>NC_138594.1:6931130-7216500 GCF_964289735.1 Phaethon aethereus
CTTCCCCTCAGAAGCACAGCTTGGATGTGAGATACAATGTCAGCCCAGGCCTTTCAGTGCAGAACTAATGATCGTTTGTTCAGTTAGTCTCTTCTGGCTCAGAGGTAGGCTTAGGCTGTCGACTTACAAGAGTCACAAGGGCTTAGCTGAGAATACCAGGTGAACATGTGCAAAATCACTTTGTCCATTGCTTTGTGCTGAAAATCAGTCAGTTGTATTTTGGGCAGTGGGAAATTCCTGTCCTCGTTACTGGGAAATAACCTGACCTTTGGTTTTTAAGCTGTTTTTAAGCCTGTTTCACTAGCAAGCCTGCCTCTTTATTGTCTAGATCTATAGCAACCTTCGCCATGCAGTGGTGATGATGTACCAGACAGAAGGGCCTCAGACTTTCTATAGAGGTTTGACCCCCACAATCATTGCTATCTTTCCGTATGCTGGTCTCCAGTTCTCCTTTTACAACATCCTGCAACAGTTTTCTGAATGGGTGATTCCAGCTGAAGGAAAGAAAGGAGGTAGGCACTTGGGAGGGTGATATCTGTGATCTGGGGAGAAAGAGAGGATGAATGCTAGTTTGGGAGACTGATGTGAGCTCAATTTTCTGTCCTATCACCCTTTTTGATACAACATCTGAAAGTATCTCAGTTTCCCATCTCTCATTCTTACCCCTGCACAGATACTGTAAAAATAAGTACAGTGAAGTTTACAAACAGCTCATGTTACGGCATAACCATGATAGAAATGTGGATGGATGGGAAAGTGAAGTGTCACAGGCCAGGATACTCTTTCTTGAGCTGTGTCACATTACTCATACTGTGGGAGAACAGTGCTGGCGTAATGCTTCTCTCAGTTTCTTTAGTGTTGTGGGGATAGGACTCTTGTATTTCCTCAGGAAATCTGCCTGCTGATTCCAGCACAGCTGTTACAGAAGAGGATTCATTTAGCCTAATTTAAAACTGCCAAGCTCTTGATTTGGTATTTTTGTGTTGATTTCTAGAGCCGTTGTAAGACAATCTCATCCTGATGCAACCCGTCACCTTGACAGTTCTAGACACTAGTGCCTCCCAGAGAGAGAGTGTGTGCAGGATCAGCGTGGTTTTGTTCCTTAATGGAATTTCTTCAGATAGCAGAACGAGACTTTTCAATATCGTGTCTGCATATTTATTTTTAGATGGCAGAGACTGATGGTGGTTTTGTGCTGGGAACTCATGTTTGTCAGGAAAAAGTCTGGTATCACAAAACTCATTTCCCACAAGCCTCTGAAATCATCAAGCAGTGTCAGCTTGTGACTTATTCCAATCCCGAATAAGTCAGTATGAGCAATCAGGAGTTCAAGATTTCCAGTGAGTGGGCTTTTACTTGGGGGCATGAAAACTCTTCCATCCACTAGTGGCAGATTCTCTGGTGACTGGGGGGTTTTTTGTGCAATGCCACTTGGCAGAGCAAAAGCGTAAATCAGTGTAATGAACCAAGAGGAGATATTACGCTCTGGCTCCAACGGGCATTATGAGCCTGATGCACAAAATACAGATTGAGATTCTGTGGCCCAAACTATGCAGAAGAGGTGATGTAACTTTGAAGGGCCTTTTTGGCCTTACTTCTTGTGAAAAGTGATTTTTAACTTACCTCTCGTGACTCTTTAATCAGAACTCCCTGCTTATCCTCTTTTTTTCTCTCCCCTTTCTGCTTCTCAGGCAATGTTAAAAACCTTGTTTGTGGCAGCTGTGCCGGAATCATCAGCAAAACCCTCACTTACCCTTTTGACCTGTTCAAAAAACGACTGCAAGTGCGTGGCTTTGAACATGCCCGGGCAGCCTTCGGGCAGGTGAGAGATGCTGGAATTGACTGATTTTCCTAAGTGTGGATTTGCATCAAGACAATACTGAGCCAGTCATCATCAGAATGCAGTGATGATTCACCAGTGTTGCCTGTTCTGTTCAGGTTTGGGTTGGGATGTCCCAGGGAACTTCTGGGAGCTGAGGATTGGTCTCTCTTAATAATGGGAATAGGTGCATGAATAAACTGTGTTCATTTTATGACATTGTCCAGCACAATGTCCTGTGCTCTGCCTTCTCATCCATCTCCATCAGGTTGGCTGTCTCAGAGCTGGGGATGAGTTAGGCAGGGAAAGGGGTTTCGATTTACTTCACTTTTCTAGTTGCAGCTTGGTATTT
The DNA here is from genome assembly GCF_964289735.1 of Phaethon aethereus. Classification (NCBI taxonomy): domain Eukaryota; kingdom Metazoa; phylum Chordata; class Aves; order Phaethontiformes; family Phaethontidae; genus Phaethon; species Phaethon aethereus. The sequence goes on from NC_138594.1 coordinate 6,933,302, forward strand.
GTGATTCAGGACCAAATTACTAGCAGAGGATGACACTAGGTTTATGCTGGGATCACCTGCCTGTCGGGATCCTTTTCTGCAATTATTATTTTGATACAAGGAATGGGCAACAAGTGTTCAGCATGTGTCTTATGTACAGAACATCCTGAAATTCAAAGCAAATTAAATACTTGTGGTGTTCTTTAGCACCACCCTTACCACCTCAAAGTACACTGTAAGACAAATACAGAACTTTCAAGGAGCTGTATCTTTTTTTCCTGGAAATGTGGAAGTTTTCTTTTTTCCTTCAAATTCCTTGGATCTGAGAAGCAAATCAGTCTGTACCTCAAGAAGCTCTGGGATAGGAATTTGAAGTCTTAAGCTATTGCACTGGATGCCTTTCCTCTTCCAATGAGGTACGGAATTTGTTTTAAATATTGATGTGTCACAAGATGTTAAACCTTCACAGTGTGACGCAATGACATGCAGATAGCTAATTCAGAGACTTACAGGTACTGTAGCTTTGTTTTCATTCTGTCAGAAAACTGAAAAGTTGTCCCTCTTTGGAGAATGACGGGGATGGAAAACAGTAGCAGCACAATCTGAAATAATTACTTCACAAATGTGTGCCATAAATAATACATGCTGTCGTAGCATAAAGATTTTTATGGGCATTCAGTTAGAATGATTTGCATAAGCCATTGCTGATGGCTTTTCCTCTACCGCACTCTCTACAAACTGACTGTCTGAAACTTTCAGTTATAATAAGAGCCAGAAAGGCATCTGCAGGCTGCATGTCTAGATTATGTTTCAGTGATACAGTCTGGGGCTCTCTGTGTTCTTTTTCAGGTAAGTTGTCCTGGATTTTTCTTGTTTAACCTTTTCACTATTTCTCTCCCAGGTACGGATGTATAGGGGTCTCCTGGACTGCATAAGGCAGATCATGCGAGAGGAAGGCCCGAGTGGATTCTTCAAGGGCCTTTCACCCAGCTTGCTGAAGGCTGCTGTCTCTACTGGCCTTGTCTTCTTTTGGTATGAGCTGTTCTGTAGCCTCCTGTGTTCACTGAAGAACACTGACAGCGCTACGAGGAAGGCAGGCTGAAAGGGGCATGTATGTGGCTACCTGGTGTTCTCCTGAAGGAGGGGAAACTGATGGCTGTGCTCTGCCATGAGCATGTTGGAAATGTCAGAGCTCCACCAGCCTATAGGAAGTCACCTCCTGGGACCAAGCAGGAGGAGAAGGCAACTGCAGTTCTGCTGAAGACACTGAACTGCTTTGCTGGAAGCTGTTCAACTGAGCACTTTTTTTCTGGCTCCTCTAATATCAGCACACTTTTAGTGGGGGGAGTGTGGAACCAACCAGACAACTGCCTAGCAGACACTGTGCTCTGAAAAGGCACCCAATAAAGTCGGTGAATTCCTGTGCTTGCCCTGGATCACAGAAAGGGATCCTGGCCTAGCTAATGCTGCTTAATCAACATACGTCACTTCCTATCACTGCATCCGCACAGCTTTATTTCCTTGCTCTGTGGCCTGCTGTTTGCACCATGTTCTTTTCTCTGTGTTGCACAGGTAGCTCTTTCCTGCTGTCAGCTAAAAGCCTCTTTAGTGTGCACAGAACCTCAGTTTTCCGTTTCTTTGCTGCTAGTTCCTGCTTCTTGATTACCACTCACTGGCTGCACATTCTCGGCCACTTTAAACACAGAATCTTCTAGTGGGTCATGCTGACCCAGATTTTCTCTTTCTTTAACTCTGGTAAGCTTGATTGTATCTTAAGCGCCCATTTCTATCCCTGCATGTCTTGCCTTACATGTCTTAGGGTTTTGCATTGCCTCAGTCATGCTTTTTACAAGTAGACCTGCAGGTTGAGGATCCCACTCTAAGGAGATTCAACGCACAAGCCCAATTCTTACTTCGGGGTTCTTTGCTTCAGAGCAATGAGTAAATAAATGCTGTGTAGAGTTTTAGAAATACTTAGGCTAAGTTGCAATAATGAAGGAAAAGTCCTGTGGAAACTAGTAAATGTCTTTTTTTTTTTTTTTTTAACTACCACCTTTGAATATTTCTAGCAAGTATTTCTGTAGCAGCCTCAAAATATTTCTGAACCTCAGTCCTACAGTGGTGCTAACAGATGAAAATGTTTTGACAAGATTAGCTGAAGTGAGAGAACCGAACATCAAATCGGAATTGGTTGTCTTAGCACGGTGTTTGACAAGAAAAGGATGATTGAATTAGAGCTGGAGAAGTGTTTTTCTGGAGTTTCAAAGGTGAATGGTAAAAAAAAACCAAAACACTAACCCTCTGATTTACATAACAGGGAAAAGAGGAAAATTACTTTCTTCCTCCTCTTTTATTCTCTGTTTTTTTCAAGCTGAGTAGGGTGTGGCCAGTATGCGGAAGGCAGACTTCCGAGGAAGAGCCTCTGTTTAGTCATCTGGCAAGTGGTGGATAGGGCAGAGCATTGCAGGTATTTAGAGGATGGTTTGATCGTTCTTCTCTTAATGCAGAACTTCTTGTGGCTCTTTTGCAATATTCAGGGTGTTAATCCCAAATGGCCTGGCTGAATTCCAAATGGAATGACCAATTCCATTCCATTGACGCAACTTCTCCTGGTGGTTTTGAGCATATCAGCATTGCTCGCTTATCCTGAACTATTGTGAGAAGCTGTTTTTAAAGAGCAGCTGTTTCACTGGTGGCTGAGATATCTAGAGAGAGCCCTTGCAAGCCCAGGCCAAATAACTTTGTGTCTGCTGTGGTTTGAGATCTTGGAGTGCAAAGGGGCTGTTTCACTGCAGGTGACTTTGAGAGCTATGTAAAATTAAATTCACTGAGCAGCGTCATTGTCAGGCAGGAGGTTAATATATGAGCCTTGAAGAGGGAGTGTGAGCTGCATGTGCTCTAAAAACGGGCAGCTTTGCTTCGAGGAGAAAACGCAAAGAATGTGGAGTAAAGTTTCTCAAAGTGCCTTAATCCTATTGGTGTTTCCCTGTGTTATTTAGGCTCTTCTGAGATTTCCCAAAAATCTTAACAATATTTTGCCTTTGTTTATTGTTTCTCTGTTGTTCTTGGCAAGACATCATAACCAGTAATGAACTTAACCTCATGGCATCCTTCTGAGGGAGAGAAATGTGTCATTTCAAAACGGGCACAAGCAGTTTGGGGTTGTTACTGCCTTCTGCCTGCTGGTAGAAAGGAATGCTGTCATGGTTAGCAGGGACAGGACTGGCCACAGTAGAAAATTTTCTGTGCTGACCTAGGCTTCCATAGGAAGTCAGGACTCATCCATCCTGTCTAAACATTACAAAACTTGTTTTCCATTTTATGTCAAAGAGTTGCTGTTAAACTGCACAGAATAGAGGGAAAATGGTTAGGAACTCGGCAGTGGGAATTGCAATCTCTGAAATAGGGAGAGAATTGCTTTGGTTGCCACAGTGGCAAAGGATAAAGAACAGAAAACTGCTCTGCTAAGATGATAATCAAGTGTGCTGTGGAGCTTGAGGTGATGTGGGCATACAGCTTCACAGGCATGCAACTTGTCTGCTCCGCAGAGAGGGCAGCAATGGAGAGTACAGGGCAGCTCCTCCTCTCTGGGGTAGTTTTTTCCTCCTGCTCTGCATTAAATGAGCTTTCCTCCTTCCAACAGATGGCAAAGTCAGAATTTAAACTGTGCCAGCCTGGCCAAGGCTGTAGAAGAGACACTCCCTGGTCACACGGCTTTGGCACAGAGCCTGGTTTATATTTCCCTTTGGGCTGTTAATCATAAATGTTATAGGCCCATAAAGGCACCTGGTCTCCTAGTGAGTGAAGGAGAAAGAAGTGACAACCTCGACTATATGATATTAGAAGTTGCATCTTACAGTCGCCTCATTACACGTCTCTGGTCAGCAGCATCTCTCACTCATAAATTTCCGACGTGCAGTTTGCTGACTGGGAATCGCTGCTGGGGAAAAGCCTGGGACAGGAATATTGTTTTCTCTTTGGGAATGAGGCTGGTTTAAGCACTAGGAGGACAGGTCTTATTTCTGATGCTGCTCTGGCAAAACACATGCTGTTTGAAGCTAAATTTCCTAGAACTAGAGGCGCGGGAGGTGGGAGAGATCTGTAGTCACCTTCTTCTCCCATATGCCAGGACAGATTTGCTCTCAGAAACTACACAGCAATTCAGTTTCAAGTGGCTTGCTGTGAGACTGTGCTGGATTTTACCCGTTGGGATTGCTGGGATTTCACTCTGATATAATCCTATCAGTGGGGATTTGCGTTGCCTGAAATTCACCTCACAAGCTGCTCAGCAATTGCGTTTGTTTTCGTCTAGTGCCTTTTTACCATCAGAATGTCCAAAAGCACCTTAGCAGGCAAAGTGTTCAAGACGAGTTGCACTGTGGTTGTTAGCGGATCCACCATCGCTCTTAGCTGGCCGCAGATGGGAGAACATTGATGCACAAGTTCTGTGATGAACACAGTTTCCTGCAGCGCCGGCTGGCTCACCGAGTTCCTAGGACAGTCCTATTCTCAGGATGCTCATCCAGAGCTGCACAGCATAATTTTTGAAAAGAAATGAATGTTTTACAGTCAGGCTTGGAATAGATTGTATTTATTTTGGGTTTAAGTTTCTCTTGTGATGTAGAGCTGTGATTCTCTACGGAATTTTGCTGTGTTGCCTGAGTGGATCTTTTGCAGTTGCTGTTGTCTGAAAGCATCCGAGCACAATGCGCACAACACGTGCCTACCTTTGAGAAAAGGTACATTAAAAATTTTGTTATGCTCATGTCTGTCTGCAGTTTGTTTATTCCTTTCCTCCTAGTGCATACACGCAGATGGACCCCACGGGAGGGCTGCTGTGGCCCTCCTGCTGCCCAAAAGGGAGGATAATCAGAGCCCAGAGTGTGGGGTGGCAGGAGCCATCTGGTTTTTCCCTTCCCATCGCTGGCTTCTGGGTGCTCAGGGTGACGCTTTGGGTATCGCTGTTGAGAACTGCACCAAGGGGGATTGGCCGAGGGGGTTTGTGAGGCCTGATCCCACCGCTGTGCCGGAGAGGGACTGTCAGAGCCACAGCGGCTGGTCCCGAGCCACGCACCCGTGGTGGGTGAGTTCAGGCTTTCTTTGTATCTAGCCAGGCCACACCAGCGCTGCAGAAAATGTTCACAGACTGCTCACTCTGCATTTCCTGAGGCTGTTCTCTGGTTTTCAGCTGCCTGGCTGCTCTGCTGTCATCTAAATGCTGTGAAGGCTTCAACCCCTGCGGGGTCTTACCCTGTGAAATGGTTGGGAGTTTAGAGAAAAAACGTGAAGTACTACGTTATACCTCACTCAGCTCTTGTTGCAGTGAGTTAGTTTAATGCATCTCCCCTTTCCTGATTTTTTTTCTACCGATTTATGTCGCTCGCTGCAGCCTGTCCTGGCCTGGAGACGAGGGCGGATTAAACCCGATTTTCACCCGGAGAGCGGCAGCAGGGAGCAGTTCTCACCGGGAGAGCCCGGCCGGTGCTCGGCGGGGGAGCCCCGAAGGAGACCGGGACAGCGGGGTAAGTGCTGCCTTCAAACGCCGGCGAGGGGGAGCGGAGCAGCCGGCCGTGCTGGGGGGTCCCGGGAGGCCGGCGGTCGTGGCCAGGAGCAGCCCCGCGGCCCGCCGTGGCCCGGCGCTCGCAGGCGGTGGCGCTGCGGCGGCGGCCGCTGCTCTCCCGCCCCGTCCCGGCCCGTCCCTCCCCCGGCTCAGGCGAGGAAATGACCTAAGAGGAAACCTGGGCCGTGCCGGGAGGGAGCGGGGCCGGGGCGGCGGGGCCCGGGACGCTCCGGCGATGCCCCGGCGGACAGAGGACCCAGCGGGGGCGGCCGGCAGGTCGGTGGGGCTGCGCCCGGCTCCCCTTTCCCTGTCCGGGGGCACCCGGGCTGCTTTCCCCGGGATCCGCCGCCCCGTCCCTGCCGGGGACCCTTCGGCTTGTGCTGCCTGCGGGGCTGGGGCGAGACGGGGCAGCAGCGGGGGCTCCCGGCGGCCCGGGTGCCCCGGGCAGGAGGCGTCTCGGCGCTGGGGCTTCCACCTGCGGCTCGGCGGGGATGGGAGGGGGGTCCCGGGCGGCTGGTAGTGCCTCTCGGCCGGCCGCGGGCGGATGCTTAGGGGCGGCAGAGGAGACTCGCTGCTCTTCTCCCTCCCCTTGCCATGGCCGGGGCACATCCAGCCCGTCCCGTCAGGTATGACCCCCGTAGGGTACGGCCCTGGCACACGGGCTGGCTGATCCCGGGCAGACTGAGTACACTAACCCCAACCACATCAGCCCCTGGGACAGGTCGTCTAGTGGGGACCACTTGCAGAGGGTGAATCGGTACCCACGGGTAATGCTGTGGCCAGTGTCACGTACTGCCACCAGTCCTCCGGGCAAGGTGGTCCTGGCAGCAGGATCTCCAGTGCAGACAAGGCCTGGCTGGTTTTACACTCACACACTGTGGTTTGCTCTGGGCAGGGTTATTTGGTGCAGCAGTTCAAAGCAGCCGTGCCCATCCCCAGGGAGCTGTGGGGAAGGATGCTCCAGGAGAGGCGCTGGGCGGTGACGGCAGAGACGCTGCCAGACGGGCTCGGGCGCTTCCTGCTTTGCTGTGTGTGGCCCTGAGCTCTCGCCAGGTTCTTTCCATGCAGTGATGCTGCTGGTGGGACACAGGGCTGCTGGCGAGCTTGGGCTGCTCCACTGGCAGTGCAGAATAGCGTGAGGGCAGATAGAGAGGGAGAGAGAAAGTGCAGAAGGAGGAGAGGTCAGATGAGAAGGTGTTTGCCAACCAGACGTGGCACGGCAGGCACCCAGCTGCTTGTGAATCCATCTGGGAAAGAAACCTCTGTGCAGATTCCAGGACAGATAACCCTGTACAGGTGAGAGCTTCGTCTGCGAGAGCAGTGTGAGCAGGTTGTCACCCCCGTGGTGCAAGTTCTGCCCAGGGCTTCCTGGAGAGGAGGGCAGAGCCTCTACCCGCCAGCAAGCTCTGCCCTCTGCTCTGAGTTACTATGTGTTGTGCCATGGCTTCATGGCAAGTGGTGAGTCACAGGGGTCAGGCTGCCTGTGATAACGTGTCCCATGCCTCTAAAGGGTGATGGGCTCAGCTTTAATCCGCATAGGGACCTGTTTACAGAGAGGGGTGAGTAATGGGCTAGGAATTTCAACGAGTTGGCAAAACTCATTTGGCCGATTGCCTTCTCCTGTTTGTGCTGTGGGTCTGGCCAGCCTGGAATCCTGCATCCAGCAGATCATCTCATGTGCGTGTCAAAGCAAGCCCTTCCTCTCTGTGCAGTGCGTACCCTCTCGCTGTCTTTGCTGTATAATGAAGTAGAAGAAAATTAATCTGGAGACTATTTAGGAGCTGTTGGTACTGCAGAGAGCTGTGCTTGACTGCAGGGGGCTGAGATGGGAGCTGTTGCTGTTGGCGATTTGGCTGCAGAGCTTGCTGTGTCTCTCTGGGAGTTGAGGGAGCCTGGCTCTGGCGCAGGAGAGGTGCTCTGCTCTCTCTGGCAAGTGTGCGTTGGATGCTTAGGTGCCGGCTTTGATTCTTCCCAGACTTTTGTGTGAAACCAACTGAATGGGTGTTTCAAAGGCACAAGGGAGCAGCTGCATGGGGTGCTCCTGCATGTGCCTCCCTGTGATATAGCCACAGGGAAGCCTTCTGAGGCAAGATAGGTATATTTTGCCTTGATGTGTTCTCCACTTTGAACCTGCAGATCAACAGACTGAAATACTTTTTTCCTATCAGAAAAATGTAAAGGCTGTGAAGATGAAGTCCTATCATAGGCTGGTAGGAAGCAAGGCTTAAAAAGATGTGGGAGTCAGGCTTTGCTCAGATCTAGGGCTGGAGTTGGATGCCCTAACAACAGAGGAGTTTCCTTGGGGTGGAGTCTGTCAGGATAACAGCCTGTGCTCCAGCACTAGATGGTATTTGCCAAATGGCTGGGTGGAGGTCTGCCTCTCTGTCCAACTAAGCTCTGTGTGCTCTTTCCCCAGGGACTGTCATTAGCGCATCCGTTGCCCTGACTCTTGCCCTTGGAGGAAGCCAGTCATGGGGGAAACAGGCAAAGAAGAGTATAAAATACAGTCATTTGACACCGAGACTCAGAAGCTGCTGAAAACAGCCCTCAAAGGTCAGCAGGCTTTTTACTAGCTCCTCTGCCACACGCAGCTTGGCTGGCAGATGAGGCTGGATGCTTGGACTCCTTTAAGAAACACCAATTGCTAAGTGTAGAAAAGCTGTTTCATAAACGCTGTTCATCTGTGGCTGGATCCCATCAGGTCTTTGCTCCTTGCCTCTTCTTGCCCCCTCTTACCTTCTCATCAATGTTTAATGGTGCAGCTGTTCAAACTCAGCTCCTGGTTCTCATCATTGGGGTTTTCTGTGATTTCGGGGTACCCTTCTCCTCTGCTCTAACCCAGCATCTCTCCCCAGACCCCGCCTCTCACACCTCTCCAGTGCCTAGTTCCTGCTCTCTGTCCCTCCCTGCTCTGGGGCCATCTCGTCCTTCCAGCTCCAGGGTCTCCTCACCAGTCATGTCTCTATTCAAAGCCCATCAGGATTTTGCACATCTGGCTCCTGCTAACCCAACTTTGAAGCAATGCTGGAATTTCAGATTCAGATCAACTTCTTGCTTCCCGTATTATCTGCTTTCCTCTATTGCTTTCCCATCGTGGTGGCTGTGTCTCTAGCCTGGGAGGACCGTGCACTATTGAAGATGGTACCTCCAAAGCAGCTGGTGTGTGAGAGGGGCTGTTGCTCTTGATGTGGGAGTGAGCATGAGGTTTTGCAGCATATAACATGCTTGTACCAGGTCCTGCACCAACCTTGGCTGCTTTCCAGGTACCCCAAAGCAAGCAGGACACAAAGGGTGCTGGGTCCTGACAGTGTTTCTCCTCTCTGCAGACCCCAGCAATGTGGACCTGGAGAAAGTGGCCAATATTATAGTGGACCAGTCCCTCAAAGACTGTGTGTTCAGCAAGGAGGCAGGGCGCATCTGCTACACCATCATCCAGGTGAGAGCTCCTCATGTCCAGACAGTGAAACGCTTAACCTCTGTGGGTTGTCCCTAGGCTGGGCCAGGAGAGGCTTCACCAAGCCCTGAGCTCTGACCCCTCAGCCAGTTTTCCTCTTCTGCTGCTTGCCCCATGCAGTGGCAGCATCCAGACGCGCAGCCGGTGAGCAGAGACAGTTAGCTGCAGTTTTTCTGCCTCTCTGGGCAATCACAGGAGGGTATCTGCATGGTCCTGCATCACCCAAATAGCAGCATCTCCCTGCCCCTCTCACACCCCCATTTCATCCCTCCATCCTGCTTTTGTGGGCTCGTAGGCAGAGAGCAAACAAGTCAGCCAGAGCGTCTTCCGGAGGAGCCTGCTGAACCGGCTGCAGCAGGAGTACAAGGACAGGGAGGAGCTGCGCACCCGCTCGCTCCAGGCATGGATCTGCTACGTCACCTTCATCTGCAACATCTTCGACTACCTGAGGGTAAGGAGCCACAGCAGGAGCACCCAGCTGCTGCTGCCTAGGGGAGCATAGAGGGCCTGGGGGTCCAAAGGCAGGGGTGTTGGATGGGTGTTGCATGGAGCCTGGGGCCGCGGCTCAGCAGTGGGGGCCAGAGCCAGTTCTCTGCACGAGGATGCTGCCCGCACTCTTGCTACCTACGGGCAAGTGAATAAGCTTGGAGAGACAGAGCCATCTCCGGGAACGGTCACAAAGTCTGAGCTTCCGTATTTTGTACCTGGTGTTTGAAATCCCCTGATTTGCCTGCTCCCAAATGTCCCAGACTGAACTAGTTTAGCGGCTATGAGGTCCCAATGGCCCCATGGGTGCTCACATCATTTCTAGCGCATGTACTGGTGGAGTTTGTCTGCAAGCTTTTGCAGTGTGTATACTTGGATGCCTGCTTGTAGTAGGTGTAAAAATGAAGCAAGTAGAGCTGCAGGCAGGAAAAATGCTGTTGCAACAAGCTTATCTCCCATGACTACCTGCTTACGTTTAAAAATAGATGTTTTTCACATCAGTTGTTCAGCTTCTCTGGCTCTTGGAGACTTGAACGTCTGGTCTCCTATGTAAATGCTACCGATACAGGATTTGGCAGCACAACTAAATTCTGCTCCCTTCTTTGAAGAGCAGCAAGGGAACAACTATTTAAAATAGCTGCAGATTCCTCTCTTTCTGGCCCCAGAAGCTGACGATGGCTCCTGCCTCCTTATAGGTGAACAACATGCCCATGATGGCTCTGGTGAACCCTGTTTATGACTGTCTGTTCCGGCTGGCACAGCCTGACAGCTTGCGGAAGGAGGAAGAGGTGAGTGCAGGGAAAAGGGCTACTAATTCTCCTGTTGTCCTGCCAAGGACCAGCAAAAAGTACAGCCCGAGGGGCATGCTGTCTCCGCGTCCTGGTGCAGAGGAAGGAGAGCTGTCTCCCCAGTACACACTGAAGGAGACCTGCTGGGCAGGAGGATTTTGCAGCCCAGAAGGAAGCAGGATGGAGGTGCAGGTTGTGACTCTGTGGCCCAGGCTGCATGTCCTCCCTCGGAGCAGCTTTTCTCCCTATTGCCCAAGTGTTGTCCCTGGAGACTCAGCAGCCCAGCCATCCTTCGAAGCAGAGGCCGTCTGATGTTATGCAGGTTCACCTCGCATCATATGAGAAAAACACAGATGACGACTCTCCCCCATTTTCACAGAAACTAGCTGCTTTTCCAGCAGCCCTGGTTACCGGACACCTGGAAAAGCAGCTGTCACACTGACCTGCTGAGGCACCGTAGCCGTGGGGTCCCTGTAAAATGTAGGGGCCCTTGGATGGGCCCTTTGGGCTTTTTTTTCATCTTGCCACAACCCTCCCACCTCTGCAACCCATCAACTTTCCCCTTTTCTCCAAAGACCAAGTTAGTGCCCATTTCCTGCAAATCACTGGACCTTCTAAGACCTTTAGTGTGTGTTCCAGCCACTTCCCTCTGTTCTTGGAGGCACCTCCTTACTCCAGCCTCAGCTTCAGCCTTGCCATCTCCTCGTGGACATCCTGCAGAAAATTAACACTTTTCCACCTGTTGCGGGCGCATTTCTCTGGCAATTTTGTCTAAGAGGCAGGGGAGTTCAGGATGTGCTTTTCCAGCGCTTTTACTACAACAGATTGGAAAAGATTCAGCCTCTCCTGCCTCCTGGATCACAGCAACTTGGGGGTAGCAGAACCGTTGCCTGTTGGAAGTCCAGAACAGAAGGCACAGGATGAGTTGGTCCATAAGTGACTGATAGGGACCTCAACAGAGATGTGCCAAACCTCCCCATTCCTTTGTACTCAGCCATCTTCTTCTCTTCCTTCTGAAGGTGGACTGCCTGGTCCTACAGCTCCATCGCATAGGCGAGCAGCTGGAGAAGATGAACTCGCAGCGGATGGATGAGCTCTTCTCCCTCCTCCGAGATGGCTTCCTTCTGCAGGAGGGGCTCAGCTCCCTGTCCCAGCTCCTATTGCTGGAGATCATTGAGTTTCGGGCTGCCGACTGGAAGATGACGGACGCTGCCCAGAAATACTATTACAGCGAAGTGACAGATTAACCTCTCTACAGCAGAGGTGGAGAGATGTCCCCAGCACTTTCACCAGCAAGCTTCATACCAAGTTTGAATTTCTTCTCATGTTAATGTTTTTCTAGCACTTCGTGTAAATAGGATTTATACTGGCTAGAGCCTCTGGGCACGTAACTGTCAGGCCACAACTGGTGCTAGCCTGACTTTGGCAGTTTGGAGAGGTGGGAAGGGCAGGGCACATTTAAACCAGCAAGTTCTCCCACTGATTTTGTCTGATACTGGGCTGCTGCCAGCAAAGGGCAAGGAAGGCTTCTAGCTCAAACCAGCATTTTATATGAGTGTTAAGGAAAGTATAGTTGAGGCTGAAACCATTTTGATTCACCCGAGAGCCAGCAGAGCTGTGGGAGGCAGAGGGGAAATCTTTCACAGCTCAGTTTGTACCTGGTTCTCTGGAACAAGTCACGGAAAACACTGTGGCCTCACAAACAGCTCAGCCAAGTGCTATTTTTTCCCAGGCTTCACCCAGCACACTGGCTGTACCTGCACGCAACACAGCCTCCCCCATGGGCCACTAGCCACAGGGCAGCCTGGATAGGTCCCCGAGCACATGTAGCTAGGAACAGGTTTTATAAGTTTTATACAATAACTGTCATGTTTTTTCAAAATTTTGCAAGTTTCAACTATGGTATGTTTCATATAAGAATGGGAGAGGAGGAAAGGAAACAAGACAGTCTATTGAAGGTTTTTTCTAATAAAAGTTTTCCACTAACATGTGTCCTGTTTTCTCTCTACACAGCTGCTGAGCTGTGAACGATACTTAAAAGTTGTTCCTGACTGAAGCCTTAAGGCTGCAATACTCATTTTCTTCTCCGGTGTGTCAGCATGGCTTTATACAACCAGGGTAGCTGGAAAGAGCAGCATGAGATTCAAGCAACAGACACAAAGGTTTGGAATCGAGAAACCTTCCCCATAAAACTGGTTTTATTTTTTCTGTTAATAACCCCATCAAATCTGTTCAGACAATGTTGCTGATGGTCAGAACCAAAAATCAAAAAGAAGCCTTTTGAACCAATCAAGCTAAGGCTGGTTATGGTATGGAAAAAAATGCAGCTCTGTTCTTAGCTGTGCAGCTAAAAAGGGAAAAACATTACTGGTTACAGGAGTAGAGACACTTAGAAGTCCCCAGGAAACAGGTAAGTGGAAGATTATTTTGTACAGCATTGCTCTAAGAAAAACATCTAAGGCTTCTCTTCACAGGAAAGTGATTATGAAGTAACTACAGCATCTGTGCAGGGGTCGGTAACTCCTTCAAGTTCCCCCTTCCCCCATCCAAACAAGCACAAAGGAAATTAACTTTGTGGGGATTGCATGGGCTGTCCCTGGCTTAAGTTCAGATGCTGGCTGGAAGCCCCTTCCACCCCTTCCCTCTTCTCCCAGGCCAGCAGCCCCGGGGCTCTGCTCTCCAGGCCATGGGAGTGGTGGCATTATGTCCTGTGCACAGAGTCCCTACCACCAGCGGAAGTGGGCGTAAGCCCGGTTGGCCTCTGCTGTCTTGTGCAGCATGTGCTTCTTCTTGATGATGGGCCCTTCGTTGTTGAAGGCCTGGAGCAGCTCCTGGGAGAGTTTTTCGGGCATCAACATCCGACGGTTCTTGTTCTCCCTGCACTCGGTGATTAACCACTTCATGGCCAGGAAGCGCTTCCGATTGTCCTTCAGAGGGACCGGGACCTGGGAAAGGTTTAAACAGTAACAGTTATCACACTGTGAGGGTGCAGTAACCTGCTCTTCTCCGGTGGTCGTAAAGGTCCAGCTGGACACATGTAGATTTACACCATGCTGTGACTCCAGTGGCAGCATGCTGTTCTCTGCAGTAAAACCAGCTCCCAACAGCTGATATGTGCCAGTTCACCTCCTCTGTCCATAGAAACTGGCCATTGCTACCAAAATGGAAATTCTGATCAGCCTTGGGTACTGCTGGCAGATGCTGGCCTTTGTAAGGACTTCTGGCCTCTTTGGGAACTGGATCCAGGCTGGTTTGTGCTAGCTGAAGTGGGAGGTGATCACCACTGCCCTGCACTGAATGACAGAGAAATGCCTCCACATCTCATTTCTCCATCAGGTCTTGAGTGGTGCAGAGCCCATACTTAGAGACAGATTCTGCTCGTGCTTTAAATATTGCACTGTATCTAACTGACATTTTCTGCTATGCTGACCCCCCCCAGAGCTTTGGGGCCTCTACCCAAGCAACACAACGCAGCAGAGATGATGGGACTGGTAGTCCCGGGACTGCCAATTCTTTTGCTGCAAGTCACTGATCCCTGTCTCCTTGGACAACATTTGCTGCGTACTCTTCTTGTCTGGTCAGAGAAGCAGAGACTGCTGCTGACAGAGGAATTACCATGCTCACAGGCTGGAGTCCTGATCTTGGACAGTTTCTAGGTGGTGTTTTAATCCAGATTGCAAAATGGCGCTCTTTCCAAGGAGAGGAAAGCTTGAGCTAAGGGGCGGAAACCAGTTCATCTGCTTCCCTAGCTAATTCCTGACCAGATGTGCTCCCAGGCCTCCCCTTTTCACCTGGTAGGTTTTGCCTCCTTTTGTGATGCTGCTGAGCCCAATGATGGGCTGGCAGTTTTTCAGAGCCTGGTGGAAAATGACATAAGGGTTGCACTCAATTGTCTCCTTCTCATCTTCTGGAGCTTTGTGGTACTTCTCCAGCTGCTTCCTCTTAATGGCCTCTAGAGTCTTGGGACAAAGATAAGAAAGGAAACATGCACAGCAGATGGATTATCCTACTCCATGAAGTTACAACACCTCTACAAGCACACCATTTTCACTTGAGCAGCTGGTTTTCTAGCCCTGTAGGCAACAGGCCAGTCGGGGATTCTCTAACTCAAGTTTTACTTCACCCTCTTCCAGTTCTTCAGTCTCTTTATAGGACATTGCATTTGGGGTGAAGAGGCCAAGTAGCACAGATCTGGGCCAGAAGGAGGGCAGGGACAAAGTGGTGACAGGAATACAGGTCTGTGTGCACTAAGCATCCTCCCCCCCAAAGCCTGGACTGAAGAGCCCCAAATCTGTGTGGTTTTCTGTCACAAGGAATCAGCAGTTACTTGGGGAACATTTGGGCAATGTATGTCCCTGTTTCAAGGGCTGGAACAGACCAGATGGGACCACCAGCTAAAACCAGTTACTGTATGTCAGAGCAGGGGTCAAAGCTGTGTCGTATAGGTGATACAGTTGTGGGATTTCATTGGCAAGTTCTACAGAAGACAAGGCATGAAAGCAAGCTGGAAGAAAGATCTTTTGAGAAAAGTATGCTTTTAAGGGTATACGCTTGTATCTTACATCTATAAGTTTAGTGGGACTTGGTAGTGTTAGTTTAACAGTTGGACTCAATGATCTTAAGGGTCTTTTCCAACCTAAATGATTCTGTGATTCTACATAAGGTCCAAGAGACACTGAAGAGTGGAAAGAGAATGTTCTCCATTAAGCTATCACCACCTGGTCTGTGAGCTGAATGCAGTTGGGGCTTGTAAAAAATGTACATCTGTTCAGGTAAAGGTGAGAGTATTGGGTGTGCAGAGGGAAATGCACTAGGACTGCAGAGATGAGCTGAGTTTTGGTAATTCCTAATTACAGTGGGCTTGACGTCCCAGCCTTCCATTTTGTATTGTTTTAACACAATAGTGAGAAGAAACTTGAGTTCTCACCTGAGCCATGAGGCTTCTGGCCAGCACTTTATTTCCATCCTTCATCATCATATTGGTGAATTTACTGTAAACACAAAGACAAATGTGATCTGATTTAAATTCTGATTTTATCACCCACAGAAATAAGACCCCCCCTTTGTGTTGTTCCCATGGTTAAGTCTGGGTGCTGCTAGATCTGCTGTAATTATCTCTAATCACTGTCAGTCAGTCAGGCTTTGAGGGAAAAGATTAACCCAGAATAGAGGGATTGTGCCGTAACAGAAGGCAACGTGTAAGCACAGCAAGTAAAGGCTGAGGAGGACAGCAGAGCTCCCAAGCATTTTGGCTCCATGGGACCTAGCTGTAACAGAGGAGATGATGCTTTCTCTGACCTGATCATAGGGTCGCTGAACACAGAGCTGGAGACACTGGGAGGAGCAGCTTTTATGGGTTGAACAGCCTTAAGCTCTTGTTTTTCCTTTTCCTCCTCAGATAGCTCCTCCCAAGGTTTCTGATACAATTCCTTGTTCACTTCTGGCTCTAAGAAACTGGGGTTGTAGCGACTCCATCTCACCTGCGTCAGCCTGCAAAGCACAAGAGGAGAAGGAGGGCTGTAAACTGACACGTGCAATATGTCACGACGGGGATGCGGACAGATGTGAATATATCTCAGAAGGACATCTTAGACTTGAGAGGCATCTCTGCCTTCCTCTCCACCACTGCTTGTCTCACTGCAGCAGAGCCAGAGGCACAAATCAACAAGGCCCCCAGTTTTGCTGCAAAACTGTCAGGCAACCCCCACGCCAAAGAGACCGGTCGGAACGCGAGTGCCACGCCGCAGCTCCAGGCACTGCAGGCTGGCTGCACTGAGCTCGCCTTCCTGCCAGACCTTGCCTGTACCCACCGATGGGCCTCCCCAGGGCCGAACGGCCCACAGGCCGGACGCTGTCAGGTCCCAGGTTGTGCGTGGCTTCAGTAAGTATTGTTCTCCGCTCATGGGAGCGGGACGAGTACCTTAAACTGGAATTTTATTCATTTTTCGCAGCAGGAGGCAGCATTTTGGTGTGTTTTGGAAAGGAGCAAGGGGTGTACCGAGATCCTTGTGACCCTCCGGCACAGCGGGTCAGCACGCGCACCCGTGACGGACCCCACGCGGGAAGGCCGGGTTCCACGAGCCCCGCAGACAGTCCACGGCGCTTGCTGTACGGAAACCCGCGCGAGACCACGGCGGCGTCACCCGGGAGCCCAGAAAACAGCCAACCCGTGCGCGGCCCGGGCCGGGGAACGCCCCATCGCTTGTGCGGGGATTTCCGGGTGAAGCGCACACCGCGCCCGCTCCCCCGGCCCCGCTTACCGGGGCAGCCAGGCCCGCAGCCGCCAGGCCAACCCCGCCGCGCTGGGCGCCGCCATCTTCCTTCCGCGC
The DNA here is from genome assembly GCF_964289735.1 of Phaethon aethereus. NCBI lineage: Eukaryota > Metazoa > Chordata > Aves > Phaethontiformes > Phaethontidae > Phaethon > Phaethon aethereus. The sequence goes on from NC_138594.1 coordinate 6,949,898, forward strand.
GCGGGCGGGACCAGCGCCGGGAGGGGGGCAGTCCTCTGGCCGGCCCCGCCCTCCCCCGCTCGGCTCTCGCGCGGCCGGGGCGGGGCCTCGGGCCGGGCCGGGCCGGCAACATGGCGGAGGCGGAAGGGGAGAGCCTAGAGTCGTGGCTGAGTGAGTACCCTGCGGCACCCCCCCGGCCCTCAGCACCGCTCTCCTCAGCCTCAGGGTCCCCCAGTCTCCCAGACCCGCTCCCCTCGGCCTCGGCCCCCCTCAGCCCCAGCCCCTCCACCCGGGCCCTGCCCATCGCCTCACGGCAGTCCTCCTCCCGCCCTTCCCCGTAGCTCCCCTCAGAGAGGCGGTGGCTCCTGAGCGGGCCGCGGCGGTGCCGTCCAGGGGAGGGTGTGCGTGGGGGAGTTGAGCACCCTGGGGACGCTCCCCCGGCGCAGGGACCTCCGCCTGTGCGGGGATGCGCCCTCCGGGGCGCGCGGAAAGGGCTGAGGCCTCCCCTCTTCCCGGTGGTCCCTGCCACTGGCCCGCCCGCCCTGCTGTCCAGCGCCCTCGTCGCGACAGCGTCAGTGACGGGGAGATGCAGAGCTGTGGTGGCAGGGGCACAGCAGCGGTTTGGGTCCGTTAAATTAATTCGCTTGTTGGGAGGGCTGAGGAATGGGTAGGTGTGTAGCTCACCTTGCTCAGCACCTGCAAGGCTGTTGGGGTTTTTTTTTGGCCAAAAAGTCTTATGATACGTGTCTGTTCCTGCTGTCTCTTCTTCCCTCTCCTTGATTTTGGTTAGGTAAGTGTACAGCCTTAGTGCTGTTTGCAAGGTTGAAACTGTAGGGGTTTCCCAAATAAATTGGATTCATGTGTTATACAACCATGATTTTAAAGCAGACAAATTCTGCTTTATGCCTAGCTGCAGTTTCCAGCGTACGAGTTGTAGATCTCCATTCCGTACAGACTGGAATGTTTAAAAATCCTTTGTCAAGATAAAGTATTTTTTATCACAGAATCTTAAAGAGAGGGGAGGAAAACAAACCATGGCTTGTTCATCCACAGCCCTTGCTGAGTATGTCCTCGTTGTCTGTCTGTCCATGCTGCCTGTGAGTCGGCTGGCTTTTGGGCTGTACAGGACCTGGCACTGCAGGATCCTGACCCAGCGCTGGCTGATTGAGAGGTGATTCTTGAATGAATCAGTCATAACAGTAGTTGTTTTTCATATATTCCATGCACAAGGGCTCCTGCTGCTGTCCCTGGGAGGCTCTCCTGCACACCGTTAGCTTGTTGCTAGGGTTTTCTTCCTTTTTTTGATAGTTATTTGTTTGATTACAGCAGTGAGTGAAATCCCTAAGTAGTTGGGCACTAGGCAAACAGTAGAAGATGGTCATTACCATAAATACCTTAGAGTATAAAATCTGTTACCCTTTTGGAGTTATCCTTCCATAAACAAGATTAAACAATTCTTGTTCTTCTTTTTTTTTTTTTTTACATAAAATTCAAACGCATACCTGACAACATGATCTGTTATAGGAGTTACTGGCTAAATGATGTTTTCAGCTCTTACTTCTCATTTAGATCAATCCCTTCTGTCCCCTTACTGTTTTCTCTCCTTCTCTGAACTCCCACAGTTTGTCAATATCTTTTATTGTAGCCAGTGAGACACATGAAGAAACACCCACATCCCTTGCTTTTCATCTTTCTCTGAGGAGAACTGACTCACCAAGTTCAGTTTGTGTGTGAAAATATCTCTAGTAGGAAGGCTATTTTAGGTTGTATAGCCTGGTTGTATAGCTTCCTGACTGTTTGTTTTGTGGGGTTATTTTTTAATTGTGGAAGTTAGGAGAGAAGTTTTCTCCCTTGGCCAAGCAGTAGGATATTCTGTCACCAGAGAACATACGCTAAGGGGTAGTGTTGCAAAGGCCTTACTCACTGTAAGAAATGTTGCAGTGCGCCTGATTGCAGAGGTGTTCACGTTTTTTAAGGCTTGAGTGTTACTTTCTCGTTTAAGAGGATGTATTTATGCCTGGTCACTGCTACAGTGGTTTGTGCTGGTGTGATTATATCGCTCCTCCCATTGTAGAGGAGCACAGAGCATTTAGTGTATGTAAATAACTGGAGGAATCATGCAGACCAGGAAGGCAGAGTGCAAGGGCTGGTGCATCTGAGTGCTTTCACCAGGCCTCCTGAGGCTATTTTTCTTGTAACCATCACAGAGCTGTGCTGCGTCTAATGCTAACCTTGTAGGCGTGCACCTGCGGTGCCCTTACTAAAGGGAAGGGCCAGAATTGCTCATCAGCACAGCCAGCTTCCAAGTCACAGGAAGAAGGAGAATTTCTTCTTGCCAGTGACTTTTTTTTTTCTGTACCGGTGGTATGCAGCTTTCCATGCTGCCCTGCCTCTGTCATCAGGTGGAGTCATAGACCCATGAAGTAACATCATCCTCGTGTCCTAATACTGCAGCAAGATCTGCACTTCAGCCAGTGATGATTGAGCATCTTCAGGTCTCCTGCCTCATTTCAGGCAGCTGGGATGAGAGAAGGTGATCCTTTCTGTTCTCTGTCTGCTGGCTGGCTCTTCTTCTGCACTTAGCTGAAATAGAAGAGGAGGTTAGAAATAATGTCAGTTGTACAAACACAGTTGGATCCTTTGACGTTAGCGCTGCCTTTCTACTGCATCCAAAAGGAAGCGTATTGTATCACACTCATGTCAGGCTTAGGCAATGTCCAGCTATGTAATAGATGCAGATGGAGAAAATATTTTGATTGTCTTAATTTCTTTTTCCCTTGTATTGTCATGGGTCAGCATTCTCCTCCTCCTCCCAGGGATACAAACAGAATCCGACTGTTAGACTTGACATGCTTGGGCTGGGGATTCCCAGTTCATATGCTAAGCCTGACCTGGGAAAAACCCTTTGATGGGATGGCTTTTGTCTCATTTCAATAGAGGAGTAAACCCAGGAAAACATGAGCATTCATTACCAGTCAGTGGTTCTCTGCGTTCCAACAGGCATTTCTCTATAGAGAAAATAATCACCTTTGTTTCATATCTAATGATACATCTGAATGATGACTCATTAGCGTTTCAGGGTTTAGCAGAGCGATTGAGGGGTGAATGGCTCTGACACATAGGTCAGGTATGAAGCAACTTTATATGTCGTGTCCAAAAGCTAAGGTAGACATGGTGGCAAGTCTGGGGTAGTGCTGAGACTTTTCTTCCCAGGTTGCTAATTCAGATTCGTTTGGTTGCCAATGTGAAATGGGGTTTTCAGGATGGGAGCTGGTGGACAAGTGTTTCTGAAAGCAAACTTCGTAACTGGTACCAGATGGGCCTTTGTTGGCAATTTCAACAGAAAAGCCAAGGATTTGGTATTCCAGAGCACTAAACTCTCCTTCCTGGAGTGAATGCTTTCATGTAAGGGTTGAAGCATATTTATAAGGCAGTGCAGAGGAGCTCCCTGCCCATATTTTAAGCGTTCTGCATAAAAATAGAAGATTTTAAGTTATTCCTTGACAGACGTCATGCAGCTTCATGTAGGGATGTCCTGAAAAGGTTAAGCAAGGTAATTTAGCTCGTCTGGGGTGCTGTGTTCATGTGGCAGTATTGAGATTGGTAGTAAGTATCCATATGCGCTGTTGTGTTGTGTCATGCAAACACATCAATCCCCAGAGCCAGAGCAGGACTTCTGATCACGTTTATGAACTTTTATGAACTAGGGTTTCACATGGAGATTTTATAAATGTTAGAAATAGGGAGTTTCTTCATGTGGAACATAGCTTCCCTTCAGTAATCTCTCTTCTCCTTCTGAGACGGTCCTATCTTTATGTGAGAGCTTTTGGTGCAAAAAATTAGATTAATCTGAGAGTGTGAAATAATCCAGTGTCATTCTAAGAAATCTTTGGAGATATTTGGAACTGGTTTAAAAACAACATTTGACAGGGAAATGTTGGTTACATCTTCCTGTTTGTACCAGATCTCTTTCCTAATTTCAGGATGTGCAACCAACAGATAGTTCATTGTTGAGTGTCTTTACTTGTTTGTGCTCTTCCTGTATTTATTAAATTAATTCCATTAACTCCAGCCAAGAACTTTGTTTCTTTCTTCTAGGCCTACAGAGCAGCAGAGGTGCTTTGGAGCACCGAACCATGCACAATGCCATTTGACTTGCATGAAAAGACTTTAGGTTGTTATAAGTCCACGGTTTCATGATGCTTCCAGGGTGTTCAGCAGTTGTGAGTGTGGTAATAAGGTTTTAGTGCCACATATGTTTTGAACAGTTGCTTCTCTCTGCAGCAGCTGTGTTTTAAACTAAGCCTCCCTTGAATTTCTTGAGTTCAAAAAATGTCTTGGTAGCTTAGCTAGTACAACGAGATGTAATCCTACAGTTAGTCCTCCCTGGCTGCCACCTTTTGCTTACTTAGGGTCCCATGAAAGTCAGCAGCGGGCAAAGAGGTTCACCTCTGCAGATGCAATCCATGGAATAATTTATGAAATATAGCTACGGTGCATTGTTTCTTCCCTTACGAGAAAGAAAAATCATCATGTCCAGTCATCATGGCTGGAAAATTATGTTAAAGCAGGAATCTTGTCTACTATAAATTCAGTGCTCAGAGTTAAGTAGAATACATGGAGAAGATGCATTCATAACAAAAAAAAAAGATGCTGATAGCATCAGTATTCTGTAATCAGTATAGTAAGTGAGGACCTGGTACCCAAGGGAGGATCCTTCATGAGTAGCCCAGTCAGTAGAGCATTGGTCTCTCAGTTTGAGCATATAGGATTTGAATCCCTGATCAGGTACAGGCTATAATGTTTATTACTTGCAAAAACGACTCAATATATAATAATAAATTTCAGTTCATAATTCCCAGGAGAAATGCTAAGGCATGTAAGAAATCAGCTGGCACTCTAAAAACAAGTGTTAATGCTAAATGACTTGCATTAAACATCTGATGTCACAGCTTGTACTTCTACAAAACTCCCAGGGAATACAAAAATAATTTCCTGTGTAGAAAGGGTGAGGGTTTAGCCTTTAAGGAGTTTAATGTTATAACCAAATAGAAAGAGATAGCATTTCAGGCAGAGAGAAAATGAGCTCAAATATTTTATCTTGTGCTCTCATTTAGAATATGGAAATAGCGTGTTTCTAAGTACTTGAGATTTGGCACCTGCTTTTTGGAAAGCAATGATTCTTGCTGGATATTTGGATGTCTCAAGTTGGACACACCCTTTTCTCTGAACAGACATACCATGTGTGAACTTCTTTCCCCTTTTTTATAGTTGGCAATGGTTGTCAAATACTTTTTTCTAGGAAATGCGTGACCTTTTATACTGTTTCTTTTGCTTGATTGGTAATATGTTCTCTTTCCCTTGCCAAAGATAAAGCCACTAACCCATCTAACAGGCAAGAAGATTGGGAATACATCATCGGATTCTGTGACCAGATCAACAAAGAACTTGAAGGGTGGGTGTCCCAAACTGCTCTAGACTTCATAAATTAACATTCACAGTTTAAAATATATAATCTGATCATTAAACTTTTGTGTTTTCTTTTGTATATACTGATATCGCAAGGAAGATCTGGCTACAAAAGAAACACGATGCTGTGAAGTGTGGGGTTTTTTTCTGTGAAACACAGCACAGCTTATACACAGACTGAGCACTAGGAAAATGGGAATTTGGAATCTGCCTCTAATGTCAGCTTCTGCAGTTGCAGGGTTCTCATCTAGCCAAAGCTATTCTGTTTGACAGTCTGTAAAATGGGCTTATAACTCTTAGTGTCTGATGGGGCGTCACACCTTTAAAATCTTTACTAGGCTTAACTGAGGAAACCTCATGGGTCACAGCATTCCTGTGAGCTAAGCAAGAAGTCTTTTCTTCTGGAGAAAGGAAACTGATGCAAGAGAAGTGATTTCCTGGGCTGAGGACTGTACTGGGAGTTGTTGGGCCCCTCCCAAGGAGGAATCTGGAATTGCTGCTGCCAGCCCTTGCGTCCTTTCATTTGTGCAAACACCCAGGCTTACAAAGATGCCCTGAACATTTCTTGTTAGCCTTTGTACGCTGATGGAAAGAGAAAAAGTACTAAATGGCATTTCCTTTTAATTCTGTGAAAGACATCTCATTTAAACAGCAGAATTTGTGAAAGTCTGAAAATCCTTCAGCGTGTTTGCCTGCTTTGTTTGTAATGGGGATCTGCTTTGTTTCAGGCCACAGATAGCTGTGAGACTCCTGGCTCATAAAATCCAGTCGCCACAGGAATGGGAAGCAGTCCAAGCCTTGACAGTAGGTAGTCCTTACCCCTCCTTTTAAATCCAGTTGTATATCATTTTATGTCATCTGTGTGGAGTATGAGGGGGGCATGCTGTGTGACAGTGGGGTTGGCTGGGGCTCGTTTTGGGTCTGAATGCCCTGATTCCCCTCTGCTGGGAGGGACAGTGAGCGGGGGCACAGTTATGTAGCTGCGGTGTCCAGATTGCTCATTAGCAATAGAGCAGTCAGAAATAACTCTGGTTTAGTTTTATCTGCTTTCGTTTGTTATCGTCAGGCAAGATTTGTGTTCATTGTTATGAGACCTAATGGTGAGATAACTTAGACCCATATATACATGGCTGAGGGTGGGACACCAGCCTGTCTTGATGTGTCACCCCTAAAGATTGGCGATTGATGCATGTATTGGAGAACAGGAATACATGTGTCACTGACACGAGTCCTTCAGTTCACCTGTAAGCAGAACACAGCTACACTGTTATTGCAGGGTTTTGGTGTTTATGTCAGCCCCTGTTTTTGTTACTTGAATGCAGGTGTTAGAAGCTTGTATGAAGAATTGTGGGAGAAGATTTCATAATGAAGTAGGGAAGTTTCGCTTTTTAAACGAGTTAATAAAAGTTGTGTCTCCAAAGGTTAGTCCCTGAGCCTTATAGCTGTATTTACTTTTTGTTTGGCCTCCATAAGCTACAGGCAACATCCAAAATGTTTGCAGTGCTCTGTCTGGCTCATTGCATTTATTAGCCTATACTCAAGAGCATTTGTGAGCTAACTGTTTTTTTGTTATGGTTTTTGTTTTATACTCTGCTTACTATTTTTCTCAGCAAGTTGTACCTATTTACCATGAGTATATAGTCTCTGTACTGTTCTAATCCTTCATGTAACTCAAGGGCTTCTAAAGCTTGGGCTGTGTTTTTTTAACAAACAAACAAAACTCCAGCATCAGTGGAAGAGAGGTCTAATGAAGATGATAAAACAAGAGGCTTGGCAACACACCATAGAGCTCTGGTCCTCACTCTGCTGCCAACTTGCTGTGTAAAGCATGCCTGGCTAAGTCCCTCAACATTCATGATTAGTTTAACGTGGCGAAAAATAGACGGAGGCAGCCCATGGCATGATTGATGCAGCAGAGTATTTCCAGATTCTTTCCCATAAGACAGGGGAGGTTATCTGTGTTGCTGTAATTTTTAAATAGCAGAATCCTGAAACCAACAGAATAACCACTTTTTCTTTTGCTGAAGATAATCACAAAGCTTCTCTTCACTGTAATTTCAAATATATTAGAGGAGCATTTTTTCCTCTTAATAAGATGTATCTTAGGTCATCTTGGAACTTGGATTATATACCTTTTAATGTATATCACTGAACTTCCATTCTCTGGGTTTGGGCTTTATTTTTAAGAAAAAATGAAGAATCTGGAGAATTTACATCTTTTTTCCACTCTTAGTACCTGGGAGACCGAGTCTCGGAGAAGGTGAAGACCAAAGTCATTGAATTGCTGTATAGTTGGACAGTGGCATTGCCAGAAGAATCCAAAATCAAGGATGCCTACTACATGCTGAAGAGACAAGGTAGAAAGTCAGCTGCTCGCTCATGCATTCTCTCCAGTCCGTGCTTTAAGCAGGAGTGTCACAAAATACACAGCTACTAATTACATGGGGTCAAGGCAAGCTCTGAGGGGAGAGAGGACAAGGGAGAAATTCCCTGAAAAACTTCTCGTTATATTTAAATGCCTTGGGCTGGGTTGATTAGTTTAACACCTTGCAAATACTTCTGTTTTGGTTTGCAGGGTCTTTTTTTGAGTTTTTCTGGAACTAGTTATTAGATGATTTGAACAAGTCTAATCTAAAGTGAAATCAGAGCCTCCATGCAGCCTTTTGTGGTTTTTTTTTTTTAACTAGATCGCTTTACAATTGTGCCTTTAGTTCAACTGATACAAATTTCTTGTGTAGGCACAGTGAAAAAAGCTCAGCTCAGAAGCATGTGGCTTCAACACAAGAAAAGTTGGTTCCAGGAAAATTCTTGAGGTAGAGCACAAATCTAAGGACTTGACAATGCAGGGAGCTTAGCTCTTTCCCCACTTGTGGTTCGGATCCTGTTCCATTACCCCATTTTGCATTGCTGTCTGCTTTCCTGCTCAGCTCATTTATACAGACAGATGTCATGCCCTTGAGTTTGCACAAAGCTGGGTTGTCTGGGACTTCACTTAGTGGTTCAACAGCTAAAGTGAAAGGGGGAAAGACAAATAGTAGAGAGTTATTGATTATACTGAGCTATTAGAGGAGCAATACGGACATGGCAGCACATTTGCTGGGGTTTTGGCCTTTATCAAAGAAAACTTTGTTTTTCCAGCTAGCATGCTCAGTGGTTTTGATCCTATATTCATTAGAACAGCATGCTAGTATCAACGGACAGATTGGCTGCGTGTTCACTTTGCTAGCAGCCTGTGAATAACTGGGTACACTGCCTGGTGTGACTGTGTGTGCAAATCCACGTTGGTCCCCTTTCTGCTTTCAGGGATTGTTACGTCTGATCCTGTGATTCCTGCAGACAGAACCCTGATTCCTTCTCCACCGCCTCGTCCCAAAAACCCTGTGTTTGATGATGAGGAGAAATCCAAGGTATAGCGAAGACTTGTATTATAATCACTAATGAAAAATGATTACTCGGTGCACATTTAGAATAAGTCAAGTATACTAATTTTGCTTTTATTTTTGGGATGGTGTGTGAATTTTCATGGAACTCATTGCTTTGTCCACCTACCTAGCCTGAAGTTCAGTTAAGGCCTTGTCTGTGTTACCATTATGAGGTTATTCCTGGTTCAGGTGCCATCCTGCTGTAGTAAGAGAAGGCAGAGAATGTTTCACACACAGGAGCAAAAACTATGTATGGGAGGAATAACTATCTAGTGTCAGAGGTCTCTGAGATTTCACAGTATATGTCCTGTGTAGAAGCAAGAATGCAGCAACTCACATAAAATAATAAACCATAAATGACTCCTGCTGAAGTCACTGTAACTATGAAAGCAGTGTCAGCTTTGTGATAGTGGGCTGTATCTCTTTTTCCCCTGAATTGTTCACTTAGATTCCTTTCGCTGCTTCCCTTTGCCAAAGGGTCTTTATTTATTTCTTGAATATCCTCTTCTTGTTTTACAGCTTCTAGCCAAACTGCTGAAAAGCAAAAACCCAGATGACTTGCAAGAGGCCAACAAGCTTATAAAATCCATGGTAAAAGAGGTAAGAAATTCCTGTAGGATTGGTCCCAGTCAGCAGTCTGCTTTCCAGGTTTTAAGTAATTTGACTTCAAAATGGTGGAGAGCTTTAGGATCATGTGAATGGCAGAACCTGGGTTTTTCAGGCTCCAGGAGCATTCTGTCAGTACATTCCTTAGTTAAGTTGTGGCGACTGAATGGGACTGACCATCAGTGACATCCAGCCTTTTGTTATTTTTTAAAACCTCTAACACTGCTAACTTGCATCTAGTCCCTGGGGTTACTGGCATAAAGGAGGTGCCATCTGATGACTTAGTAGGGCTCTGTGTGTTATGAGTGTGTTGTAATTTTGACTCTAGCTTGCAAGTGGGAGACTTTGTATCGCAAAAATTGCCTGCAGTTGGTGTCTCTGGTTGAGGACAGGGCAAGAAGGGGCACGGATTGAATGCCACTTGTTGTAATTACGTTCTCATCGCTCAAGATGCTATTTCACGTCAGGGTTTGGTGGGAACATCGGAGTACCATCCCTGGATACTGAGGACTGAGTCATTGGACTGGGTCTTCTCCCAAGCAGGCTTCATGGAAACACCTTCCTGTTTGTAGAGCTGTGATGCATCCACCCATGGCATTCATTAGAAACTCTGGAGTCCAGGAAATGACTCCCTGTGATTCTGGGAAAAAAAAGAATAGCTTCTAGACTGAAGAGGATGTATAGGTTACTGAAATGTTTCCATTCAAGCTTCTCTTGTCCCCAGGGCAGACTCTCCTACATCTTTAGCTGGAATCTCAAATCAGAGATGGGTGGACATTTTCTACCAGAGAGTGCTTGTTGTTCCTAGTAAAAGTTTTGCTTTAAACACATCTTTTTTGTAAAATGGCATCAAGTGACCATAAAAAAAAAATCTTCTGAAAAGGTCAGAAAGGAACTTTTGGGAACTTTTCTATTTTTAGTGGTATAATTATACATTAAAGTCTATTTAATGAAACTTTTTGGAAATATGGGGTTTTCTATCATTTCAGAATGGTGGTGAAAAGATAATAAAACAAGCAAAGCTTCACGTGAGTGGAGAGGGTTTGTTTTGTTTTTTCCCTGTAGCTTAACTTTAAATAGATATTACTTGACATGATTTACAGGTAATGCCTGCTGTTGCGATACCGTGGACCTTTACAGGGAAACTCACTTTTTATGTCTGTGTTTTGCACCTTGAAGGATGAGGCTCGGATTCAAAAAGTGACAAAACGCATGCACACGCTGGAGGAAGTAAATAACAACGTGAAGCTGCTGAATGAGATGTTGGTTCATTACAGCAAAGAGGACTCATCAGAGGCCGATAGGGAGCTCATGAAGGTGGGCCTGAGCTGCTCCTTCTTCCCAGAAATTCTGGAGTCAGTCCTTTCTTCCTACAGACTTGAGTTTTGCAGAGGATTACAAACAGGGCAGTAAAATGGAGAGTGGTGGCAAGAAACAAGAGCAGTTGTTGGAAACAGCAGGAAAGAAAATAACCATGTTTTTAACACCTTTCACCAAAGGACTCCGTGGGTAATAGCTCAGTTTTGCACATGCTTGAGGTGAGGTACAGCTGTTCCCCATAGTTGGGAAACAGCATGGTAGAATCAAGAAACTGCAGTTCGTAATTGTTGCACCTATTAGGACACGCTGATTGCAGAGCATAGCTGTCCCTTAGAGCACTGTGGATGGATAAACTAAAGGCTGAACGGGGCAGAAAATATGTCCTCCCCTTCAAAGGAAGAGTTTTAGCTAGTGTTACAAGGTTGGGAGAACATGAAGAAGGTAAAAATCAAAAGAGCCACCGGGGATGGCTGGGTAGGCCCAGGGCCTTGAAGAGTTGCACATTATCTAATTTAAAAAGTTAAAACTACTCATTTTTAACAAGAAGCTCCTGAAATGATGGTAAGAAGCATAAGAAACTGGTGAAACATTTCCTTCTTGCTGCCTTTCTTCTGTCCGGTTGCACTCTCTGAGTAGTGGTTGCGGCATAACTGAAGCATAATAGTTGAAGCACAATTCTGCTCTTCCTCGGGCTTTTAGCGACAACTGTAATACAAGGAATGAACATCTTTTTTAGGCTAGAGCTGGCCATAAGTGCTGGTGTGAGGGAGGACTGAGAGATGTGCTGAAAATGCAGGTTGTGTTTAGGCTGCCAGGCTGATGTAATGCTTCACTGCTCTGTTAATAGGGCAGGGACAGGGGATCTTGGTTGTCTAACCACACTAGCACGTTCAGCACAGAGAGACTGGTTTCTCTAGTCCGGACTTTCCAGCACGCCTGGGGAGTCATTGTGTGCTGACTGGTATTGCTGACAGTGGCTCCTGGCTGATGAAACCCTTTGTCCTAATGTGTCTTCCTAGGAGCTCTATGAACGGTGTGAAACCAAAAGACGGACGTTATTCAAGCTGGCCAGTGAGACAGAGGATAATGACAGCAGTTTGGGTAAACTCAGCTACACGTCTCATTTTTTAATTGCTTTTGTGACCTGTGACTGTGCAAGGGTTCAGCAAGGGAATGACTGCTGTAAAGACGCCTCTTCACTGTGGATGCACTTTGCTTTGAGCAAACAGATAAAAGACAGGATCTTTGCTTCTTTATGCTTATCATTTAAATTCAGGCAAGGACTTGACAGTGGAGTTTGTGGTCAGGGAGGCTGGGTGCGATAATGGGGGACAGCTGCTGCTTTGGAAGGGGAAGGGAGTTGCTGTGGGGAACAAAGCCTTGGACTCATTTTTTCATTGTTACTGTAATGTGCATGGACCTAGAAAGATCAGGGTATTGCTTAGAGAAGCATGGCAAAGATAGAGAGTAATGGAGCTCATAGCCAAATAATTATGTTTTTTCTTGCTGATTATTTAGTTGATAACTGAGTACTCAGCATTAGTGGGAGCAAAGTGACTGAAGTCTTGGAGGTTGTTTTTGTCTTTCTTGCATGTAGGGGATATTCTGCAGGCCAGTGACAATTTATCCCGTGTGATAAATTCCTATAAAAAAATAATAGAGGGGCAAGTGATCAATGGTGAAGTGGATCTCCCTGTGATGTCTGTAGTGGAAGGTGAGTTCCTGGGAAGCCAACTGTGTCATTTTTGAATCCTGCAATTCTAAGTCTTTTGGACAGGGTTTCCTATTAATTGTGGTAAAGTAGGCTATTGAAGGTTCTTGTGGCCATCAGTTTGTGAATCAGAGGGAGACAAGACAGCTCCTAAGTGGTTGATAAACAATTCTGGACATGAGCAACAGTGCTGCAAGCTTTGCATTTTGCATTGCTCATTCCATATTATTGAAACCTTTGATAACATCAGTAGCAAACCTGCATCTGAACAGTTTGTGTGGCTAGAAGTTCTCGTATATTTTCTTCTCCATATTTGTCCTGTTTCTTAATGGTAACATGTAAGAAGAAGATGATTTTATCAAAAGGCAAGAGCAGGAGAGTGGGAGCCAGGCCAGGGGTCCCGTTCCTGGCTTTGCCAGCAATTCCATTTGTGAATTTAGGCCAGTTGCCCACTTTACACTTCAGCTTCACCACTGAAAGCTCTGGACATGTGTGTGGCAGAACTACCATTTGGAAGTCACTTAAACAATTCTGCGTGAAGAGCAGCAGAGGAATGCATAATGCTGCCTGACAGAATCTTACTGAGACAAGACTGTCCTAAATATAAAGATATAAAGACTGTATGAATTTTCCTCAGCTCTCTAACTCTGTGGTAGCTGTTGTTTATTGTAATTCTGTAGGCTCTCCCAAAGCCTGATCTGAGGTCAAAAGTTTTTGAAAAGATTACAAATTATGATACAGGAAGCACTGGAGAAGGAGCAAAGTTTGGAGCAGGTGTTGCTTTTCATAAAGAAATTTCCTAAGTGTCTGGGTTGATTGAAGTAGCTTGTGGACAGCAAATGGTTAGGTGGAGATCATGTGGGCTTTCTCTGTTAAAAAGAGCCATAAGCCATGATTAAATGAGGATCTGTGTTACCTAAACCATCTCGTTGATAATTTCTTCTGTACATTGGGTTTGCTCTGAGCCTTTTGCCTTCTTTCCTAGTAGTGCTCTTCTCCTGTCCGCTGCAGGGAGTAACTCCACAAGTAATCTCAACACCCTCATTGACCTTGCCGGATTGGATGTCACCAGCACCCCGCCACCTCCAATGCCACCCACCACCCTGACGCCAGCCCCCACAGCCCCAGCCCCAGCAGAAATCCCCATTCTCCCACCTCCTCCCCAGATGTTCACACCATTGCGGAGCAGTTCCTCTAGCCAGGTGGAAGCTGCACCCGCTCAGCAGAGCAGCACAGCCAACTCCCTCTCCTTGCTGGATGAGGAACTTCTGTGCTTAGGTAAGACACTGAGGGCCCGCAGAAAAGGGCTACTCAATCCATGCCTAACAAAGACTGCTTTCTTCCTCCAGCGTGAGTGTGAGGGCAGGCTGCGCATATGGCATGCCTAAAAGGAGCATGAGATGCCTTTGGTTTCTAGAGAAGTCCAGGGGACACTCCCTTGCATCATCCTGAATATAAGACCTGGTCAGTGAGTCAGTATTAAAAATTGATCTTCCCAGAGTAGGCTGCAAGTGAAATAACTGTTGAGTGTAATTGCAGTCTGATCTTGGTAGGTGCTTGTATGTGCTGGACGTGCAGGCTGCAGTTTGGTGCAGATTTCACCTCTGACTTTGTGGCTGTGCTAAAGAGCAAGGTGCCTTAGAGGAGTTGTATATAGGAGCCTGCAGAACGCCTGCCTGTGGAGCCCGGATATGAGCAGCAGTAGACGCTGCAAATCAGGCAGGGTTAGAAGAGCTGTGTGCAGGGGGTGACTGTCAGCTACTGATGCTGTCAGTCTCTTTTCTTCATGATGGAGTTGCAGCCCATTTCAGTCTTTCATCAGGTTCCTGGGCCCTGGCAGAGCTGAATCAAGTAGTTTGATGGTACTGAAACAATTGCCACGGGATGACACCTAACTCATTTTCTTCTCCAGTCACCTACTTGCTGTTTTTTCTTTCAGGCCTGAATGACCCACCCCCTGCAGCAGTGAAGGAGACCTCAGAAAACAACCAGTGGAGCATGTTTGAGGTACAAGGGAGGGTCTCGGGGTGGGGGGGAAGAGGAGGAAGGGTTGTCATTGTGGGAGATCTCAGGACATACTCCGTCACCTGCAGAAACGTGATCACACATACAGGCAGAGGGGCAGCTGTTCCTGAGGGGAAGGCTGGCATAGCCCTGAAGTCTGGGATAACTGTGTCTAAACAGAGTAGATATCCCCAAACCTGGATTTCTCAGTTTCCCATCTGTCCCTCATGACGTTAGCACTTCCTTTGCTTAAATTACAGATCAGATGTAGTCCTGACATAGGCCACAGACTTTGCTGCTTGCCACCCAGCACCTGTTTTTGCGGTAAATCTATCTCCCTCTGTAACAGTGCCATGTCTACAACGGGGGGTAGTAGTGAGTTAGAGCATCTACTTGTCCTCTCTTTCAGAATGACCAGTTGGACCTGGATTTCTTTAATCCGAAGATGGTGACTGTAGCTTGCAACCCTGCAGGGAACCCTCTTCTCCATCACACATCACAGACCACATGTGGAACATCAGTGACTCTGCCCTCTGCTTTCACAGCTTCTCAGACTGCTCCCAGCATCCCAGCACCAAACTCAACACCATTTGTATTCTCTGCTGGACCGGCTGCCCCTGCAGGGCCTCCTAAGACTATTCCAGCTGCTCCTGGGTACTTCAGCTCTTCTGTGGGGAGCAATATGTCACATAAGATGGATGCATTGGGACAACTCCTTGAAGAAGCCAGAGGGTAACTAAAAGTCCTGGACTTCGCATTGTCTCTGCGGTTAGAAAGCCAAGCTTACTGCAGCGTCAAGTTCAGAGGCAGACTTGCAACTCTGGTTTGGTAGAAATGCATGATTGGAATTTTTCTTCTCAGAGGGTTTAAGTTTACAGACTAATACAAGGGTCATGCCTCTGGGAGGGGAAGGCAGGCATTACTAGGTAGAGCACAACAGTTGTGCTGTTGCCCGATACAAATGGGCGGCGTAAAGTTGAACAGGCTGCTAAGGTACAGAGGCCTTTGCTCATCTTAGCCTTGCCTGCCTTTGCGAAGGTGGGACTCTGCTTTCTTCTTAGAGAAGTTGTGCCTAACCCTACCACCACCACTTTGCTCATAGCTCTCCTTACATGAGACCGTACTGAGTCACAGATTGCAGCCCAGCTCCAGGCCACTGCTTCGCCTTCGTGGTCTGCGGTTATCTCTGGGTTTGTGGCGAAATGTCTGCTTCACTTTCAGGTCAATTTCCCATGTTTTTTCTGTCTCTTGCAGGACTGCTGCCCAAGGCGTGGCAACTCCCTCGGTGATCCCTGGGGTTACTTTGCCAACCACTGTCACCTCTGCCCCATTAATAGCACCTGCAGGGCTGCCAGCCACAGCCCCTGGAGCCCCTCCAATTCCTTTCCCAAGCAGCTGCACTGCTGGCTCAGGAAGTCCTCTCTTCCAGCCGGCATCATTCCAGCAGCAAGGCAGTCCCATGAAAGCACCTGAAATTTCTTTGGCCAATGTCCATGTTCCCTTGGAATCCATTAAACCCAGTAAGTATCTCAGGTTTTTCACCTTTCTCTGAACGTTTTTTGAAAGCAAAGCTTCTTGACAAAGTTTATGAAGTAGAGAGAAAGGATGACATGTCCCAGATTGTCTAATGCTGCTACAGATTGTCTTCTGTAGCATAAACCTGCATTCCTCTCCCCTTCTCTCTCTGCGGCAGGCAGTGCTCTCCCGGTGACAGCCTATGACAAGAACGGCTTCCGAATCCTCTTGCACTTTGCCAGGGAGTGCCCGCCGGGAAGGTCAGATGTGCTAGTTGTGGTAGTCTCAATGCTGAACACGGCCCCGCTTCCTGTGAAGAACATCGTGCTGCAGGCTGCTGTGCCGAAGGTAGGGATGCGTGGCTGAGGCCCACGGCGACATGAAACTGTGCATTTGGGAAGGCCTCGGTATGAACTCAGGGACTTGGGACAGCATGCTTCTGCCTTTCTGTAGGCTGTGCTCTGCCTGTTTCCTGAACATAAAGATGGTTGTCAGAGGCAGAAAACACTAAAGAGGATAAGTCAAAAACTGCAGGTAGTTAGTGTTGTATTTTAACAGACGTCCTAAATCTGACAATATATTCCATTCTAGTCTTACTGCACCTAGATAATTTTGGATGGACAGCTTTGCGTTTTGAAAACTGCCCCAATCTGGGCTATGCTCTGCCTACCATTGTGAAGGTGTTTGCATTACAACCTCTGACAGAGATAATTTGGATAGGAAGGTGCTGTTGGTGTTCCCCTGACCAGTGCTTTTACTCTGGGCTGATCTGTCTATCAGTCTGCCTGTTCCCATCGTGTTGTTCAAGCAGGGATGGCTCTTGTTTCCTCATCCTCACACGTGGATTGATTCTCCTTAGTTTGGATGTGTGCTGTTATCTCCCCAGCCTGTGCATGCATCTTTCATTGTCCCCAGCGTAGGAGATAATCCCTGAGGTTGTGCTTTCTTTTTCATTTGCAGTCCATGAAAGTGAAATTACAACCACCCTCTGGCACAGAGCTGTCTCCATTCAATCCCATCCAGCCACCTACTGCCATCACCCAAGTCATGCTTCTGGCAAATCCTATGAAGGTGAGTGAGGCAGTGGGATTTATCCTGTCCTTGTCAGACAACTTTAATGTAATTCTAAATTCTGCAGGGGAGCTGCACCAAACAATTGAGCAGATAAGGCTGTTTATTCCTAACTTTCCCTCCAGAGGTGGTCACTGCATAATGGTGGTGTTTCTGTTCAGGGCTGGAGGGAGGCTGTACATATAGGCTCTTCCCCAACAGATGTTGTCAGCAAGGAAAGGTATGAGAAGGACCTGAACATTTCTCCCAGCAAAAGGGCAACAGCCATATAAGGCTTAGCTTTAAAGGGTAGTGATTAGAGCTGTATCAGGAGCTTGTCTGACTCCCTTGTGCACTGGAAGTGCCTGGCCTTGGTGATAATTAGATTGATGTCAAATTAGCTGGTGCGGTAGAAATACTTTTGCTGTGTTGAGGCTATAGCCTGACAGGCCTGAACCAACAGACGAATGTTGGACTGTGTCTGTTCCGTTATTCTTTGAGGATGTACCTGTGACCAGTGAAACAATGTGGTTAACACTTTCTTTTCTGTGTAGCTATTTTTCCTTGCTGTAGCTACTCATTTAAGTAGCCTGCTTCATAAAGCTCAGAGCTGTATGCTGGAGTAGCTTTTAATTATTTGACAAATCTAGATGTTACTACTTGAGAATTACAGCAAAAGGATCCTTAAAGTGTCAGCTGAAAGCTTTGAGATACAAAAGGATAAATGTCAGAGAGGTTTGGTGGATTGTTGAAAAACTTTGTGAGGGACATGGAGATCCCCTCATTGAAGGACTGGTTCTATCTCCTGCTTAGTGTTTTACTAGGAATTTTGCAGAGCAGGAGCTGTTCAGTCTTCCCCCACACGATGAGGAATTTAATCTTGAAAATGTTGAACTATTCCAGCAGCGTTCTTCAGGCTTACTGGAGAGCAGCTGAGCAATGGGTGCTGGCTACGTATGTGCAAACTATTATCACATTTATGCTTTTCTCCTACTGTTCCATGCTAAGCAATAAAGCTTTTGTGGTATAAAAACTGTGAGGTAAGTAACTCCGGTTTGCTAAATAGCTGAACTACTCCCTGAACTTAACCTTGTCCCTCTTCCCCCTGCTGTGTGCAACAGAAGTCTTGTGCTCTCTGTAGAGCTGAAAGGAGCTGTTCTCATGTTGCTCTTGGGTTTTGTCTTTCCTGCAGGAGAAAGTGAGGCTGAGATATAGACTGACCTTCACACTGGGAGACCAGCCCAGCACAGAGGTTGGCGAAGTGGATCAGTTTCCCCCGGTAGAGCAGTGGGGGAATCTATGACCTTAAGACACTGCCAGAGACTCTGTGACAGGACCAGGAAAGGATCCCACAGGACTGGAATGAATGTGACATGGGGAGGGACACATTCTATCCACTGGTGATGTTCAGCTTTGTTTACATGTCCTGACCACTCTGCTTGTAGCTTTAGTCCGGAATGTTTTGCCCCATGTTGAAGGGGTCCTGGGACATTTATGCCAAGCGTGAACTGAGTGGCAGCCACTAGCAGGCAGTGCCAGCTGCTTTTATCTTGACCTCTGGGTGAATCTGGTTCTATCTTCCACTCTATTAAACTTGAAGTTATTGTATTTTGAGGGGAGACCTGTCAGCAGAAGGGGATTTAGTTGGCTTGTTCCTGTACTGCTGTCCGGAGATACCTACAGGCTGGTGGGGTGATGATGCCACCATGAGCTTCCTCAGTGCAGAGCCCTTACACGTGCCCTCCTTCGGGCTTTCACCTCCGCTCCTCAGTGCCAGACCGGACCCGCTAAGCATGTTGAGCAATAATGCTGGCTCCGTGAGGGAATGCTTATTTTTTATACTGAAATGGCACTTCGCTCCCTTCCTTCCCCTCTGCCGCTTCATTCCCAACGGCCAATGTAAGCAGACCCTCGCTCTGTGCTGTGTGACACTGCTGTATCTTTAGTTATATTTATTTTATTCTGCTAGCTGCCTCCCTGTTGTGTCCATTTTGGGCAGCTAGGGCCAAGTTTTGTATGCAAATGGTTACACTGGTTATTTTTCTGCCTTCATTGCACTCCATAGTGTGGGGAAAAGAGGAAACGTGTAGTGAGGAGGTAATCAGGGCTGGAAAGGAGCGGTCAGTACTGGTGGAGGACAGCACCTGGAGCACAGAGGTGTCGTTACAGTCACTACTCAGGTGCAGTGAGTGAATCCAGGGATAAGGAGAGATGCCCCTCGTGTCCCCTCATGCAGGCAGTATTATTATTGTAGTTGAATACAGTGTTTTATTGAGATGAATACAATGAAATAAAAGGTGTAAATAATAGAGCTATAGGATATCTAAATAGAAACAAGCAGACAGTGAAAGGAAAGACTCCGCTGGGCTGTGACAATGCATGTGCTGGTTTAATGCCCTGTTTTATTTGTTCCCTGTATTAAGTGGCTCAGTGCACTGGTCTGCACGAGGCGGAAAGGAGTTTTGCTGGACATCAGTGTTCTGCACTAACAGGGGGCACAGGAGCTGACCCCTCTAGCTACAGTCTCACAGAAACTACGTTTACATCATTTGAACTTGATTCTAGCAGTCCCTTCCTTCTCAATTTCCAATCTCAAGCAGTGCCTCTCAAGTAGCTTTGAGACAGGCTGTTTTAAATTAACAGGTTTTTTTAACATCCATTGACAAAAGCACAGATAGAACGGGTCCTTGGACACTAAGCTCAGCTTTTCTAGCAGTGCTGACAAGCAACAGCTCCTAGCAAACTAGGAGTGGGAGCAGTCAGCTCAAGTGCTGAGAAAAACAGGAGGAGGAGAATCCTGCCCGTTGTGGGAAGAAAACTCCAGAGGAGAACACGCTGCTGGAATTAATGGTGGCTGTAAAACCCATTGCTGCAAATGTAGCTTGGGGTGATTTATAGTTGAATTTTCTTGACTGTGTTGCAAAGTAAAAATCACTAGAGGTGGACAAACTCGGCGGATTTGAAGCCTGAGGTCCTCATTGGAGAAGGCACCAGGCGCTTATAGAAGCCCTGAAAGTAGAATCAAAGCTTGGCCAAGGAGCTTGCTGTAAACTCCTGGTCTGAAGCTTGTAAAGACCCCAGCTTTGTCAGCTCCCTGAGGTAGAAGGTGAGAGCGATGAGTACATTGTTTGGATCCTTAAAGCAAACAGTTTTAAATCAATGGACTGGGATGCGGGACAAGGAGAGAATTCTTTCTGCCTCAGATGTGTTCTTGCCAGCACTTTAGACACAGTAGGCACGGGGTAGTGCTTAGGTGATGGTAGCGTGTCCTGAGGAGGCAGGTTTCACTGCCTTGGATGCCTACACATGAATCTCACTGTGACTTTGAGGAGGTCAGAAGGGTCCGAGTGCCTTCTGCAGAATGGCTTTGTTCTCAGTGTTGACAGCACCGCACTGCCTGCACTGTACAGCCAAATGGAAAGATGCTGTAGTCTTGCTGCGTGGAAATGCATTGTTAAGAGCTTTGGAAATTAACTATGAAAGTTCCTTGTCTGTAGGGTGAGGTTCCTGCTTCATACCGAACAGTCATAACTGTATATACATCTCAAATGCATTTGTTCTCCTGCACGTTAAATAAATTGTTTTCCCTACTTAGCTCTGTGGATAGCCCTTACTAATGACTGCTTATGCAGTACAGTGCTGTTTCTGGAAATCCTAAAACTCAACCCATTGCCTCAAGACCATCCAAACTAAGTGAAAACGGAGAAGCTGGTGTTTTCTAAATCCCCAGTGGTTTAAAAGGTGGTCTTAATTTCAGTTCTGGGTGTTAGAGGTAAAGCAACAGTAATGTTGCTGTTGGTAATGAGGTTTACTTTAGCAGGGGAGAGTCACTAGACCACATTGGAACAAGCAATCTTAGCGTTTTGATGCAGCTCCTTCTTGCATGTTACATTGATGCTTTTTTAGTTATATTTATGGAAGACAAGAACAAATACCCAAGCAATATGCAAAACAAGACATTTATTCGTAGAAAAGCAGTCAGGTTTATGTACAGTGAGCCACAGAGGAGGCGTAAAATCACATACTATTGTCTTCAAGATCCGTCCAACGTGCCTTCTTTGACAATGACTCGTGCAAGATTTCGTGCAAGAGCAAGTCTCAGCATTTCCACTTTCATATTCTCGACGTCATCATCCTAAAAGCAAGCAGAGTTTGGGTTAGACTACTATGCGCAATAATGAGCTGATTGTGATGAGGTGATCGGTCCCTTTTCTGAGTTTCGAAAAGTAAGGATGCAGGTCATTAAGAGGAAGAGTACACGTATATTTACCTGTCATAGGGACCTCCTGAGAAGAGTAAAAGCTACACTTCCTGCTTTTTAGAGCAACACAGGAGAGCACTGCCAAGCCTTTTCTTTTTCTGGCAGCTGCAGCGGTTTGTGCGTGTAGCAAATGGCTCCCTGTTCTGCGCCTGGAATGTTTCATAGCTTGAGCTGTTCGATGGCAGCATCTCGGCTTTTCGTTGCCCATGTAATTTGCAATTATGTATCTTGGAAAAGTGTCACAGTCCAATCCCAAACAGCAGAACAGCAAGGAGTGGAAGTCCTCCTGTACTGGTTTTGCGTATACTTAAATAACTGTTGAGGATGCCTCATTCGGCTGGCCGTTAAAAATAACACCCCGTTGCAGCCGCACTAAATCAGACTCTTCCTCTTCTCTGCCCCCGCACAGGAACATAAATTTGAGCCTGCCTTCCCGGACCCTCCCCATGGCCCCACCCATTCATTACCCAGTTGTCCTCAAAACAGGAGCTACCTGGAATTTTTGCTTATCTGACTTCCCTGCTGTCAGGTCTTCCAGGCATCGCATCAACTCATAAGTCTGCTCCGCTGAAAATATGACCTGTGGAAATTAAAGTATTTACTGAAAATGATCAAGTTTAAGGACATCACACAGTCTGAGCAGGTAACTCTTGGCTGAGAGGATAGGAATGCTTTTGCACTCCTGCAGATCCATTCTGACCCTTCAAATCACAGGATCTGAGGATAATTCAGGCTGCAAGTGACTCTGGGAGGTCTCTAGTGCCACCTCCTGCACAAAGCAGGGTCAGCCATGAGGTCAGAGCGGGTGCTCTGGGCTTTATCCAGTCATGGGTCTGTAATTGCTAAGCTGTCATTTTCCTGAAGGATCTCGGAGCAAAAATTGAGCTTAGAAGAAGGAAGCATGCTAGAAAAATCTTCACGCCAAGGAACTGGATGCAGTGTGTGCTTAAATCATCAGCATGTATGTATTCCCCTGCTGTTTTCTAATAGCAGGGAACCAAGAGTTGATGATCCCATCCTGGGTCCCAAGTGCTCCCACTGACAGGACGCGCGGATAGCTGCACGATTCTGGGTTCTTCTGCGCTGGAAGTGCAAGCCCCAGCCCGGGAGCAGAAAAGGGGGTCACCCTTTTGAGCTACCTTGTCAGGAAGAAAAAGGGCGTGGGGGGCTCTGTCCTGTGTGACCAGCGTGCTCACCTCTTTCTGCTCCAGCAGTGGAAGGGCATCTGTCAGCAGGGTCATCCAGAAGGAGCAAGGAGCGATGTGAGCCGTCATCAGCATCAGAAGCAACTTGGCAGCTTCAGAGAACCGCTTCTCCCCATACAGCCGGTGGAATTCTCGGTACTTGCCTATACACGGGTGTTGGTGAAGGGTAAAAGGCGTCAGTGTCTGTCAGGCCTGGGCTACTGGATGTTAGGACGCCCCTTTGCTCCTGTGAAGCCTGGGGTACAACTACCCCCACCCGCAATGAGTCTCCAAAGCAGCCGGGCCTGGGGGAATGGGAATCTTGGGCATGAAGAAAGGTTAAAATAGAGGCTGGTGGAAAAGGCAGCCAAAAACCTGTTCCTGTTCTTGGTAAGGCTGGAACCAGGCTGTTCGCTAACTGACACTGTCTGGTGCCAAGTGTTTGCAGGGTCAGCAACAGCACGAGTGGCTTAGAGGGACTCGTGGCGTCTGCAAAAACCAGGAACGGGAGGGGAGGGGGAGGGTGAACGTTCTTTTTGAGATCGCAGAATGTCAGGAGGTCTGAAAGGCTTTGCTGTCTTCCCGACTGTTTAAACGGAAATGGAGATCTTTGTTAATGTGGAAAGTTCTGCTTTTGCTAAGAATTAAATTAGAT
This sequence comes from Phaethon aethereus, assembly GCF_964289735.1. Lineage (NCBI taxonomy): Eukaryota > Metazoa > Chordata > Aves > Phaethontiformes > Phaethontidae > Phaethon > Phaethon aethereus. The sequence goes on from NC_138594.1 coordinate 6,973,074, forward strand.
CAATATCCAGCACTTGAGAACTGGCTGAGGATAAACGTGAGTTTTATTCTGTGGCTTTGTTTGTATCCACTAAACTGTCAAAGTACTGGAAGTAAAGATTCCCATTGAGATTCACCTTTGACTAATGCTTGAGCTCAAGATAGAGACATGTGAAAGTTGCCCAGCAAAAGCACACCTGATGCTTCTAAAACCTCCAAAGGAAAAACAAGCAGAAATTTTTTCAGGCCTTTCAAGATTTTTTATAAAAAGCAGAAAAGGAGGTCATGTCTCTATAAACACAGTTACACAATTAAACTGTTACACAATTAAACTGTAAATCTTTGGGGCTGGTGCAAGGGGCCCTGGGTGACATTGGGCATACAGAGATAGGAGGGATTACCAATTTGGTAAGTCACAGTTAGTGTGATAAGGTTTAAATGAAAGAAATACAGTGCCAGTTTTGCAAGCTTGGACCAAATGGGAACAGATCAAATTCAGGATCACCCTCACAGTAATGCTGGTGTCAGCCAAAGGGAGTCAGTCTGATTGCCAACAGCTATTCCAAACTCCTGTTAGATTTTGTCCCCAGTAACTGGGTTTGCTAACTGCCACAGCTCTGGAGAAAGGGGTATTTTAGCTCAATTTCCTGTCTTAATCCATTAATCAAAGGCCACCAAGCAGCTGCAGCCAGATGTGCAGGTTCCAGAGCCCACACTTGTGCCAGCCAGGAAAAGGAAGCTGTGGTATGTAAAGGAAACTAGCTGGAGGCCCTTCACTGTTACTTGGCACAACTGCTACAGCGAAGGGGCAGGAGAGAGCTTCTGTTTGAGTGAGTTTGAAATTGGCACACTGAACCAACACAAGTTGTTGAGATTTTGGAGAACTTTATGAAGTTAGAAATTATCATATTGTCAAAGTAACTTACACCAGTGATTTGCTCTCCTAAGGAAGCCCCCTAAAGTCTTGCAGATTGTGTTTGCTAATATTTCAAAGTCTCTCTAGGTAGTGATAGAGTCTGGAAAAAGACTAAGAAAGGGAAAGCCTACAAGTGTCAGAATTCAAGACTATCCTGCTCAAAGCAGGGCAGAACACATGCCTACCGTGAGTGCAATTGGAAATGCAGTCTCCTGGTAGCAAGCAAGCTGCATCCCAAATCACCTTCCGTCATTTGCTTTAACCTCATCACTGAAAACAGGATGCAGCCAGGCAAAGGAAGAGACAAATCCAAGTAATTCCATGGAGTTAACTATGTTCTAAATTAACAGACCAGAATGAAAACTGTAGACACATCTTACCAAGAAATGTTAGCCGGTCACTGAGCAGCATGGATGGTCCCAAATTATCAATGAGGTCTAAGTCAGAGAAGCATCCCCTTTCACAATAGTCCTTAAGGAATCTAGGGAAAAAGTAAAACACAACAAAAGCCTAGAGGGGAGAACATGTGTTTAACAGACACTTTATTATTCTAGATTTGGTGGTAGTTGAGATCCATTCTTTTAAAAGGAGTAAGTGAAGGAAGGAGCACAGGAAGCTGAGGCTGGTGGATGCATAAATAACAGTCCCAGATCATAACAAAAGCTCTATTTTTCTGCTATGTAAAAAAGTTGGTAAGCAGCAGGAACAAAAACAATTCTAAAAGCTTTTCATCTGTTTTGTTACAGCCTTCATTATGCTGTTTTTTGCAAGCTGTTTCCTGTGATGGTTTTCTTTCACCTTCTGTTGAAAGAAATACAATAATTCCCACTCCCTCAAAGAATAAATGGGAAAAAAACCCCACCACAGAACACCAATCTCTTACTGCTCCCTTTTTTCACTGCTGAAGAGAAGAGTAGTACCTGGCCACCTATCCAGAGTGTAATTTCAAAATTATACTCTAACTATGCAGAGAGATTGGAACCTGCTATTTCCAATTAGCAAAAAAATACATGACCTGGATTGCTAGAGATTAAAGAGCGTAAAGAGAGTTGCCCTATCTTTTGACTAGGCCTAAGCTAAGTGTTAGCATCCTCTTCAATTTTATAACAACCTTCCTACCCCTGCAAGGCCAGATATTGTGACAAGCTCATGCAAAACCAGGGACACGATAAAACTTTACTCTTTGTTACATATGCGATAATTGTGGCTTGAGATCTTTTGCAGAAACGGTGGCTTAAGTGACTCCCACTGACTTGTTTGGAGACTGCACAGTGAACTAGACTGGTTAAAAATAACCTGCTGAATAAAGCACAGGAGGGGATTATTCCCTGGTTCACTGTACAGTCCATCAAACAGCCGTGTACTGGAGCAAGCGAAAGGCTTGCTAAGGTAGAGCTACTGCCAAAAGAAATGTTTATCAAAGCAAGGTCTAAGAGGAGCGGACTGTTAGATAAAGCCAATCTGTTTCATCTCTAGATTTCATGAAGTATAACAGCATAGAAAAGAACAGCTAGGGTACTGCAGATGAAAATACCCAAGAATGTCATTTTCCACTGCAGAAGCAGGTACTTGGTCTGAGGGAAAGACAATCCCCATCTGCCTGCAGCAGGACCTTCTCTGGTCCATCGCAGCATGGCTGCTTCCCCCGTTCCTACCACCCCACCACAGCAGCAGTTGTCTCAGAGCTTCTGACTCAGACTCACCGATCGGATATTAGTGTAGCAAAAGCTGCATCCTTAGCTCTGATGCTCCACGACAGGGCAGAGCCCAAGCGATTATTCCGCAGAGCTTTCATGGCCATGATTTTACAGATGCTACGAACTTAGAAGAAGACATTGGAGAAGAGGGAAATAATTAGTTACAGTTGTTTCACTTGTATCATTGCAAAACAATGAGATTTAAGAATCAATCACCTTGTTCATGCATCTGTCTCTGCTCACAGATCCTCAGCACTTTGAGGGCCTTCTGTTCTGTGTTAAGGGGTATCCGTTCAATATGAAGTTCCAAATATACCCTGCCATATTCTGGACAGTGGTCAAAGTAATCTACCCCCAGCTGCCACAGGCTGAGAGAGGAAAAAGAATCATCAAGCATTCCAATCATATAAATCTTAAATAAGCACAACAGGAAAGCCACAAGGGGAATGTGAATCTGCATTAATAACAGCTCTGATTAACTTAGTATTCAGACCTAAAATGGCTTTTACTTTCTACCAAATACCATCTGCCTGCTACACAACTTTGGAACACCTGCATCTCACAAGTGCTTTGCTGCAGGTTGCTCTGTACCAAAAAAGCCACAGTGGCCGGAGCAATTCTGTCCCGGTCAATACGCTTGATGGGTTCTAATAGAGATTTTGTCTTTGATGCAGGAAAGGGAACATGCTGGCGTTGTATGAACCCTTAGGGACACCTTTGCTGAAATCCTAATCTGTAAGTTTTGCCTTTTTACTTCATTAACATGTAGTTATTTGTTTTGGCTGTCTTGGTGTTAGTCTATCCTCTGAGTTAACAAAAAAAAAAAGTTGCTACCTGTGATGGGAGAAGAGTCCTGAGGCATACTCCAGCAGAAGGAATTCACGCATATTTGAACCAAAACTGGGGGGGGGGGGGGGGGGCGGGAAGAGAGAAAAGAAACAGGCATTATTATTTGCACTTTATTGGAACAAAAGGGCTGACTTTCTTTCACAAGTACTTTTAATTTATGCAGCATGTTTTCTCATGGGCTACCTTAATAAGCTTTGTACCTCAGGCCTAAGCATGCAGGTCAGCTTTCTCCTTGGGAAGACCTGCCAAGTATTTACAGCGCTTAGCAAATATAACTTAGAGGAAGTGCTTTAAGAGACTGAAACTTTCAAGGAAATTCAGATAGCAAAATTCAATTGCTGAAACTTAAATTCATTCAAAGCATAATTATGGAAACTTTTTAGAGAAGTTTCTCACCATTCCAAAAAAAGTCACAAACATTTGGGGCCTTGATTATATGTCAGATAAAATTATATTTTTAAAAAAATCCTAACACTGTACTGAGGCACTGTTGATGTCAAATTCATCATGTCAGCAACTGCTTCTGCTTCTCACAGCATCTGGGCTGCCTGTAACTTCAAAGGCACATGCAGCAACTTTATCCTCCATCTTCTACAAATGCCCAAAACACTCCTTTTCAACCAAAATCCACATGCTGTTTCAGTCATCCTTGCTGCTAGGTGTCTGAATAATCAGTGCAAATAAATACTTACTAGAGATTGTGAGATTGCAGGAGTTTACAGTGATCCAGGAGGTCAGTCAGATGAGCCACAAACCACCAGTTGCTCAGGGCAATGCTGTATTTGAAGCAAGCAAAAGAAAGAAAAAACTAAGCCTACCACTGCCAAGGAATGTGTCAGGTTTTCTGCAGGCATTTCTTACCAATACATAAGCTGTGTTACGATACAATGTCTGGTTGCAATGTCCCAGACCTAATGGAATACTTTTAGTTGAGGCCTGCTTCACGTATTTTTGCTAAATTCTTTGAAAAGATGATCAGGTGGGCTGTACCCATATCCTCTACCCCAAATACTATTGGAGTGAACACACACAGAAGCAATGCTGTAGAACTAAGAGAATCAAAAACCTTAAAACTCAACCTGCATTCCTTGATCACTTGATGCATCTCAAATTCAAAGGCTGCCATTAAAATCGTGTCTAGAGGCTCAGGGCTGCTTTCTCCACCCAGGAACAGGTCCATACTAGACTGTGGAATAAGATTACAAGACACGATAAGTGCAGTTGTGAGATGGGTTACAGGAAAGCATCTGGATGTAGCAGCCTCGCCTAGGTTATTTTATGGGAAAGAATATGTCACAGAGACTGAACACGTTAACAGAAAAGATGCAATATTTTAGCATAAGGAAACTGGGAAAACAATTTGCACGGACAAGACTGGTAACCCTAGACACTGAAGAGACTTGGTCTTCAACAATTACTTGTTCACTGTACCAGTCTCCCAGTTCACTTACAGATTCTAGGAAACGCCTTACAGGTAGGTACTTGCTGTAAGATGTCAACTATCCCAAAGTTTTTCTTTAAGTATGGTAACCCTTGTGTGCATGAAACGGCAGAGAATATAAAAATAATTCTATTTCATGCCTGTGCATAAAACCGCAGTTCCATTGGCTTCACAGTTGGATGGGAATACAGGAGTCGGGTAACCAGAAAGTGGTACCAAGTAGTCATGAGTTCCTTTTTCTCCAGTATGGCATCCTCATCTCCCAGCAGGATCTAACAGGACAAAAACATAGGAATAATTCTGCAAATGCAGCAATGTACACAGCTGCATCGTAACTCTTCAAAGGCATTACTCCCATTTTGCAAAGTTGATAATTTAATCAAAATTAAATAACAAAGGACAAAGATCCTTCTCAGAGCCCAGTTTCCTAATCAGCCTTATGGCCTTGGACACGAAGAGAAAACAATCTGCCCAGGCTTGCAAAGACTGCTGCAAAACAAAGAACACAGTACAGAAGACTGGCTGAAATCTTCTGATTTAATGAACAGATCATCCAGCATATTAAAGTTACTTATGGCTACACAGGGCTCCTAAAATACACAAGGATGGATCCAATACTTGTCCACAGTTTCCTTCTTTCCCAGCAAAAACACACCTTGCAGATGGATTCCATGTGGGAATTGGAAGCAAAAGTTCCATCCTGTAGATACCGCTGACATTCTTCGTGCCAGTGCTGCCATTTCAGCTCCATCTCGGTCAGTGTCTGGGTGTTGCCAAGCTGAACAGAGATAAGACGCATAAAATAAACACCAAGTCAAATCACAGTAAGTGCTTGCGCTGAACTCGCAGTCATTCATGATAAGAAGGTAAACACAGGGCTGCCATAAAATTTTTCTTTGTACTACAGTTGCATTTGAAGTGTCTGTCTTTATCCTTCTAAATAAGGCAAAGGAGAGCCTATGAGAGATTACCATGATGCAGCTGCATTTTTCCTCCACAAGGAGATCACTGCCACTGAGGGGAACTCCACTGGTAAAGTCTTCAGAGACTATTCTGTTACAAGAGAATAGTTCTCCACAGGAATTGTTTGAGACAACTACATAATGCATCTTGCTGCAAAAATTCTCTTTCTAACTATGTTGGTTTGTCACCCCACAGGCTTTTGTCTGAATGGTTGGGTCTTTTGGGCAATTCAAGAACACAAATATTATTACTGTAAAGGATTAAGACTGAGATGGTGAACAAATTGTGATGTTAGGGGAGCCACATCAGAGGTGGCTTTCTTTTCCCAAGGGAACTGCATGAAAAAAATCCACTTTGTACATACACTGGGCACAGGCATCTTCTTCATCAAGTCATCCAAGATTTTGAACATGTTCACCGATGTAGGATTGGCACTGGCTTCCTTGGAGAGCAAGTGCCGCGCTTCATCCATTCGGCCTTGCAGCACAAAGACATCCACCTGCAAAAACCACCTGTCCGTGAGCACTACATCGGGCACGGCTACAAAATACCCAGGAAGAGTATCAGAGGGGAATTTTAACTTGTGATTTAGGCAAGTTAAGTGCGAGTTAAAATGCTTAAACTGTAGGCCCTGCTAAGTCAAATACACAGTGCAAGTCTTGACCTCTATGGATCGTGAAAATGAAAGGATCAGGATGGGAATGAGGGGTAGGACGATTGTCAGAATGGCTTCATCTTAAAACTTATACAGGCAGACAGCAGCAGTGTCCTAGGTATCAGTTTCTGAGATGTAGTCTAGTGTCGAGTGGGGAGGAGGAAGGCAAAACACATAGGTGTGAATTCTCTTTGTTTAAGAGCCTTATAGGTGACTATACTCACCACATTCCAGAAGAGCTCATGTTTTGATGGATTTTCACTGCTCAGAACTTCACGGACCATGTTGTCCACATCACAGACATGAAGTCGAACCCAGTCAAGGAGGCGAAGCAGAAGGGGACCAGCTTTATGCAGGGAAGATTTCATTCTGTTAGCTCCCAACTGTTTGTTCCCAAACTGCTATTTTACATGCTTCGACAATCATTACATGAGGTTTACTGATTGGATTTCTATTTGCCACACCTCAATTACAAAGGAACGGACTTCCTTAAGTAGCCAGGCTGTGGGAGCACCAGGCTGATGACAGATTTCTGTGTGGCAAATTTTAGACAGAACAGCAGTGGAGTCTGGCAGAAAACCCTAACCAGTTACTTGAAGAACTAAAAGGTGAGTGATTCGGATCATAAATCTTGCAATGCCAAAAGACACCTAGAATGTTTCTGTTCAATTTAGCATCAACTCATTATTATTAACTGAATATGAGGAGGAAATCTGGCACTAGGTGATTAACTTTTCTTGAGATTAAGTAATCTACAATTTGTGAATCTCTCTTCTGAATTCTGGGACTGTGCAAGTAGCATATTTGTTTGCATAATGCAATTTCCTTTAAAAATTATTTACTACTTTAAAATGCTGGTGTAAACAAACTGACTTAAAAAATGGCTTCCTAAAGTTAAAGGAGTTGCATCAGAGAATGTGTAAACATTAGTTGGCATCAACATATTTGATGCTTAAACATGGATTTATGCTTAAAAATCAAATGAACTGGCAACAACTTTTGAAATCCCTCTTCTTCACTACCTTTCTGTAAAAAAGACAATTTAATTGTAGTGTACTACACAAGGCAAAAAAGTAGAAGGCAAATCTAATAGCTTGACATAATTCAATATGAAGGCGGCAATTTACAGAGGCAGAAGAGGTATTAAAAGGCTTACTGACACTTGTCATATCTCTAAAACATATTAAGATATGACACAATGGATGCTACATATTAAGCAAACAGAAACCCTTCAGTCTAAACATCAGGATAATTCACTGCTCACCTGCAGCTGCTTCAACAAACAGGATCTCACACAGGTTCCAGATCAGCTCCATTGCAGAGAGAATAGAAACCTCAAAAAAAAAGTAGGGCCATGTTTCAGATTTGGCCATTATTCCAGTTAGATTTTGGGATTTTTTTTTAACCCCACAAAGGTATCTGCTGTCCATAGCAATTGCTCAGTTAAGGTCAGCTCTTACAGAGAGAGAAATGTCATACTGACATTTCAGAGATACAAATGAAAAGAGAGAATGAGGCCTCAACTCAGCTACACATGCTCGGCTCAGAAAATATCAAAGCTGTTTGTCTGTTGAAACGCAATAATAACCCGTTATCAGTGGGAAATGCAAAACAGTACAGCAAGTGTTATTTTCAGCCCTTTTACACTCCTGAGACTTAACATTGCAAACAGCAAAGTAAAGAAGAAAAGTCAATTAGGCAACATCAGTGCAGCTAAAAGGACAAAACTACTGTGAGCACTCTGCTCTTCCCACAACACTCTTCTAGTGTCTGACAGCTCACGGTGAACACCTAGAGCTTGCTACAAGATGCAGTTCGTTGGAACCCGAGTGTTTGAGAGGTGAAGTTTCAGACAGGTGAGTACTGGCTTTAAGATGACAAGAAAACATCACACCTATAACACTGAATATATGTTTAAGAAACGACAGTGAATCCAGATGTTGGGCATCTGTATTTTAGAAATAACGGAGCTAACTATTCCCATTTATTCTTGGTTACAAACTGCATCCAATATACCAAGCCAGAGTTAAATCTAAACTTCCTTACTGCCACAGTACTGGCCTTGGTGAATTTACTAGCCAGTCATTCATGTTCAGCTGTGACTACGTGAGGCAACTGCAGATTACCTGAGTACTATACTGGCTGTGCAGAGCAGGGTCCCGGGCTGAAACTGAAGGCAGAATAAAAGGAAAGTCAAAGAGCAGCATATGTACCTTCTTTCACAGCACCTTCTGGGCTCATAAATACATACAACAATACTTGATCACTCATCAAGCACAGACCTTGATGAGTACAGACATGGCAAAGCTAACTTTTATATAAAATGTTATTTATAACTTTTTTTAATAAACATTGTACAAATCTGGGTATGACTACAGGGCAAGGATGGAAGGGAAGAGTAAAATCTCTCACTTTGGGGGTGGTGGGAAGAAGCAAGCTGTCAATTCAGACTCAGTTTCCCATAAAACTGCAACCCAAGATATGAAAAGACCAGAACATCAGTTAAAACACAGTGGGGGGAAAAAATAATCTCTGACCAGATTTTCAAACCAATCTGGAAATCTTCAGGATGGAAATGGAGTTTTGATAATGACTGAAATCTTTGTATGCTATTTTACAGTAGTTGTAATAACTTACAATTGAAATACTATTTTTTCATGATCACAAATAGCATTTCCTCTTATTGCAATAAGAGAACAAACAAACTTACTAGCTGCCTGGTGCATGTCCTCCATACAGGCTCTTATCACTGATCGGTAGTTTTTACTCACTTGAACCAATCTGCCAAACACAGAAAGGCCTCGGTTAGAGAGAGCTGTTGAGTTTTAGTCTCATGCCTACTGTCCGCTATGTGTTGCAAGTTTCTCTGCAGCAGCAGATGCTCCCCGAACGTGGGTGAATCTAGCGGGAGTCAGCATGGCTGTGCGCAGTGGTTGCACGTACGCTGGCTATATGCACAAAGGCGCTGGTCAGCACAGTTACTGGAGGGATCACAGCCTTGTTTTGTTAAATTACCCGAAAACTGACACCTTTTTTTCTGCTCTGTTTACAGCAGCTTTAAGCTGTCTGGATTTTTAAGGTCAATGGCATTTGCCTGGCTGCAGAAGGAGCAGCGACCGCGGGTGTCTCCCACCCTCCCGCGCCCCATCCACTCACTGTGCCTTCCTCGACTTCCCCGCCAGCTCCTCCTCGCTCCGCTGGAGGCCGATGAAGATCCCGTGCGACTCGTTGAAGAGTTTCCGCAAGGTCTGGATGTAGATGTCCTGATCCCTGCGGACCACGAAGACGCGGGAGGAGCTCGGCCCTCCCTCCCCGCTACCTGCAACACACCCCGTCAGCGCCCGGGGCAGGAGCGCCCGGCCCGGCCCGGCCCCGCCGCGGGACGGGGACCCACCTCTGCGGCCGAAGAGGGTCTCGCACACCAGCACCTCGGCGGGGCCCCAGGCGAAGCACAGCTGCCTGGCTGACGGGTCGGCGCCCGGCACCACCTGTGAGGGGACGGCAGCCCGTCAGAGGTGCCCGCACCGCACCGCCTGCCCGGCCCGCCCCTGCCCTGCCCGCCCCGGCCCGCACCATCAGCGGTGGCTCCGCGTCCAGCTCGTCCATGGCGGCGGCCGCTCCCGCCTGCCGGCGCGCGGGAAGGCCCCGCCGCGGGCTGCCCGCGCCGCTGCCTGCGCTGCCCGCGCCGCTGCCTGCGCCCCCCGCGGACCCCGCCGCGCTCCGGCGCTTCCCCGCCGCGCTGCCGGCCCGAGCGGAGGCGCCGGCCCGGGGCCGGAGGAAGGGGCCCGGCGCGTCTCCGTGGGCTCGGGGCAGGCGCCGGCCGCTCGCCCCGCAGGCGCCGCCGGCGCCGAAGGACCCACCGGGGCGGGACGGATGGGATGGGCCCCGCTCCGCTCGCGCCTGTAGCTGCCTCGGGCGTTTCCCTGAGGCCGGGAGGGGTTGGGCCGGGCCTCCGGCGCTCCGTCAGGCGGCGGCTGCCCCGGGAGGGCTGGTGCCGCTCAGGGGTCTTTAAGCGCTGGCGCTCGGGCAGGGCCCAGCGCCGCAGCGGGGAGGCAGCACGGCGGGGAGAGCCCCGCTCTGAGGCCTCTGGCCTCCGGGGCTGGCGCGTGCCGCCCCGCCGAACCCCGCACCCGGCTCGCAGGGCCCGGGGTGCGGAGGAGGGGAAAGAAGGAGGTCGCCCCATCTTGATCCACTTCATTTTCTGATGCGGTCCTGGCTCGGGTGTGCGGTGATCGAGTTGGTCAGTCAACATTGTCCTTGCGTTCACTTCATTGGCTTTATTGCCTTGTAACAACCAGTTTCTCTCATTTCTTTATGCACTTCAAACACGTGCAGATAAATGAGCCTCCAGGTTGTTGAAGGTGACGTTCTCTGGAACAGAGTTGGTGAGGCTCTTGGGCAAGCTCTTCGGTAAAGCTGATGGATCGAATTATGTGCGTTGTGACTCCAGTGCATTGCCCGCAGGCTGGAGGAGGACTCGTAATGAAGCATTGGATCGATCACAGCAGGTCGGGGAGCAGTGCTGGCAGGTGTTGGGAAGAACTCTGCTGTGCATGTCTGCCTTACTCACTTACTCATGAGATGATTATTTTTCCTTCCCTGCCTGGCAGAGTCAGGGTGGGAGTTAAGACCCCCTAGAGACTGGGCAGCATTTGCCTGACAAGACTGCTGGAGACTGCCTAATCAACTTTCTGCTAGCTCTGGGAGCTTATGTACTGATGGAATTTAGTATCCGTTAATAACTTGGTGTGATAAAACACTAACCACACACTGCTCCTTTCTGTCCATTCTGCTCTCCTTCCCGTCTCTGCATACTCCTCCCTTTTTGCCTATTCCTTTCAGTAACAAACTTGTTCAGTGATACACTTTTAAGAAAAATATTAACAATGCTGTCTTGCTGAACTCACAGCTAGAAGAAACCGATCCCTCTCAGACTGGTGATTTTCAAAGAAGCTCACTAAGAATTAATTTTTCAAGATAGCTTAGATCAATCACTGTCCTCATATGACAAATGCTGCAACAGTCCACTGCTAAATTTTTTACTTTATTGACTACTGCATCCTTCATTTCCAATAAAAATAAAGCTAGCAGTTATCTTTGATATGAGTATGTCGTGACAGTGATAGTGCTGAGAAAAGGAAATTGTGTCTTTTCGGGTCAGTCAGGGGAATGGCTTGTTGCAGGGTAGAAGAACTTAAATCTTAAGAAACCTGCTTGAGAAACTAAGATTCATTAGTTTTAAGAAAGCTCATCCTTTATTGAGGGTGAGAGTTCTGTGTTTTGGGGGAATTTGGGGATACGCATGTATTTGAATCTGTTATTCAAAGTCAAATTCATCTGCTATCTTGCAAAATGGTACTGCTCTATGCTGCACACTTCTGAGAAAGGATATTGTTGCCTATATTTAGAGCTAAAATATCGTTCAACACATCACTAAAATGGCTCTGGATACGAACCAAAAATGGATGTCTGAAAACTCAGCTGTAGAAGGTTTTCTGCCACCATTCTTCACACGTGAGGTGCTGCTTCAATAACTGCATCAGTTTCTTAAGAGTGGTAGAAGGAAACTTCTAACAGCTGATGTTACCTGCCAGTGCGCTGGAGAAAAATCAGAGCCCACTGCTTGTATGAGCATCGTAATTAAAAGCTACTAATGAACTAAAATGCATAATTACTATAGAGCTGACTATCCCTCTTAATGGAAATCTGAGACTTGGCTACCAAACGAGATCCTTGTTGGAAGGATGGGAGTTGCTATTTGTTTTCCATGTGGCGAAGCTAAGAAGTTCTCTCCACCTGAGCTCATTTGAGTATGAACTGTGATAGCAGAACTTGCCACCTGAGGCTTTCCTAGGGACACTTAAGTGCCTGGAACATCCCCGTGTTCTTCCACATCACCGCACGTGTTTCTCTTGCTTTCCTTTTATCCTTTTCCAAACGTAACGCTTGTCTCTGTGGACCATCCTGTAGGGAACCACAGCCCTACCCGCAGGGAGGGACAGCCAGAAGGCAGGTGGTCAGCCTTTACCAACTGTATCGCAAGGCCTGACAAACCTTGAGAGTGCCCATTGGTCTCACTGGTCATATTTTCCTCTTCATCCGCATGGAGAGAGAAGTGTTGATGACTGAGGTGGTGGATCTAGGAGTGGGACAGTGTCCTCTTTTGCTCAAGGATCCCATCCTGTCTAAAGAGAGACTAAAAGCTGGTCTCACAACTATAGCTCTTTGATCCTCTCCTGCTGTCTTTTGGCACATACAGTCCACTTTGCTCACTCACTAAAAGTGTAAGTGTTTTTTTATGTCGACCGTGTCTGATGCTCTCGAACTGATAAGGTGGCTGGTTCCTGGGGAAGTCATCTCAGGAAAGGTGAGTTTTAGTATGAAATCTTGAAACCTCTTAGTCTTCCTTCGAAGGTTGGCTGGAGATCTGCACATATCTAGAAGGGAGACCTTCCTGCACACCTTGTCAAAAAGGCTTCTGAGCCTGTCCAGTCCATGTAATTAAGCAGAATTGGGAACCACCGTGTCAGTATAGAACTTCATATTGTTCAAAAAGGCTTTTGAGTACAGGCTCTGGGTCTGGCAAGGAACGCAAAGGCAAAGAGAAACATACTTTTTTCCAGTCAGGGAAAAAAAAAAAACAAAAGCCACAACAAAACAGAAAAAAAATCAAGGCCTGATTAGGAGGGGAATTACCAAGATGCAAAATAGGAGGTTTGAAAGCTATTTCATGGCTTGGGGAACAGAGGGAATGATCAGCATCAGGAACAGGGCAGGCACAGAACAGGCAGTGCCCCAGGCAAAATATATTTTCTATTCCTGGTGCTAAACTAGTACTAACGAAGAGCAAGGCCTTAATAAGCCACTCAGACCTTGAGAGTCCAGGCTGAGAAGGCAGCTCCAGCCCTACTCACTTGCTTACACCTTCAAATAACTGTTTGCTTTCTATTCCTTCATCGAACTAATTGCAAAGTAACACACAGTTTTGAAGGGGCTGAAGTTGCTTTTGTAGGCTTGTGCTTGTTAATGTGCAGTAGCACACACTTGTGCTGCTCTGCTTGTAACTGTCTTAATGTCTTAAAAATCTTAAATGTCTTAAAATCTCAGTGTGAAAGGGAATGTATGTTGAATGCCCATAATCCCTGCCCTCTTCAGAAAATGGTGGAGAATTAAGCCCAAGCGCACTACAAGATCTAGGTACATCATACTTCTGCCTTATAAAGCTGCTGTACAAGAATGAAACAAGGCATGGAAATATTTTAGGAAACAACAAGTTGATTTTTTTTCCCCAGAGATGGAATTTCTTTGGAATTCTCACTGTGATGCTTCCCCATTCACTTCCCTTCAACTCCGTGCATTGAAGAGGTGGAGCTCAAAGAGACAAAAAGTTTCGCCTTTGCCCCCCTCTGCTGTAGCCTGGACCCTGCAGGACTGGATCCTTTGTAGTTCCCAGTGTGGCTTCTCCCCCGCCATTCACTCCAAGTGATGGTGTCTAGCCAGTTATCTTTGCGGGTTTTAGCACTCTGTTTATTGTTAGCTCCACTGGATCTCCTGTATAATGTGAATTTCCTCTGTTGCTATCTAAGAGAAGCTGTATAAATATGAGGTTTGTAGAAACCTGCTCTGTGATTGGGGATCTGTGTAATTGGTGGCAAGACCAATGGTGGTACAGCTGAAACAGTTTTCAGCTTTTTTGTGCACATATAACTTCTGTAATGGTAGTGAAATCCCATCTGTTATAAAATTTAGCATATATTCCCGTCTCCTTTTCAGCACATTTGTTTTATTTGTGATGCTGGCCTTAATGTATGTCTCAACACGATTCCTGCATTCAGTTCTTTCATGCCGCTGTCAGGCCTTGACCAATTTCATGCCATCTCCCAGAGAAATTCTCCTCCTGGACCTGCAGCACAGACATCTTCAAAGAGGGAGTGGGAAGAAGTGTCCAGAGCAAAATAAAATGGGACCATTAAGGAACATCAGTCTTGTGACACCCTTCCTCACAGCAGTCGCTTCTCTGTGATGTTGCATCATTTCTAAAAATAGAACTTAAGATCCTTTGGGAAATGGCACTTGTCTTTTGTTCTGTAAAGTACCTTGTGTGTTTTGAGTCTCACTTAAAAAAGCCAAGTAGAAGAATAGAGTGGGGTTTAAGATGCTTTATTTCCTTGTTCTCACATATAGTCCTGCTGCTTAGCAGTGATAATGGACTTCAGAAGGTCCAAATGGCATTGCAGGTAAAATAAAAGGTGAAGTGAGTTCGTAGGAGAGTGATAGCCTATCAAACTGTGCAAGGGAGAGTTGTGCAGAAGCATGTTGTTTTCTCTAGCTACAGGTGCTTCTTGCCTCCCAGTAGCTTAAATAAATAGAAAAATCATAACATGAGTAATTAAATGCAGGGAAAACAGGGAGGATAAGCTGATTGGAACAGTCTTTTGATGATAAATCAAGGAAAATTACACAGGTGGAAGTGGAAACTACAGCTTGAAGGAGTATCTGTTTGAGTTGCAGTCAAAATTTAAAACAGTCTCAGTTGCCTTCCTGAGTCAGACTGAACTCTTCTAATCCTGCGATTTTTTCCAGAACTGACTCATACTCTTCAAATGGAGTCAAATACTAATACTAAAAGGTTCTATGACTTTTTAGATGAGATTTGATCTTTCAGAGTCCTTAAAGCAGAGAGAAAATTTTACAATATATGAGAGCCTAGTCTATAAGGAGATGATAAAAGACTTCACTGCCCGTGTTTTTGTGGAAGCTCAGCTGGATGTGCGGGCCATCTTCAGTGCCTCAGGTAGGGTTGTGGCTGTGTTATTTTCTCAACTGTGGACTCGGGTAAGGGTTCAGCTTCCTGTCCTCAGCGGGTGTTATTCTTGAATTTCCAGACAATTGCAATAAAACAAAAAGCTCCCCGTGAGTCCGCACTCAGAAGGGAGGTACTGGAATGTGAAGGAACGTGACAAAAGGCAGAGGACGGGGATCAGAATCCACAGTGAGAAGCAAGTCTGCAGTCTGTGTTTTGCTCGTAAATTAAGGTTCTCTTCAGTTGGTATTTCTATACTTGAATAGTTTATTCTGGATAAATCCCATCTTGTCACTTCTCTGAAACAGTGCAAGGAGGTGCAGGAGCCTGCAAACCCAGACAATGCAGGTCTGGGTTTTGCCAGGAACAGAAGGCGTGTGTAACCATATGGCCATCTCTGCAGTGTATTCACCACACGGAGTGGCACCGGTGTGCACTGATGCCCACCTGGTAAATCCATTCCCGAAGTATTTACAAGGGT
Source organism: Phaethon aethereus (assembly GCF_964289735.1). NCBI lineage: Eukaryota > Metazoa > Chordata > Aves > Phaethontiformes > Phaethontidae > Phaethon > Phaethon aethereus. The sequence continues at coordinate 6,988,857 of NC_138594.1, forward strand.
CTTTTTTGTGGTGTTTCTTTTCCACTTATGTGCTGTAGAGAAACAGTTGACAAATGAATGGTGGCAGGTGTAATGCTGATGAAAAAAGGTTCAGAAACTGTTTTGTGAGAACCTGTTCAGTGAAATCCCTGGAGTTCAAGAATTTCCTCCTCCCCTCCATTGGAATGAACTTGAAGGAATCACATCACTTAGTAGTATATCCTGTTACTTATATATTGTAATTTTTGAGGTGCTGCATCATGTCCTTAGCTTGTGGAAGAATCTAAGTAGGCCGTAACTGCAATTGTTTTAATTATATTCAAGATGCCTTTTTCAGACGCAGCAGAGAGGCACGGCGGGTCTTGGTTCCCTCTGCAGAACTACATGTATTTCAGGGAAAACTCGTGCCTCGCCTTCCTCAGGGAGCAGGCCAGGGATTTTGGAAGCGCGGCAGATGGCTCTCAAACCTCACAGCCTGTATCAGTCATCTGTAAAACAGCAAGGGCCAGGAGTAGGGGTGAAAAATTTGTCAGATTTGAGGAGGCCCAAGAGGAGGATGACACTGAGTGGTCACCTGTCGGGGAGCATCAGAGAAAGGTGCCTGCAGGGAGAGCGCAGCAGGCCCGAGAGTGAGGGCAGCCAGCAAGGCCCGTGGGCGAGGTGCTGAAGGGGTGGCAGCGCTGAGGGGGCCCTGAAGAGGCCGGGCCGGGAAGCGCGAAGCTGGCGGCCCGGGCCGGGTGGTGCAGGATCCTTCGCGGGCGGTGGGGAGGGGCGCGGGTCGCCGCAGCCCGGCGGCCATTTTGAGGAGGACAATACCCGCCGCACGGCAGGGCCCGCTGCGCCCGGCGGGCGGGCGGGGCGGGGCGCGCGCACGCAGCGCGGGCAGCGTCCGGGGTGCGCGCACGCTCCGCCTCCCGCCGCCGCGTTATGTAACGGCCGGGGCGCGCGCGCGCTCCCTCCCCCCCGCCCTGTTCCCGCCCTGTCCCCGCCCCCCTCGTCCGGCGAGGCCCAATGGGCGGCGGGGCCGGGCCGGGGGGAGGCAGGGGAGAGGCCGGCGGACGGGGCGGGCGCGCGCACGCACGGGGGCAAGGCGCGGCCCCGCGGCAGTGCGTGCGCGCTCCCTTCCCCCCCCCGCCTTCCCCTCTCTCTCTCTTCTCTTCTCCGCCGCGCTCGGTCGTTTCTTCCCCCCCTTTGTGAGGCGCTCGGAGTGGCCCGGACATCGCTGACTCGCCATGGCTGACGAGAAGCCCAAGGTGAGGCAGGCGCCCACCCGCCACCCTTGTCTCCCTCCCTCGCCCCCGCCGCCTCGCTTCGCCCCGCAGGCGGCGGCGGCGGCGGGAGGCCAGGCCCCGGCCACGGGCCCGGCCCCGGCCCGGCCAGCCAACGGCCTGGGCTCCGCCGCGCCGGCTTTGCGCGCCATTTTCCTGCGCACCCCGGCCGCGGCCGCCTTCCCGCCCCGCCGGGGGAGGGGGGCCGGGGCCGCAGCCTCCCGGGGCGGGCGGAGGATCCCCGGGGAGGGCGGCGGGGAAAGGGGGGGGCCGAGGGGGGCGAATCCGGGCTCCCTTCCCGCCCTCGTCAAGGGAGAGAGGCAGGTCTGGAGGCGGTTGCTGCCGTTGCCTTCCTCCTCCTCCTCCTCCTCCTCCTCCTCCTGGGCCCGGATCCGGCCTCCCCTGCGTGGCTGGCGGTAGCTGGGGCTGGCTGGGGCGTAGTATCCACGCTCGTAATCAGCCTTTCGCTGGGGCACTTGCCAGCCCCTTCCCACACGGCGCTGGCAGGAGCGCGCCGGGGCCTCTCCGTCGCTCCTTGCCCCTTTTGTGCTGCCTCTCGCCCCGGCTTCCCCGGCTGCGAGAGGGGCTGCCGGGGGGGCTCCACGGGCGAAGGGGACCCGCGTGGAGCTTCCCCTTTCGACAGCAGGACTTAACAACCAACCGCAGCGACAGCCCACAACCAGCGGACGCCGCGCTGCCGCCGTTCTTTTTTTTTTGTTATTTTTTTATAAAATACCCCCCCCCCCCCGCTTTTTAAACTGAGTTTGAAGGTTCCAGAGACTAATAAAGGGCGGCGGGCCGGTGTGTCGGGGCCGCGGCCTGGAGCGCGGCGAGCGGGGATCTGTCACATGGTGGGGACCCGCACCCCGGCCGGGGCCATCCGACACCCTCGCCGCTTCTCCTAAAGAAAACAAAGATGGAAATGCTGCTGGGCACCTCAGGAGCGGGCTCTCCCTGGGATCTGGGTAGCGTGGAATCTTCTCTTTGCCTCTCCAGTGATACTCTGGATCAGAACACGAGCAACGGAGTTGAAAGTCGGTTCTCTGCAATTTCTGCCTGTGGCTTCTAATGGAAGCGAGCGGATCGGACTGCTTATTAAGGAGGCTTTTTTCTTAAACGTTTTCTGAAGGAGAAAGTTTGGTTCATTTGTCACCTTTTCAAATACAGTCCTCTAAAGTATCTTGAAGTTTTCTTCAGTAGTACCTCAACTGATCTGAAAAAGTTTTGAGCTATAGTAAGAAGGAGGCTTGCTAGTGGTTGAGATCACAGTTATAACATAAATAACTTTATTCCTTTGATTTGGAACTGTAGTGTTGCATATTATTGTGCCCTTGATAGAAATGACTTTTTTTTTTTTAATTTGTTGTAAAACAACTGGCCTAGTAAGTCTTCACTGCTGCTTTGCATGCTAACCAATCTCAAGAATGATGACTAATATTAGTAGGGTTTGGTGGGTTTTTTGTGTGTGTGGCTTTCTTTTTTTTTAAATAAAAAGTACTGACCTTTATTTCCGAATTCAAAGTTTCAAGCTGGTAAACAGTTATAATATCTTTATTTCCTCCTTTTTAATGACCTGTTGCGCTTTAGTAAAATGTTAACTTCTTGTTTCATACCTTTTAAAAAAAGTGTTGTTTTCTGTTGTTTTCTTTTTTTTTCCTTTTATTTCCTCAACAGGAAGGAGTGAAGACTGAAAACAATGACCACATTAATCTGAAGGTGGCAGGGCAAGATGGGTCTGTGGTGCAGTTTAAGATTAAGAGGCATACACCACTTAGTAAACTAATGAAAGCCTATTGTGAACGACAGGTATGGTTCTTGTATCATCATCAGGAGTCTGGGGGCGAGGTGATCTCCATAGAGATAGATGAAGACAGTAAAGTCTTAAAACTATGTAAATATGCAAAATGATAAAGACTTAACAGAAACTAATTGTGTTGTGGAAAGTGTATTATTCTTAGGATCTGTTAACAGAGTGGAGTGACAGGGTTGTGACAGGAAATGGGTAAAATAAAGATCTGCTGTTATCTTTGTGAAATCTGCATTATAGGTGTAGGCTGTTGGGAGGCAACTGTTACTGTACTGCTCAAAAATATCATTATGGAAAGGGTGGGTTAGGAACCTGTGGTATGAACTTAGGATAGAGAGTTGAGTGATAATCAGAGGTATTTTTATAACTGAGTAATTTCTTGGTCAGGTTGTAGACTTCGTATTATTAGTATTACTGTATTAAGATGAAAGAATATAAATGAGTATTTCAGGGTTTAAAGGTGTCTAATGTCTAGCTTGAGAAGGAACCAGTACATTTAATGATGAGCTTTGTTTTTTTTCCTCTTGTGGCCTAGATGTCAAATTAATCCTCTGAGGGACAAAAAAAAAGAAGTATTTTGCTAGTGTAGTGGCAGCTGCAGCTAATCCAACTAGGTTGCAGACAGCTATTGCAAGTTTTAAAATACCTGCTTAAGAGTAGTGCTATTTAACACTTTCTTCTGAAGTTTTTGATTACAAAAACTTTGTCGCTGCTGTCCATGATTTCTTAATGAATATCTGCCTTTAAAAAGTTCATCTCTACAAAAATGTTTGGAATTGAGGAAGGTTTTGGTTTTTTTTAAAAGCACAAATATTTTATCATACTATCAAATACAATAAAATCAGTATAAGATATTGAGGTAACTATTTCACCACCAAGAAAAGCAAACTCTAATTCACATACAGAGTGGTAAAACCTCTTTGGTTTACCATTTGCCCCAATAGGGTAGTGATATGAATAAAGACAGGGAAAACAAGCTCTTATTGAACGTGTGCATATGTTCTTGTATGGGTATTCTGGGGATAAATTAGTGAATGTTTGAGGCTGTAGACTCGTTTTTCCTACCTCTGTCATACAAATTCATGTTATATTATGTAAATCACTGTGTATTGCTTTTTCCAAATGTAAAGTGCGGTTATATCTGTCTTTTTTGGAGTTTGAGGATTGGTTAATTATTTGTAAACTCCTGGGAAAGATTATTTTAGAAGTACCGTTCATACTTCAGTTACTTAGATACAAACAAAAGTATGATTCTAAAACTTTTCACTTAAAATTTCTAACCTGCTGTAAAAAACGAAAACCAAGAAAAAAACGCAGGTGTGATTTGGAGAGAGAAAAAAAAAATCTTTAGAATGGGAGACATTCTTTCTGATTGCAGTTTTAAGCTAGTAGGTATCCAAAGGGTATTTCTCTGGAAACGGACTTGTCTTAAAATTTTGTTTCTTAGGTGCTTACTTCTCAAACTTTGTTTAAAAGTATTTGTTCTGCATGTCTCTAAATGTTAGATTTTGCTGGTGTTCCTAACTAGGCATACCCAATCTTAAAATCCTTAAGCTGTGGACTTTAGATTTAATTTTGGGGAGGTGGAAGCTGCATATAGTAGAGAATTTAGCAGCTTTAAAGAATGAAAATAATGTATTGCATATAGTAGACCTAAAATGGAAGTAACTCAACCTTGAATGGTATGTTTAGAAGATGAAGACTATTTGCAATTATTCTAAGTGGGAAAAAGTTGTCCATGGAATATACTTACTTTTTTGTGGATGCTAATCTCACCAAGGTACAGTTTTTCAGTATGTTTTCAGCTAGCATTTATGCAGCTCATAAAGTTGCCAGGAACCTGCAAAAAAACTTTTGGAATAGGAAATACATTATTTTAAGAAACACAGTGTCAGAGAAAACTGCTCAAACCAAATGTTGCTGTGCAAAAATGTGTTGCTGCCATGACACTTAGCCACATGGTTTTCTTAAACAAGATGATGTTTTGAGTGAGCGTTGCAGAATCTTAGTCACGCTAGAGAAGCCATTTTGCTGTGCACTATAAAGTCTTACCAAAAAGTTTACTCCTATACTTTATTAAAAATTTTTTCCTGACAAATCAACTTCTCAAAAATAATTACTACATTAAGTTTTCTTTTGTGTGTTACATTGGTTCTTGCATGGCTAAATGAAGGCAGCTTTTTTAATTCAGAGGTGCCAGAGCAACATCATGCAACCTATTGGATTTACTTGAAAACCAACTAGACTTCTTGTATTTTTAGATACTCTGTAGAGAGAGTAGATAGAACTGGGAAAGAAGTAAACACTAGGGTTCTTGGTTCTGGTTGTATTCTCAAGCTTCATTCATCCTCCTTTGCAGAGTGTAGTGTGCTGTAGAATGCCTTTGAAAACTAACTTGTGAATTTGGAGCTTATGTTATTAGTAGAAGGGGTTGTTGCTATTTTATTTAGCTCTCTGAATCTGTTGGCTTCAAGTGAGAATGAGAAGTAGTCTTTTGGGGGCGGAAGAGGTCAGCAAAATGACTATTGTGTGCTAGAAATGCTAGTTTGAAATACTATTTAGTAATTCCTGGAAGATTCCTTTAGTTTTTCTGAAAGTTCTAGCTGTGCATGGAAAAACTTTGTTCCATTGATTTCTTCTTAATAGGAATTGAAGGTCAACAAGTTACCATTGGCTACTCTGCTGGTACAGGCTAATGGTGGTTGCATTTCTGGAAAAAATATTTTAGAATACCTTTGCTTTTGGGGAAGATCAAAAAGGATTATTGAATATTACTGTTTCACATTTGTTACACAATGTGTTGCATCTAATTAAGTGAACTATTATTAAAAAGCACTATAAAAATCTTGTCCTTTGAGGTGAGACTTGAGTACTAGAAATTGCTTTATTTTAACTTGCAGTCAGTGGGGGGGCACTGTTGCTTCTCTTAGTTATTGGACACAATGCAATTTTCGATACAAAACAGATTGCAAGTATTTGTAGTGAAATGCCTTAAAGTAAGTGCATGAGGGGAGTGCGAAAACTGTATCATGCATTATGAATGGTGGCATTTAATGATCATGCTGCAATTCTAGTGACAAGTTCAAGAGAAAACTAGAGAGTACTTTTACACCAGACTTACTTCCCTTTGTGTTACTTCTCTTTGTCCAGGGGTTGTCAATGAGGCAAATCAGATTCCGGTTCGATGGGCAGCCAATTAATGAAACAGACACACCTGCACAGGTAAAAAACAGAATCAAGACTAAAGAACTGTGTTTGAAATATGCTGTGGGAGTTGATGCTTCTGTTTCATATAAAATACTTGTATAATTGTACATATTAGTGATAGAACTTGATCTTTTTTTACTGTTATTTTGGTATAAGTAGTTTAGAATTACTGGAAATGGAATCTTAGGATTTCTTTAGTGGTTTGAATAATAAGTCTGTATCACTGTAGTAATAAAATAAGATGATGTAGTTCAGTGTACAGATGATGAGTCTTGTAAAACTGTCACTTTATTGAGTTATGGCTCTGAGACAAGAATCGGTAAGTTAAGAACTGAGTTTTTCCTGAAGCAGTGGCTTTATGTTTTTATAAAGGCTTGTGAGGCTGTTATCAGAGGTCCTGTTTACAAACTTGCACTTGTAATAAGAAAGTCATTTTCTGTTATTTGAAGCTCTGTTTCGGTGGCATAAAATTAAGTAATACTGTGAGGTTTGGGTTGCCTGGTTAAAATGAAGGCTGTTCCAAGAACAGAATGGTTCACTGTGACTCTTGAGTATTTTTCTGTGTTGCTCCACGTAGCTGTGTTTAATCAGCCTTTCCAAGTGATAGAGTTTTATATGCTTTTCAGAACCACTTGTTATGAAATAAGGGACTCTTGTTCTTAGAAGGTTTATAGTAGATCTATATTTTCTAAGCAGTTGCCTCAAAGAATGTGCCTTTTATGGCCACAATCCATGCAACTTTTTAACTTGGAGTAGTGATAATAGAGGCAACAGGGTGCTTTTTGCTCCATCCATGTTATGCTGAAGTTAAGGATCGGTCTATTTATAGCTGCAGTAAATGCCATAGACCAGTTTGATTTCCTGGAGCAGAAATTGAGACTGTTTAGAAATATAAGTTACATTAGTTACAGCAACTCCTTCAATCTTGGGACAGATTGTCAGTAGGTAACTAACATCCCAGGAGTATCAACTGTAAAAATTCTGGTGAAAAAAGAGGATTATATTAATGAAGTATTGCTGTTCTTCACTGGCAGTTTGTTACATTTTTGACCATGTAAAGTGCTTTTAATTTTTTGTGCTTGCTGATGCTCGGTTTTACTGCCTGGTTGGGCTAGGGGCCTTAATTATAGTCTGCTTTCTTTAGTGCTGTAGCTGAAGCCATTTGCACATTTGAACAACAACAGCAAAGTGGAATTGTGGCAATGTTCTAAGGTAAACTGAGGAAGTAAATAGCAGAAAGAAGATGCAATAGCAAAGTAGGCAACAGAATTGAAATATTATGAATGCAGATCTTTTCCATAGGAGTCGTACAATGTGCTCTGAAGTTACGTGCTAGAATTCGTTCTAGGACAACAGCTATGAACTGGCTTTCGCCTCCCTCCAAAACTCTTTGCTTTTGAGTTATGGTGAAGTAGGTTAAATGTACAAAGTGATGATGATGGAGGGGAGCGGGGCTTGTCTGGTTAAGTTGCATAAAAAGTAAACATGAAGGTAGGAAATGTAAGAGCAACCCAGCCTATGGTACATATCTGAGAAGAGTTGAAAGCCTTTTTTCTCTTTTCTGCTATAGTTGGAAATGGAGGATGAAGATACAATTGATGTGTTCCAGCAGCAAACAGGAGGAGTTTACTAAAAAAAAAAAAAAAAAAAAAAAAAAAACAAACAAAAAACAAAAACAAACACACAAAAAAAGAACCTGCTACTTTCCTCTCCGGAACTGTGCTCCCACAGGCGACACATTCACAATTAGAAAAATGAGACTTGGTTCAGCCACATCCTGACTACTGCAGTATAGTTTTCTCTCTTCTCTCTCTGATTTTTTTCCTATTCCTTCTATTGTACATAAAGTAACTGGTGTATGTGCACAGACATAATGCATATTTTTTTTAACTAAATGGCCAATGGTATGTTTTGATCAACATTTAATGGAGATGGGGTGGGAAAACAAACTGGTTCTGTGAAAATGCCCTTTTCTCCGTTAGTGGCATGCTCCTTCTACTTTTATCTTTATATTCCAGTAAGTTATTTTGCTCTCACTGTTTAAAAACAAAGACCTTGCATACCTTGTTTGATTGGATAATTTCAATGTTTTTCTTTTATCATTGTAAAACCAAGGACAATTTTATAACTTTTTTGTACGTAGCTGTTACATGTAGAGCAATCTCTGTCTAAGTAGGGGTAAATTACTCTTTAAAAAAAAAAAAAAAAATCCTAGATAGTTTTCCCTTCAAGTAAAGCGTCTTGTTGTTTAAATAAACTTCTTGTTTAAAATAATCAGTTTTCTTTATTTTTCTCTGGAGTAATAGTACTCAGCACTTGTATTTCTTTCTCTGCAGCATTTTAGCCTCCTCAATTCTCAGCTTTCTATGCGGTAAGTAAGCATAATCCCCCTTTTACAGTCAGAAGACTGTTGGAAATGAAAGGCTTCCTTGAGACCTCTCAGTCAGTCACTAGTTGAACTGGAAATAGAAGTCAGTTTTGTCATCTTTTAATTTTTTTCTTGTGTGTGTGTGTGTATGTTCTGCTAAGCCAAAAATGTTTGATTAGGCAAACTGCAAAATACTGGACTACTTACTAATGCCTTTGGTTTGAGCTCTTTTTGTCAGTCTTTGATAGAAATATCAATATTGATGTTACAGTAGCTTACTTAAAACTCTGTATTTGAATGCTTTTTGATGTAAACATTAAGTTAAAAAGAGCAAATAATTTCATTAACCATTCAGTTTATTGTAGTATCAAATGGGAGATGCTTGGAAATGTAAAGCAAAAATAAAAGAGTTCTGGTTTTGGGTGTATTTAGCTATGGTGGTGTAGATTCCAAGCTCTGCTTTACCATTGTGGTGTTCCTGCTTGAAAGGGGAAGAGAGTTGAAGTACTGAAGTGAGCTAGTGATAATGATGTTTTTCATGAGTCTTTTCCACAAGGCTGCTGTTCTTGAGTTTTCTCATGGGGAAGTTTAGATTTGCGGTGAAATCCATGGAAGTTCATGAAAGATTATATGCCTGTCTACTGAACGGTTCCACAGCATTCTTTGATATCCTAGTAATGTTCTAATACTTTATAGTGTTTGGTATATGTTAATGCTTTTTTAGGTATTAACTTGTTAGCAGAGATCAATTTTTGGTGGTAGTTTTTGTAATAGTTAATTCAAGAAGTGATTGTTATATGCTAGGCCTGTGCCTGCTGGATCTGGAAATTCTTCAGCTTTGTGGCAAAATGATGGGTCTGTGCATTTAGCTGATGGACAGTGATCTATTTGACTTTTGTCGCAATTTTAAGATGTTTGATATTACATTAACTACATCTAATGGAGATACAAGAAAAATAGTGTCTGTTTTTGCAGTTGTTTTTGACTATGTAGCTGAAGAATGTATGCCATTGTTTTAATTCTGGGAATTTCTACTGCTAAGAAGATTATTTCTTATTCTGGTATGTATCTTGTAAACTTCTGTGGTGTATTGCAAGGTTGGAATTCCCTCTTGTGAACAAATGTTTTCATATCCAAACTCACAAAGGCCTGGAATAAACCTCGGGGGGGGGGGGGGGGAAGGGTAGTGGGGTAAATATATTTCAACACCTTTCATAGGTTAGACATGGAATATGTTTCTCTTTGGCTTTAGAATCTCCGGCTTGTAACCTGGCTAGACTTCTGATAACGGTGTATAAAATTCTTTCAACTTGATGTCATGCCAAGACTTCTCCCAGGAGAAAGCTGCCTTTATCTTGTTTGGCCAAAAAAGATGTTTGGACTTGCTTTAGTTTCTGAAGAAAGGGTGAGGTCTCCTTATTTTTTTTTTTTTTCCAGCCCAACTTAAGACTGTGAAGCTCAAAACTCTCTGTTGTATCTTGCCTACTATTTTTTTCTTTCCTGAGGCAATATAAGTCAAGTGACAGGTACTGAACAGCATGCTTTCGAAAACAAGACAATTTCCTGAATTAGTAGAGTGGTGCTTCATTTTTATGAACTTATGTGCAGGATTCACCTAAATTTCTCCGTTTCTCACATATTTTTGGTATTCACGTGAGTTTTAGTTCTGAAATAATTCCTCCGACAGTGCTGAGTGGTGTTTATGTAAGTTGGTGACTGCAATCAAAAACTCATAAAATGGTCTTTTCTGAGAGATGTCTCCTTGATTAGATAAAAATCGAGAAACTGAAAGAACTTCAGTGGCTTAGTCCCTCAAGAGCCTCAAACATTTAATTTCCATTAATCTAGCAAACTGTTAAGTGGGCTGGCACATTCTGATGTGTAACGTTTGTGTACACAGCAATGCAGAAATACTAACCTGTTTTTTAAAAAACTATTTTTTTAAGAATTCTTCTTGCATAGTCTTGCAAATACTGTCCTTATGACAGAACTTGTTGCTTGTTGGTAATGCTCCTGTCTTGCTTAGTTACCTGTTGGTTCCTGTTTGCTGTGACCAAAGTGGTTTTACTGTGACTACATCTTCACTAAGAAAGCTACTGGTAGGGGTGATGATTCAGCCGTGGTATGAAGTACAGGGATATAAACAATTTGGATCAAATTATTTGGAGTTACTTAGCTGTTTGGCCTGGCTTAATTTGTAACAGTTCTTGTGTTTATTAGAAGTCCAGGTATCAGAGGATAAAGGAAAACTGGGCAAAGAGGTCTTGTCACACTAGTGGGGAGGTAAGTTTTTCATGTTTTTTAAACAGCTGAGTTCTTTCAAGAGCCTGGGCAAATTATATTATTACCCACGATTTTCAAATAATGTGTTCTAAAATGATTGCCATGCAATTTAGTTCACATTCCTCTTGTGGTTTTAAATGAGAAAGAATTGAGTAAGTCATAATTGGATACTGTACTCTATTCAGAGTTCTTGTGGATAAGACCTTGCCTTTAGTGTATGCTGCGTCTCTAGTGCCTCAGACAGTTTCGGTTTCAGTTGTGGAATGGACAATACTACCAGTTATTTAAAAAGATGTACCCAAAATTGTTTCTGGCACCTAAAGTAAGGCATTTTTAAACATGTACGGCGGGGGGAATATGACAGATTGAAAGCACAGCTGGCTTTGGTGGGATGCTTAGTTAACACCTGAAAATCAGTGCCTTAGTTTATCTGCACAATGAGGGTAATACCCATTTAATAGGGTAGTTTATCTGCACAATGAGGGTAATACCCATTTAATAGGGCTTCTGTGAGGGTCAGTATTAAGTGGCCTGAGATGCTGGTTCAAGGGCTTCTGGCAGTGGAAGGCCATTCTGAAACAGAATATGCCAAGAGTGTAAGGAAATTCTCCAAGTGGTAATGTGAGTGAGATTCTTGTACTGGTATATGGAGGTGTTCTCAACAAAAGAAAAATCGCTGAAGTTGTATTAAGATAATTGCTGCTGCAAGGTAACTACAATATCAAAACAGATGGAGCAACTCTGCAAAGGTTATGGTCAAAGCCAGAATATTTTCTCGCAAGAATATTCCTTTCTAGGAATCCTTTCCTCCACCTCATTACTTCTGAGGCAGGCAATGTAATGTAAGTGCTGTCGTACTGTCTCAAAGAAACAGTACTTTCTATGCTTCAGCCAATTGGAAAGAATTGGATTTCTAAGGAATAGCAATCTGTTTTCAAAGCTAAAAATGAAAAACTAGATGCTTCCTTCATGATCATCTATTAAATTGAAAGTGAACAATAAATTGAAGGATTTTTATATAGAATTTTAGATTGTGGCGACTTCTCAGTATGCTTGTATCAGCTGGTGTGATGGACTGTTGTGGGGTTATAAAAGACTATCTAAAAGCATTTAAATAACTTGAATTCTTCTTAATTATATTACTGCTGTAATCTAACAGATGTCATTCGCTGGATTATTGAGGTTTGTTCATTCTGGCTGTTAACCAGTTGCCAAACTGTGTTCTAATAGTGAGTAATTTAATCCTCTAATTTATCTTGCTTTTTTTGGTACTTGGTGTCAGAATGAGTTGTTAGTACAGCACTTCTCCCTTGTGCTTTGGATGTAGGAGTGTGAGGATAAATAGGGGATGGAAGACTGGATTTTGATCCCTGTTTGCAGTTTTTGGTTGGCCTTCAAGATGCTTAATTACAGAAGTTTTCTGGTTTCTTCAACTAGTACCATTAGGACTAATGGTCTTACCCCAACATGGAGATGCTGGGAGGCCCAGCTGGCATTTATGAAATGGTTAAGTCCCGTTGAGGGGGCAGAGTTTGCCTCTGCTCCTGAAGAATTTCAGCTTGTGCGGGACGAATGAAGTAGGGCTGGTGGTGCTATGAAAGAAGTGTCTTGCTGGCAGCAGAGATCCCAGACGTTGTGAGTGTCAGTGGGGTACTGTAGAAAAACAACAGAAGTGTGTGAGTTGGCGAGGAGCTGCAGTGGGAACGGGGACTATGCGAAGAGCTGTAGGTTTTGACAACTAATTAGTCCTGATATGAGTATGACTTCGGAGCCCTGGGGAAAGACTGAAGTTGTGGAAGCCCAAATAAATAGTAAATAGTTTGTTGCTCCTTAGGAAAGGAATGTTCTCCAGGGGTACATGGGCACAAAGTAATCACCCTTAGTGATTAATTTTGCGTTGGTTTTTGTGGCTTAGACCCTCTTGCTTTCAGCATCCAGTCCATAGAACTCATTAAAGCACATCTGATGCCCTGCAAAGGCTCTTGAAGGATCATTTGATTAAGAAGACTTCACAGTTTAAGCAAACTCGCACAAGACAAAAGTGGAATGAAAGGAGCTCTTTGAGGACTCTGTCAAGACACCAACTTCCCCTTGCAGTGATGCTTGTCTTTTTTTCCCCAGTAAGGATCAATGCTTTGGAGTACACTGCCAGATGGATGCCCAGACAAGAACAGCAGCATGAATTGGCCAGTCTGGTTTTTATGTTGTTCAGAACTACATCTCTGCAGCTTTGAGAAGTGTCTGGACATTCTGATTCAAGCCTCCTTCCCAAACATTAACTTACTGTTATGAACTTTACCTGAAGATGTAGAGAGGCACCAAAGCAACTACAGTGTCTGCTCGGTAGGTCAAACCATTGAATCTGTAGGATCCCAGTCTTCCACTGAATTTCCATCATGCACCGCTTCAGATGCAAAAGTCATTTGACAGCTGCAAATCCAGCTGTAACAAGGATTATTTATTAGCTGACACTTTTTACCTTCAGCTGTGAATGAATTGGGGAAAGAAAAGACAAGACTGAGTCAAAACTTCTTTTTTCTACGATGTGCTTGGAATAAAGAAAGCGCTTTGTGACTGCCATAAATAGCAGAGACTGGCATGAAGAAGAAATCCTTGGTCATGGGAGGATGACCAAGCTGAGGCTTTTCTCAAACCAGTGGTATCTCTCCTTGCCCAACCCTTGCATTTCCTGGAGTCTTGTTCAGACTTCCAGATGCTTTTTGCATGAATTTCCAGTTGAATTTCAACAGCGGGTGAAATTGTTTGGTGTCTTGAGCTTTTCAAACAGCTGCTGAGAATTGTTCTGGTCAAATGTCATCATCCTGGGAAGGATCGTAAGCCCAGTTTCTGTAGCCATCTTCATAAAACCCTTCATCTTGTTATGGGTAATAATCAGCAAAGCAGCTTTTATTTAAAGACTGTCCTGCAGTCAGGACTGTCTGAGAGATCAGTGGGGTCTCTTGGAAATACTGAAGGTTTAGAATTTTAAAGGTGCATGTTAAAACTAGCTTTGTCAGAGGGAACGGGTTTTTCTTCATCTTGACTTTAAAAATGGCTCTGTATGTCTCAGGGGTACAAATTTAAGAGTCAAATCCTGTGGGTTTGAATAAAAAGTGTTTAGATGATAAAATACTTTTGAAAGCTCCTGAGAGAGCAGATGCTTACCTGTATGCAAGTAGGTATCATTTGACTTCTTAATGCCCGAGCCTAAGGGATAATAGAATTAAAACTACTGTGTCATGTTACTTAAAATTTCCCTTTAATCTATCTCTAGAAAGGTGGGATGAGACAGAGAATTCCCTGGGGACCTAAATAGTGGTTGGGGCTTTTTTTAACAAGAATTTTTTGTAGATCCTAGGTTAGAAAAAAAAAAACAACACTGTGGTCTTAGCAGTTTGGCTCTTTCTTGAGTTAATACTAAGGCTGGTGATAATTCAGACACTTGAGCTCATGTTGTACATAAAGTAGCACAAACAAAGCTTGCATTTTCCAGACCAGAAAGAAATACTTTCTAGAGAAGAGTGTTTTGCGGGTATTAAGGGCTATTATTGGTGCAAACTGGGAGGGATGGATAGAACAGAGGTTTTCTTTTCCCCCTTCTCTCTCCTTGTCCAAGTACTAATCAAAATAACATTTGCAGTGGGAGATCCTGATGCATTGATTTTGGAGTAAATGTTGTGGTGATCAAGGAAGCATCTGTGTGTCTGAAAGTTGTAGTCACCAAATCAAAGATGGATTTGACAGATGGGTCAACAGCCAACATCTGGTAAGTTAAATTACGTGCTGTATGAGTTTTGTGCTGGCACTTGGTGGAAGATACATGTCATGTTTTTAAGACACAGGTGAAGCAGTGTTGCTGGGATTTGTACTCAGCCTACCACAGATGTTCTGGGACTTGCCTAGCTTTAATGGAATAATCCACTGCTCCAAAATTGTCTGATATTGCAAATTGTTTTATTGCACCATGTTGTTTTATTGCACCAGGGTTTCTCATCAGCCCTGCGTGTCTCTGCAGGCCGTTGGCTGTTTCTCCATCCTTGTTGGAGCCAACCTCTTAACGCCATAGTGGCCTTGTGCAGACATGTCCTGCACCTTGGTGGCCTCTGTATTGTTTGTCCATGTAATTTGGAGTTGCGCCATGATGTGCTCTGAGGCACTGTCAAGGCTGACACGGGCAGGGCCACCTCCCAGCTTGGTGATAAGTGTGAGGGAGCAGGGCCTCTGCTGAGATGGCCGAGTGGGGATGGGCCAGGGATGGGCGTTGGTGGCCCAATGGAACTTGTGCTGTCCTTACAGGAGTCATGGGGGTGGCTTTGGGGGCGATGGATGGGGCGGTGGGGCCTCCCCCCTCACCTGGACTCGCCTCACAGCGGGGCCGCCCCTCACAACCGAAACGCCGCCGAGACTTTTGTCTCGCCTCATGTGCGGTTAAGCAAATCGCAGCTCGCCTGGTGTGAGCGACAGGCCTCCCGCCAATCATCAATAAACGGCGCCACCACCCAGGCACAGCCAATCGCCGCAGGGCAGACGTATTGCTTCACCAATGAGCTGTCACGGATGAGGCAAGGCGCCTCAGAATACACGGCGAGGCGGGCCAAAGGGCAGAGTGGCAGGACGCGGTCGAATAGGAGCTTTGGATTGGGTTTGAACCGTCCAATGGCAAGGCAGCCGTGAGGTGGGCCTTAAGTTGGGTATAAAAGGCGCAGCCGGTGGGGGCGACGGCTGCAGTTGTCACCGGCAGCGGCAGGGCAAGGCAGGGAGGGAGAGGGTGCTCCGTTCCCGGGACCGTCACTCCACGCCGACCTCTCAGCGGAGCCCTTTCCCGTTCGTCCGTCTCCTCCGTCCCTGCCGCCATGACCACCACCACCACCTTTTCGGGCATGGACCCTAGTGGCAGGAACAGCTCCAGGTCCGGTGGGGGCTCGGGGGGCCGTTAGGGTGGCGGGGCCGAGGGCGTTCGCGGCGGGGCCGTCGCTCCCCCTCGCCTCACGGCCTGGGGGCGCGAAGAGGGCTGCCCGGAGCGGCTCTGAGGGGATGCGGTAGCGGAGCGCGAGGCTCGACGCGGTGCTGGGGCGGGGCCGCGGGCGCCGGCCGGGTCGAGGCTCGGCGTGTGCGGTTCCTCTTCGCCGTTTCCCGGGGGCGGGTCGGCGGGAGGCGGTGGCAGCGGCCGCGCCCAGCCGGGGGCAGCGGGCTGCCTGTCAGCTCGGGCAGTCAGCTGCGCTGCTGCGGGGGGTGGTGGGGGATACAGGCTGTGGCCGTGCCCTGCTGCAGCTGCTCGAGGGAGGGGATGTGTGGGAGCTGCAGGGGTGGGAGCTGGTGAGACCCACCCTGGGCCGCTCGGGTGTGCGTGTGCGTCCATGCCTCTTCCTAACAAAGAAGGGAGGCGACTCCCAGCCTCGCTGCGCGGCCACGCAGCCACATCGCGGGGGCGGCGGGGGGGGGGGGGCGCTGCACCCCTGCTCCCCTCCTCTCCCCGCCGCCTTCCCCTCCCCGCGGCTGCTAAGAGCGTCCTTTACCCCTTGGCCTGGCGGAGCAGCCCCCCGGAGGCTGCCGCGTTCTGGGTGGGGCCGAGCGGGCTCCATTGTCTGCTCTCCGCGGCCTCCCCACCTGCCCGCTTCGGCGGCAGCCCGCGGGTGGGCCGGGGTCGCACCCCGCAGGCCGCGGCGCTTGGCGGCCGGCCGGCCGGCCCTTCGCCCTGGCCGGGGTGGCCGTTCGATTGAGCTGCTGCTCTGACCAGCGGCTCGCCGGGAGCATGCTCGGGGGCGGGGGACGCCCCTTCCCCCGTCTCCGACCCTGCGGCGGGGCCTCGCCCGGGCTCCCGGAGGGCCTGCGGGGGCTGGGAAGGGTGGAGGGAGCCGTCGCCTGTCTCGAAACAAAGAAAACTTGGACAGGTACGTCTGGAAGAGATGCATGGCACTTCGTTGGGCATTCATGTTTCTGCAGGAGTAACGAACGGCTTGGAGAGGATCGTGCCCTTTTTTCAAGCCATCGTGTCTCTTTTTCTGTAAGGTTTTGGCCTGGCAAAGCAGATGCTTCCTGCTAGCTTTTTGGGGTGTATTTTAAAACAAAGGAAAAAACTAAACAAACCCCAAAACACCCAACCAAACCCTTTACAAGAGTGCTTCCTGGATGGAGCTGTGGCAGAATTTTCAGTATACATCACTGGGTATCAGGTGCAATTTTAGGAGTGGTTCGTTGCTCAAAGTGTTAAATGTGGCTTTGATTTCAGGGATGTGAGAGGCTTCCAATAAAATCTACTAACGTCTATCTGAGGTTGGCAAGAGGGATTATTCTTTAACAGTTTGAGTAATGTTTTTTTCCCCTTCAATTGCCTCTCTGTTAATTCCATTAAGACTGTCAGTGGAAACTGTTGTGCTCTTAAGAGAGTGCTGGTTTCACTGCTCTGGTAAAATAAAGGTGATCTAAGATGGGGGAACAAACCCTCCTTTGAACAGACTGTTCTTCAAATTAGTAAGTGCAACAGATGTAACTAAGAAAATAATATACCAGGACATTTCCTCTGGGGAAAAAAAAAAGATCATGGAGATATTCAAGATCTTTATACCTTATCTCTTAATTCAGAAAGGAGACAAAGCAAGTCATAAAAATGTGCTTGGATTCTTAAAACATATTATACAATCTACTGGGATCTTCCCATTAGCAGCTGAGCATTAGTAATTAGAACTTTGGAGAATAATTTTTTTAAGGAAAGGTAGTTTGCTAGTGCCAAACACCTTTGTGAATTTTTCTTGCTGATGTGTTGAGTTCTGTAGGCTGTGTTTTTGTGTTGCATCTGGAATGCAATAGGCACAAAGTCTGCAAAGATCTGAATGCTATTGCCAGTGGTGATAACATGTAAAAACAGACGTGTTCTTTGTCTTGAATTCCTAGGTTTGGTGCATAAACAAGCTGTATATTGTTTTCTGTTGTGAAATTCTAACTTTATTAATTTGAAAATAAGATGAAGTGTGCACCTTTCTTAGCTTGTTCTGGTCTTCCTTTGAGAGCACTGGATGTCTTGAAAGCCCAGTTCTGTTGGTGTACTCACATCTCTTGTGACAGTTCTCATATGGCCTTATACATTTTTATTCTCTTAGCTTTTGCCTGGCTTCCCCAGCTAACACATCAGCCTCGAAAAGTTCTCATGCTTAAGAAAATAAGATCTGAAGGAATTTACATTTCAGGATTTATTTTGCTGCTGCTGTTCTTAATTTTGGCTGATTACAGCAAGTTGGAAAGCAGACCATAATATAGCTCATGAAATACCAGGCAGGCTTCTTTTGTGTCTGTCTAACAGAAGATTACTAGATTTAGTAATATGTCTGGAGCTTGGTACATGTGTTTCTCCGAAGTTTAACTTAAAACTGTTCAGTTGCATCTTTTAAGTCTAGTCCAGTAGCAAGCTGCAGACTTCAGGGTTTTTCCAATGAAAACCTGCTGCAGCCCCCAGTCATCAGTGATGCAACCAGTACTTTGGCTCATATGCCAAATTTTAGTCTTTGCTGTGTTGCCAGTTTGGAAGATTTATGTTAGCCTTCACAGAGTTCTTTTAAAAAAGACGGAATTTGATGTGCCCCCATACTTTTTAATTTATTTATTTATTTTAAAATTGTCTTAGACTGAAGACTGGCAGCAGCAGCTCTTGTTGACACAGAGTCAAGGGCAAGCAGGGTACAGAAGTATTTTATTTTTGTAAGCGTTGCTAAAGAGAAGGGTAGTGGAGATACAGTCCCTGGATGGAATGCTGGCAGGCAGCTTACCTTTATAGTTCAAATTATGCACTGAAGACATAACAGTCGGTGCCGTTTCTTAAAAGCCAATGCATGATATAATCATCTTGCATAGTTTCTGTTTGGACAGAATTTAGCCTGTGTGACTGCCCATTATAAGAGCCAACAATGATCTCTTGGCTTATGGAGCGCAGCTTGGTAGTGGTACACACACAGTTGTAAAGCTGACTCTCTCTCCAGAGTGCTGCGTCCTCCTGGTGGTGGGTCCAACTTTTCCTTGGGTTTTGATGAACCAAAAGAACAACCCGTGCGAAGGAACAAAATGGCATCCAGCATCTTTGGAACTCCTGAAGAAAACCCACCCTCTTGGGCTAAATCATCAGGTAAGAATGTAGTGCTTTGTTTCCAGGTCTGCTGACATGCATGAATTAATTTTTTTCGTATCAGACTGCAGCTGCTAGTGGCTCAGTGTGGAACCCAAAATTTGCTTCCTGTTTGGTAGTTTGGGGCTATGAATGATGTCTGCTTGCATGGGATTTTTTATTTCTCATTTTAAATTGCTTCCACAGTTTTGATTTGTTGTTTTGTTTTTTTTGTGGTTTGTCTTTGTTTTTTTAATGCAAGGCTTGGATGTAGATGTTGCAAGCAGATAGCTAAGAGAATTGTATTTTGGATGCAATTTCTCCAAGTTAATCAAGTCAGAGTAAGGCAAACTTGTGTCTTAGTACTCGGAGTAGCACCGATTGGTCTTGATTAATCAGAGGAAGTTCAGCTTTGTGTTGTACTGCTGGGATTAAGCTTCCATTTCTGCAGCGCACTTCCAGTACGGGTGGCCTTGGGACCCTAGTTTCTATCTGTTTAAATGACACCCTGAACTGCATGAGGTGCTGTTGTAAGATAGTGATTTGTGAGACATAATCTAAAGGACCAAGACATCTTAGAATGGTAAAGCTTTAATTTAGAAAACAAACAAACAAAATCCCAAAACCCCCAAACCGCTGACTATTTATACTCTGCTTTCCCAGTAAGTTTATCTTGCAACCTGATTAGAATCAACCTCTGCTTGTAGGGACTAAGCCAGGTGAAATCAGAGAAGACTGTGAATCATCTGGACCACAAAGAAGAAACTCAACTGATGCAAACTGTGGAGACTTTGTAGATCCCAAGGTCAGTACACTAACTACAAAGAGCCTGATAATGGGACAATTCACCTTTTCCTGAAGGTTCTCTTTTTGAGGTGGTAGTCTTACAGTATGCTGATGAAGGGCTGGATTTCTCTAAAGAACCACTTTCTAGACCTCTTAACTCTTCTTATTGAGACAGCAATGAAGTGGTGTGAAATCTAGCTTCAGCCGTATGTATAATTGTGTGTTTTAACAGATTTTACAGAGAATAGTTACCTACAACAAACTCTGTGTGGATCTTTTGACTGACAAAGGACTTGGTTTCACATTCCAGGAAGTATTCAGTAGCATGAATACTTGTTTTACTTCTGTTACTGTCTTTAATAATACCGTCAGGTGTGTTACTTTTTATGTAAACTTATGTCTACTTGGTAGCAATATGGAGCATAATTTGCAGTGTTAACGGGTTTTGCTTGCTGTATTATTACAGTTAATGGGAAAAACAGGATGAAGAGTAACAATTCCTCTGAACTTAGGAAAACGGGAACCAAGGGTAGACTGCACTTGCATAAACAAATGGAGGGGGGAGAAACCTTGTTCTTTAAAGCTCTAGCTTTAGGTTTCCTGAAGAGAACTGGGTAGGTAAATTGTTGACCTCGAATGTTGTGGCACATTGCCTCATGGGTTATAAGCAGCAAGTTTTATTTTGATAATTGGCATCAATCATGAATTTAACCAATTTTTTGTTATTAATAGGTGCTTTGAGCCATGAAATTGTTCTTTGTTGCAGAAAATGTCTTGTTCCAATTTGTCAAACATAAGTGAGATTAAATTTATAGCTGCTACCACAGAAAACAAAATTAAACTGTTTAGTCTAACTCTTATTTTCTACTTAATTGTATTAAACACTGTGGTTCTCAGCTTTGCAAACAGATCCTTCCGATGTGGAATACTTTATGTAGTAGTTACGGCTACAAACGGCAGAAGCTGGAGCTAGTGTACTGTAACCCAGTCTGAGACTTAAGGCGATATATTTGCATGAGTTTCCTGGGCATTTATATCCTCACAATTGCAGTTTCACTATGTAATTAACAATGTTAATTCTCTGAAAGTTGATAAAACCTCGTGCCATTGAGGAGCCTTGGCTGCTGCTGGAAGACTTTCTGTATCTTTGTGTCAAGTTGCAGCCTGGGAACAGATTCAATATGAAAAGAATGTTTAGCTGCTTATGTAGTGAAGGAAACTTTATCAGTAATGTTGCAAAAAATGGATCTGTGTTTCATGAATGAAGTTAAATATCCTGGATAGAACAAATGTTCTTGGCCTTGCTAACAGATAAATGTTTGGTGTTGGAAAGAGTTGCTTAGTAGAAAGGAGGAGACACTGAAATATGGCTAATTGCTTACAGTACAACTTTCCTGTATCTACTGATGGGCAGTTAAAATGTTCTGTTTACTGTCAGTGCTGCCTCATGAAGGGTGCTGTTTGTAATAACATGTTCTTGCTCACCTGCATTCTTCACTGTGTGGGAACAACAAATACGGCACATGTTACAGGTCATCAGGATTTCTTCAGTAGTATCTGCTTAAACTTTTAAAAGGATGTTAGGTAGCTAAATAGTTGATGCAATTGAGTTAGTCACTCTGTAAGAATTGGTGCTTACAAACCCGTAATATTAATCTGCAGAAATATGTATGCAGAATCCACCATGCTGCTCTGTCCCTAAGAGCCTGTTGCTGGCCTAAAAGTGCTTCACTGGGTCTGTCACTCAGAAAGTGTTGCCAGATGGAGCAGCGTGCCTGACCACCATGGTCATAACGTGGAGTATTGAGTACCCTCTCAACAGAGAGGAGAAAATACATTGTGAAGTGTGAGGTGTAATGTGTTTTTCTCTCTTCTAGGGAGGAGATGGTGGTGGTGAAACTTCTGGTGAGTAACTCCTTCAGAAAAGCCTTTTACAGTTAGGCACTCTTGAAACAGAAGAGGATATAGGATACATAAATGGTCATGTATTAGGAGAGAGACAGCTTGAGGTTGTCCCTTGAATACATCAAATCAATAAAGTGACTACTTCAGTGGAAGTGTGGATATGGAATGAAATGGTGGAATGCCTGTTAGTCATCAGTTTAAAAATGAGAACAGTCCTGTTCATTTATTTTGCCAGCAGCAGTTGGTGACGAGATTTGTTTAAGTACTAGAAGGCAAGGTGGATACCATCTTGCAAAGACTTCAGTGATTGAAAGACTATACTGCTGTTATAGTAGCTTATAATTAAATAGTACAGTCAACTTGATGGATTTTAGTTTAGCAGTTCTTTCCTATTGTCTTCTCATACAGCAACCACTACGTTCACAGAAATAAGCAAAACCAGTTACTGCATCTGAAAGTGTCTGCGTTAACTAGCTTTTAAGTTCCTGTCGCTTTTTAAATGCTGATTTTTGCCAAGGAAGTTCATATGCATACTGAAAATTTCATGTAAACAGAGGCACTTCCCCTAGCAGCATGCATGTTAACCTTGAAGTGTTTTTTCTAGCTCTGAGGCTGGAAATCTCTCCTTTGTAAGATTCAGCTTAAAAATAGCTTACTTCCTGATGCGAGGAATGTGTGTGTTGACCGGGTACTTTCTAAGTGCTACTTTCAACACCTAAGAGTTGTGGGAGATCACTAAAGCCATTAGCAGTACCATGTCCTGAAAAGACTTCTGCTGGGAGGGTGAGAGTTTTTCCAGAACGTTTTTAACTACCTCTTAAGTAGTATCTGTTCCTAAAATAAGTCTTGCTTCTATAGCAGGCTGCTTGTAATCAAACTATACAGGCTTCTTTAGTATTTCTTTCCCATGTCTGTCTGGTCTTAATTAGCACTGTAGGCATTAAGAATTTATGCCTCAAGTAGGAGGATGTGGTTTGATAATAGAAGTAAACTGATCTAAGGGCTCTGCTGCTTCTCCTGCTACTTGTTTAAACCAGCTCACCATAGGGTCAGATGCCTGCAAGCAGTGGTGAGGCAAGAAGAGATGGGATGGAAGGAAGCAAAAATAGGGCTGCAAAAAGAAGTGTTACTGGAAAGTAATTAGAGTGGTCTACTGTTTGTGGCCATGACTAAAAATTAAATTTTTGAAGGCAGTCAAGAAGAATAAAAATGGTAGGCAAACTTCCACTGATAGTAATTAAGAAGGAGTAGAAAGCTAATGCTTCCTGGAAATGGTGTCTGTGGTAGATACCTGAGAATCTTGATGGATTGTTAAATTAATTTCTACTGTTGATAGCTTTGGGTTTTGTAGCTTAATGGAGCACAGAGTCTTGTTGAGCTAGCTGTGTCACTCCACCACTTGATATTCCTGCTGTGTGAGATGGCAGACATAAGCTGGTGAACATCCCACCTCTCACACATGTGATTTTGTACTTGATGTTGTAGAGCTGTCTCTGGGGTTTGAAGGAGGCCAAACAAATACACCTCTGAGTAGAAACTGTCTGCTTACAAATTCACAGCATAACTAGGTTCTTAATAGGTTTCTATCATTACAAAAATGTTTCTTCTTCTGAATTTGGAAATTATTTTCTGTAACTGATTATAAAACCCCAAGTAGGTGTCAGGCGGGGTATGCATATTTATTTAATCATGTCTATCTAGGGGAAGAAAACTTGTTCCTTTAGCAGTGTTCTTGCTTCCTGTTTGGAAGCTGTTGTTCCTTTCTGTGCATCAGAGTTTCCAGGGGATTGCAGTATACTCAGTAGAAAGCTGGTTCAGAGATTATACCTTTTCTGATAAGGGAAGAACTTTTAACATTTGATCTGATCTTGTTCTATTTACCACTTCAGTTACTAGGTTTGCAAACTTATCTATACCTTGATTATGTGGGAAGTACTAATCTGCTGGCTAAATGCTATAGAAACTTCCTCAAATCTCCTGTGATAGTAATTCTTGTTTCTTTTGTGATTCAGTTAGCGCTGTGTTCTTAATGAATGCGACTAGCTAAGGAGAACTAGACAGCACTTGATTGACTGTCACCAATGACTGACTTCACATGATACACAGGAAGGAGGAATTTGGCATTTGGTGGACAGATCATCATCATGAGTACTGCACAGTACTCGGACTGTCTGCTGGCGGCACAGACAATGGAGCATTCAGTGCTGTGTGGACAGTGGGCATGGCCGCAGTTGTTCTTGGCTTGCTGAGTAAGCAGGCAGTGGTATGCATGAGCTACAGAAGCTTCAAGCTTAAAACTTCGTATTAACTGTTTCATTCAGATGTGCCTGTGGGTTAATGAATGCAGCAGAGGATCTATATTGTAGATTATTTCTGATTGGATGGTGACTATACTAAGCTGCTGGAGTTCTTTGAGGGGGTTCAGTGGACACAAGTGGGTTTTCAGTGTTTCTGATAAAATTCTGCATCAAAGATTATTTAAGAAAAAATAAACTGAGTTGCCACAGGATTGGAGGAAAGCTGTTCCTGTGAATAGGAAGGTAGCTGAAGAATAGGAGGTAAAGGGTAGGGCTTAGTGATTGCTTTTCAGGTTGGAAAAATGAGCTGTGGGAAGTGATGCTGGGGCTAGTTTTATTCAGTACCTTCATCCATGACCTGGAAAAGGTAATGAACAGTGAAGTCTCCAATTTTGTTGGTGATATTAGCTCTTTCAAGTAGTCAAATTGTGCTGATGGTGAGAAAAATCTCACTGTCAGAAGGACTCCACTAAATAAGGTAGGCAGGTGAAAACGTGACAGGATAATCTTTTTATAAGGAAGTATAAAGTAATGTGTCTGGGGGGAAAAAACCCGACACTTAAACCATGCCAGTCTTGTGCTCTGCTCTGTGCAGCAGTTAACTCCCAGGATCTGCCTTGAGCCTCATTACTGAAAGTTCCCTGAAATGTTTGGAGGCGCCAGCAAAATATTGAACGTCATCAGGGAGAAAAGACATTGTTTTGCCTCTGTAAACAATGATATGCCTACATCCTGAATTGTGTATACAGTCCTTGAAATGTAAAGACCAGAAGGTTGTAATGGAGGTAAACAAGGGGCAGAGGAAGGTAATGGGAAAGGTACAGGGGTGCAGCAGCTACCTTATGAGGAGAGACTAAAATGGCTGTGCCCCTTCAGCTTGAAGAGAAGGCTGGGGGTGAAGGGAATATGATCAAGATTTGCTAAATCTTGAAGCTGGTGGTGAAAGTGAATGTGCAGCTGTTCCCTGAATTCTCCAAACCAAGAACTAGTGATCATTAGGTGAAGCTAAGGGGTCTGTTAAAAACAGATGAAGTACATCTTTACAGAGCTGGCGGTGAAGCTCCACTCCCATTGCCCCCACTCACCCCCAAGTATTGGGGGCTACCTGGTGCTGATTTAGGCCTTTGGCTCATAACTGAAAACTAGAAACTGTGAAACTGAACTAGAAAACTAGAAACTGAACTAGAAAACTGTGAGGTGCTACTGTACTTGCTGTGCTCATGAATTAATTGTCAATGAAGCAGATACATTAGTTATTTGCTACAGTATCTAAAGTGCTTCCTGTGAAGAATTCCTTCTGTGTCCTGTTTTCACTTGTGGTCATTCAGAAGTACTCAAAATAGATTAAACTATTTGTGCTTTCCAGGGAATGTACAGTTGGAGCCTACCCATGCATGGCTGTTCCCTAGTCTGTTCTCTGTGAAGCCTCAGAAGTGTGTCAGATCCTTTTTCCTCTAGTTAAAAAATTGGGAATGTAGTTTGAATCTGAGCTCTTGCTTACAAATACTCGTGCTTCGGTGCCTTGGTTTCCAGCACCTGCTCAAACTTGAGTTACAATTATCATAGTCATATGCTGACTAATATATACAAGACTTAAGTCTTAAGCTGCTTGTCATTAAAAAAAAAAAAAAATTTAAAAAAATTGCTGGGGTCCCTTAATAGCAGCTGAATGAATGTGGCTTTTGGATGCCTGAAACTGAATTGCAAGGCATCGGAGTTCACCTGAAAAAACGCTTCAGAGGGCTAAAGTCCGTCCTGCCAGCAGGTTATAGCAGCACTGAGTGTGTCTGTAAGCCTGGAAAAAACTCACAGGAGCTGATTTTCTGTCTAAGCCAGCAAAACATCTGGCTTTCATCATCCACATCAAACACTTTAAAAGCTTCTTTTCTTCTAGAAAACACTGAGGCTGATGTAGAAGCTGCCCCAGGTCAGAATGAAGAAAAATCCCTGCCTGCTGCACCTGTTCCTAGCCCAGTAGCACCAGCACCTGCACCGTCCAGGAGAAATCCACCTGGTGGCAAGTCCAGCCTAGTCCTCGGTTAAACCTTTCCCTTCCTGACTGTTTTGAACTCGTGTCTGTTTCTTTCCCCCATGCTTGTGAACTGCACAACTTGAGCCTGACTGTACATCTCAAATTTCTTTCATTAAAAAGAAGCACTTTATGTACTCCATCTTTTTTTGAGATCAAGGTCTTTTTCCACTTCTGTCCTGTGTTTCCCCCAGATCTACTGGAAGTGACATGAGTGTTTTCTAGTTATAGACTTGAGGGAAAGCTTTATGAAGTATAGTAATGTAATTCAAAGGAGAGTAGATTGGTTCTAAGTGTGCTTAGAGGGTTTTTGTACTGAGATTTTTTTAGAACCCCTTAGCTTTACAAGGGTCTGGAATCCTGGTTAAACAGGCCAGCAAACAATCAGCAAGAGCAGTCCCTTCCTCCACATGTGGGATGGGGGGATCTAAAAGGCTTCATTGACTGCATGTGGTAAATGCCTTGAGCCCTGCTGTGCCATGTAAATCATAAAGTGGTTAGTGTACACCATGCTGCCTTTAAAAAAAAAAAAACCTAAAAATCTTGATACTGGACTACTATGAAGCAGGGTATGTGCCAAATAGAGGGCTGATGACCAGAGCAGCCTGGCCAAATGCTAGGAGGGGATTTGTTCAGACTTTATTCAGTAAAAGTGGAGTGGATCATATAAATAAATAAAAATTACAGGGCATTTTTTTTACAACTGACTCAATGCTGTGCATGATCATGCTGGTGCTTGACCATGAGGTGAAAATCTCATCCTTTAAAGTGTGTGTTGTAATTTCTCAAAGCTGGACTGTTGCTTAAAAGTAAATAATATAGAAATTTTGAAGCAGTGTTTCCTGTGTGGGTTTTATTTCATGGGTTTGGTTTTGCTCGGTTCTCAGTTGTCCTTGTCTCAGCAAACCTCTCCTACTCTTAACAGAGGCGGAATGCAGTAGAGGAGGAGAGTTCTTATACCTGGCTTGAGGTCACCATCACGTGCCATCCTCCTGAAGACAGTGTCTTGACTTGCCTCTTTGTTTTTATCTTCTAGATGAGAGAAGTGTGAAATAAGGCTTGATACATATAATCTGTTTTATCCAAATTGCCTTTTTTCTCTCAAGAAAGTAGAGGAAATGAAAGTTTCTTCTCACAAAAAAAAAAAAAAATTAGGACCTAACAAGGGAGGGGGTGGAAGGGAGACCAAACTATGAAGTTCTGTACTGTCCTGGAGGGGATCTGCTGCGTGATAAGCTAAAGAAGTGGATTTGTACAGAACTAGTGTGTCTGCTGGAGACAGTGTGCCTCTTCCACCCTCCTGGAAGAACGAGTGACTAAAAATACCCTGGCTTGCCAAATCAGTTTTGGAGAAGCCCTAGCCTTAGGTGCTTAACCTATAAAACTGGATTTGCTTTAACATGCTCCTCTCATATGTCTGGGGGTGGTGTTCCTGATAGCTGATATGAAATGTGGTATGACTACCGGCTGCATGTAAATCATGCCTACCTGTTTTCTGGCCTAGGAGGAGGAAAATAATCAAATTATATTTCCTTTGCAAGCCCCACAACTAGTGGAACTTGTTAATACTCCTTTACGGTTGCGGAGACCTTGGCCAAGTGAAGCTGCCTTTCCTCCCACCCTTTTCTTTGCCTCGGCTGGAGCGTGGTGGCTGTGGCCACTGTTCACTGCAAAAGTGCCAAGAAGCGTGAAGAGGCTCTCGCTCGCTCTTCTCACCCTTAGCATGTAAGCCCGGTTACTGGTAGAGCCCACCCATGTTCTCACGTGGGCGTTGGGCGAGGAGATCCCCACCGAGGAGCGCCTTCCCCCGCTGTACCGCCCACGCTCATGTGTTATTCACTCTGTGAAGGTCCGCCCCGCTCTCGCGTGTGCGGGGCGCAGGCAGCAGCATGGGCAGCGTGGCCTGCCCGCTGCGGGTCCTGGTGGATATGGACGGTGTCTTGGCTGACTTCGAGGGTGCAGTGCTGCGGGGATTCCGCACCCGCTTCCCTGGGGAGCCACGGGTGGAGCTGGTGGCACGGAGGGGCTTCTCGGTGCGGGAGCAGTACCGCTGCCTGCGGGAGGACCTGGGGGTGAGTGTGGCGGGCAGGGGCTGGTTCCAGAAAGTTTGCAGCAAGGCGGCAAGCACTGCGGCATGGCTGGAAAATGGGGAGGTTGCTCCTTGTTTACAAAACTTCCTCTCTCTCTTCCTCTTGCTTTGTACCCTGCTGTGAGCAAAGGGCATCTCCTCTTCGTACTGACCCTGGATATGCAAAACAGAGGGGAGGGTTGTTTCTTTTAAAGGGAGTGCTACAAAGGATTGTTTCATGCTAGCAGCTTTAATTTGTATAGTAGTAATTAGTAACGTTTTCCAGGAGGATTGCTAGACTGCTGCAAAGAGATGTGTGTGCGGGACTTGGGAATGAGTGATTCTGTCATAAAAATAACTCGATGAAACTATTCACCTGAACCATTCTCAGCTTGTTCTTTACCTACTCGTGAACTGCTCTTGCTATGCAGCAGCGGTAATAACTTACGTAAAGTGCTCTGAGCAACTCTGCAAGTGTTCATGTAGCTCCATATCAGGACAAGAAATATAAATATTATATATGTGTTTTGTACAGCTAATAAAGCCCTGTATCTATATCATTCCCTGTGGATGTTCTGACATGGTAGGTAAGCAGTCTGGAACAGTATGTAAAAAGCTTGTGGTACATCCTACTCCTTGCAAATTGTTGCTATTTTTAATGTTTGCTAATGACTGAATGAATATCAGAGACATTAGCAAGGCAAAATTAAAAATATTGTGAATCCAGACTTCACACTTTCTTCTGGTTACAGCAGGACAGTCAGGGACTCGGTAAGAAAATGGAATGGATGCTGATCCAGGCTGTGCCGTACACTTTCCCTGAGAAGTTCACTGCTAATCTTAAGATCCTGTACTGAGCCTGTAGGTTTTTTTACTGCTAAGAAATGACAATTCACATTTGTTTCCTTCCTGTTCCGTAGCGAGGTACAGGCTCCTGCACCGGTGTGATGGGCGGGAGCACTGAGACCATGCAGCATTTCCACAGGCTCCAAACTGACCGAGGTCTAATCGATGAGATGACTATTGATGCTCAAAACTTCCTGGAACTAGTACTTTGTAAATATAGGGAGGGTTTTTTTTTTTATTTTATATAAATGGATGTGATTTATTGATTGGGTATTCCTTAAGTGGATCCCACTTTTATATACTGGGACAAAAAAATTGCAAGTAATTTAAGGGGTCATAGCTTTTTATTTGTTCTTATTCGGAATGTCTACAATCTGATCTGTCTGGAAAGTTGTGTTCTGTTCTGGCGTTCCCATTCCCTAATTTGTTTCGTGCTCATCCTGTTCCTTCCCAGACCTTAGGTGTGTCAATGAAATAACCAGATAACTGGTTTGAATCTCACATAGATCAGCAGTGGCAGAAAGCTCTTATCTTACTGTTCGTTATTAGCCTGGCTTCCTAAGGAAATTAGGTTTATGTAGTTGTGTGTCTTGTCTCCCTCTTCAGTGATCTCTGGGCTGTTTTAGGTACATTTGGCAGAACACTAAAGTTTTAAAGATTTGAACTTCCTTTGGGTTTTTTGTAAATACCATGGCTGTTTTAAAAATAGAGACCTTGTTAGTTCTGCCGCGGCAGTACAGAGTGTCTGGAATGCAGGAGAATCCCTGCAGAAGGTCTCTCCCTGCCCCCAGGTGCAGAAAAAGCTTCGGTAGGAACTGCCAGCCCAGACACCAAGAGTGGCTTGTCCGTCCTGTGCCAGTGGTGCAGAGGGGTCTGCGGGGCTGCCTGTCTGTGCGGAGAAACCAAATCTGGGGCTTGTCAGCCGCTGAAAGGAGGGGGATCAGCCTGACACCAAGCTCTTCGTGGCAGGTGTCTGCTATGTCTGTCCCCAAACAGCCAGTGTGTTAAGATACTCTCATGACAGGGGTGCAGGCAGTACTGTGATAATGATTTATGTATTGCCCTCTGACTAAGTGGTGTTTATGCTTTGTTAGTGTGGAGCAGCTGCCTCTCGAAACTTGAACCATTACTTTGTTTCTTCTGTCTTGATCATTAATTTCACACTGTAAATCTGTTTTATTTAGAAAGTATTTTGCTCAAGACTTTCTTTACCATACCTGCCTATCTGGCCTCCTGCGAGTGTAGCAATTTTGTTGACAGGGATTTATCTCCCAAGCATTTAGGATGTGTTACCTGGCCCCAGACGGTTTCAAAAAAGGATTCAACATCTCCAGTGGTGGCAAAAATTTCCAGAATTATTTTTAAGTATTGCAAATGAGAGAGCTTAGGGCCAGATGTAATTCCTCCAGTTTTGTATTGGAGTTGTTATCTTGCTAATGGAGGTTACAAGAAAACGTTCAGCAACAATGGGATGAGAATGGAGACAGAAAATTGTTTTACTTTTTCTAGTTGCTTTTTTGGGAGGGGAGGAGAAAAGGCTTTTGGTTCTAAGAGTCATCAAATCAAATTTCTTTTTGCAGCAAAGCCAGACTTTTTTGTGATGTGGTGGAAACTTGCCAGTTTCTCCTGTCTTGCTGTAGGGTAAAAGAGCTTTCAGGCACAAGCCCTGGTTCTGTAATTGAATCTCCTTGGGAAGAGCTCCAGGGAATTGTTGCTGGGATCAGTGAGGCTTTGCATGGAAACAGAGATCTGGGCAGATCTGATTGCCAGGTCTTCACCAAGACTCCTTAGCCTCTTCTGATTTGCATGGGAAATCAGGCAATCCTTCCAAATTTCTGGCTGTTGATTTATGAATATTTGTAAATTATGATAGCTGAGTGAGCACTGTGATCTGGGAGACTTGTTTAATGTGACTACTTCTCATTGCTGCTTAATTGAAATGTTTTTTATGTTGATGTTCCACTGGTGATACAGAGCAAAGAGACCATCAGCTGGACTATAAAGCAATCTCATACAATTTCTAAGCAAAGGCTGCCAAGCCTGTCTTTGAAGAATACTAGAGAGAACTAAGTTTTCCAAATTCTTCCATGTCATGGGAACGTAAGACTTTAATCCTTGTGGAAAAATGCTAGCTTGGCACCTCTGAAGTTCACTGTATGACCCCAAGGAAAGTAAGATTCATGTGTCTTAGGGTAGAAGAGGTATTGGAAGCTTAACCTCTCTGTCTGAGAATGAAGCTTAAGGACGGAAGTGGACTCAGCCCTTAACGCTGGTGGGATGCTGCTGCTGTAGGTGCTTTGTCATGATGGATTGTGTGAGAAGAGGAGCCGTCTGCTGTGACCTGCACTGAAATGCTCTGATTTAACACAGGCCACTGAACAGTCACCAGGTAGCAATTTTAAAAATTAACTAACCAGGGTCGGATGCAAACCAGTGAACTTCCTAATAATAAAAGGTGCGAGAATGTCTTATCAGAAAATGAGAAAAAAAAAAAAAGGACTGGAAGGGCAGTCCTACCTAGAGGTTCAGAAATTGCCCTACTTTTCAGAGATTAAAGATGCCACTGTACTGTATCATATTAAATTCCTTTTACCTTTTTGCAGCATTTTTGGCTACTTAGCCTGGGAAAACATTGCTCCTCCAGTAATCTTTCCTACTTACACTCACTTGAAAAAATTATTCTAACTTTAAAGCGAACTTCTTTCCCACTTGTTTATCACTAATGACTTCTCTGATTCATGTGGCATCCCACATGCATGTATGGAAGGTGAGCATACACCGCAAGCAGGCGCAGGGAGGAAAGGGATAAAGCTGTAGTCCCCTTAATTGCACTGTTCAGTCCGCTGCTAAGGTGTTGTGCCCCGAGTCAGATGAGAGGAGCCATAGGTGGGACCCACCCGTACCACCACCAAACCCGGCCCAGCTGGGGCTGACGGAGGTGCACAGGTCAGTTCACGAAGCCAAAGGTTCTTGGGGCAGCACAGGGATCCACCTCTGAATTTCCTGCTGCAGTCTCACACTCTTTTGAGTAGACTTTGCACCATCACAGAGGAGCAGCTGTCTATGCTGAAGTCAAGACCTGCTCCTTTAACAACTGTTATTTTAGTGAGTGAGGGGAAAATCATAGAAAGCAACAAAGAAACATAGCTTTCCTAGCTCTCCCATCCTCTTCCTTCCCTCTTGCTGAGCTGTTCTGGTCTAAAAGGATTAATCCCAAATGTGTGGATATGCTGACCTGGCCCTTCCGCTGAGGATGGTAATTAGCATGGTCACCATATTGCCCTGTTTGCCCTGAAGGAGAAGAGGGCTAGTACATGTGTCTACCCACTCATCCTTGGTAAATTCCTGAGCCATAAGCAAATTTCAGTCAAACGTGACGGAGGAGCAGAAGCCTTGAACTTGCTCCTTTGATTTTCACAAGAGTTAGTAGAGAGAGACCTGCTGGGAAGGGGTGAGGTGTGAGCGCTCCCTCTACCAGCCATCAGCAAGTCGAGCTGCAGATCAGCGCTGTGTTTGTGCTGCTACTTACGGAGCCGCTTGTAGAAACAAAGCCAGGTCACGATCAGCTCTGCCTCCTCACTCCAAACAAGCCACCAGAGAGTAACTACACATTCTTATCTGCCTGAGCTGGACTTTTCCCGGAACCCGAAAGGTGAGAAATTTTATAATCCACTCTTGGTGTGAAGCATCGACTCTCTAAAGCGCGGGTCCTTTGACGGCCGTTACACACCACATAACTGGACAACTGTTGTGCACAGAGCTCGGATAAAAGCACGGGCGTTGCTAATTGTCCTGTCTCTTGCAGGCTAAGGTAGCCAGTGTCTATGAATCTCCTGGCTTCTTTCTAGGCTTGGATCCAATTCCAGGAGCCGTTGAAGCTATGCAGGAGATGGTTCACATGCAGGAGTAAGGACACTGCACTCTGCAGCCCTCTTTGATTATCTTACACGCTTTCCCCTGTTAGCTAATGAAGGCTGTTTCTTTTCAGTACTGAAGTCTTTATTTGCACAAGTCCTCTCCAGAAATACGAGCACTGCATCGTGGAAAAGGTGGGAGAGATTTTATTTTGCTGGTTTTAATGCTGCTTTTGCAAGGCCTTGCTATTTCATACCACCCAAGTCAGAGTCGTAGCCGGTACAGGCTGCCCGACTTCCCTGCGATGCCTCTGTCTGAGGGGCAGCTGCCCAGACACAGTAATAATGTAGGACGGGGAGTCTCGGAGTGCCACGGGATGCCAGCCTCATGGCAGGGTATGTGAGCTCTGTGCTCTTGGAGCTCGTGTGTGACACTTCAGCTTCAGCTGTGTCAGCAGGTGATAGCAAAGGAACTGTTGCAGCATGGCCAGGGCAAGGCAAGCTTGGCTTTCAGCATGGCCCACAGGGATGGGATATTCCCAGTATTCCACACTGGAGGCTCCTCAACTGACAAAATCTTATTCTGTCCAAATCCAGAGTCTGGGATATCCAGCTATCCTGCAAGAGGCCAGTGCCGAGTTACGAGGAGGCTGTAGCGTTGGAATTAGCCCTGTTTGCCACTGGCACAAGAACAGAGCGGGGGACCTTCATCACTGGAATGACTTTGATGGGCACAATCCACGTGCTCTGGGCAAGCAGCCAGTGCCGCTTGCAAACTTGACAACGATTAGGCAGGGCAAATGTGGTGCTGACTGAAGGCTGTTAAAAATACAGGTTAAATAAAAGGTTAAAGTACAGGTCTGGGCCATAGCCAGTCTCTGTGGCGGGCATTTGCAGACACAGATGTAGGTTTATGGGGGAAAAGATTGCTGTACTAGGGCTGATCTGTCTTGAGCAATGTGCAAACTGAAAGTATGGCCAAATTGTTTCCTATCTTGTTTCTTGCCTCTGCAGTATAAGTGGGTAGAAAAACATTTGGGACCCAAGTTTGTGGAGCGGATTATTCTAACCCGAGATAAGACCGTCGTCTCTGCTGACTTGCTGTTTGATGACAAGGATACCATTAGAGGTTTGAAAAGCATTTACATCACTTGCTGTTATCTGGGGAGGAACACCCTCAGCTGACTCCAGCCTTCCTCCCTTGCCCTCCTCAGGCGCAGAGCTGAACCCGAGCTGGGAGCACGTCCTGTTCACCTGCTGCCACAACAGGCACGTCCAGCTGCAGGCACCGCACAGGAGGCTGCTGTCCTGGGCAGATGACTGGAAGGCCATCTTGGAAAGCAAGCGCAGGCAGTGACACAAAAAGGAGATGCTGTGCTCTTCCCACTGCCAGGGAACAGCCAGCTCACCTGCTGGCAGGGAAACCCATTGCCAGGAGGCAGCGAGCACTGTCACCTGGGCAGGGGCACTACTGGGGGTCAGTTATAATGAAGAAATGAGCTGCCCTTGCGAGACCTCCTGCAGAGCTGACTCCAGGTTTCTGGAAGATTGAGTTCATAGTCTCTGTAGAGTTTTGGGTATTTGCTGTTGGTGAAGAGAAACTATAAAATACAAGCAGCTATGGGTTGTTCGCTCTGTGTTTTGGTTTTTTTTTTCTTGTATGCATGTGTTTTTAACTCCACTCCATTTGTTTTGGGCTGACTGGGGGCAGAGGGGAAAAAAAGAAGTAAAGCACTGAAGCTTGAGGAGACACAGCGTGGGTGTCTGTCAGGGAGTACTGTGCTCAACAGCCAAACCCTTTTAAATTTTATGTATTTAGCCACCCTGGCTTTTGGGTTGCCTTTTGCATCATTGGCTGATAATGAAAGGAGACCAAACTGGCTTCAGTTTCTGGCCCATGTGCATGAGTAAGAGTGGGCGAAGGCTGGGCTGCAAGTGCTGTAGAAAAATATTTATAAGCTTATACAAAACTGTTTACATAGCATTTAAATTAATGTTTTATTACGAGAAGGTTTTACAAGATGGCTGTTCTCATGAGCCCTTTTTTTTTTTTAAATCTTCACCTTTCTCACCAATGGTAATAAAAGAAAAACAATTTCCACTTCCTGATTTATAGGATAGCTACAACCTGCCCTTTGTAGGGATTTACTAGCTGGGTGCCTATGCCAGGATGGCATATTTAGTACCAAAGGGAGACAGTAAGATTGCAAACTGCCAGGGCAGGGAAAGGCCACCTTTCTTCTGCAGGAGGAATAAAGTTTATGTGAGATTTCAAAGTCATTTGAGTTGACACTGAAGAGGAGAGCTGCAACAAAACCAGCCAGGAACTGGAAGGGATATAAGCTGCCCAAGAACCCAAGCAGAAAAAACCCTAATTGCTAGGAAGGGTTATTTGTGCAAGCTGGGTCCTGGGCTGCACTTGGCAACCTGTTCTCCAACAGCCGTGACCTGTTTTATTTTAAATATTTGCCTGCAGTTTTAGCTGACTGACATGGTAATGCTGTGCTGTCCTCTTTATTAACTAAAATCCAGTGCTGGTATGACCCATTTCCCTCTCTGATGATGTTCTTGACACACTCTTGACCTGCTGAGCAGAAAGTGGAGGCCTGGGAAAATGGAGGGAGGTGTCCCTCTCAACACCCCCTTGCTGTTCTGACAGCTTCAGTCCTTGGGGAGAGGAATCCCCACTGCTGTGTGTTTGCTTAGGTTCCTGGCCTCTTCCACTTGCAGAGGTGTGCAGTAATCCTCCAGGAATACAGTTGCCAGATTGCTGAGCCTTCTGCTGGCTGAGAGAGAGAAGCGAAGCATGCACTCCACCACAGGGAGAGCCGTGGTCTGCTGGCGCGACTGCGGCGTTGTCAGGTACATTAGTGTCGTGACTGCTGACATGACCGTTTCCTCATTGGAGCTGGAGAGGCAGTTGATTATGGACTCTACCCCACTTGCCTCCAAGATGTAGTCTTTGTTAGTTTTATCCAGGCAGAGGTTACAAAGACCACCTGAAACAGCAAAAGAAAATGTCCAACACATGCAACATGAACTCTTCTCTCCACACCCTTATCTTTTTCATACTAAGATTCAAATGCACTGCTGATCCCTGTTTTCTAATACAGAAATAAGCATCCAGATTTTCTGTGAGATTTGGATGGAAAATTCTTAACTGCTTCCTGGGCAACGTTTTCTTGATTCTTTCCACAGATTTTCCACCAAAACATTCCTCCTCCTCTGTGTCATTAGAGGGCACTGTACTGCTGGACGTAACCTCTTCCACAAGATTGAAGGATTCCTGTATCCCTTAACCCTAACAGAGGCTACAAGCCAAGTTTATTGCAGGTGTTTTAGAAGAACAGAGAATGGAGCTAACAGTACTAGCCAAGAGGCACAGAATGTTTGAACTTGAAACTTTAAGATACAGCTATATCCTGGTATAACTCAGCCACAAACCTTAAAAATCAAATACATTATCATCTCATGGAATCACTCACAATTAGGAGCTGGCCCCTTAGCTTATGTTCAGACCATTATAAATCACCATAAGGCAGTTCCTCAGAGGGCTTACTAAAACATTTCAAATAAGTATTTTAGAAGACTAGTTGTCAATAGCAGAGTAACATTGGACCTGTAGGTTATACATAGCAAAATTTATGTATTAATGTCTGCTTCTCTATAGAAGACATTTCATTAGAAAGTCATTCAGCTAGTGTTTACTTACAGTCTGGGGCAGGGGGAAATCTGGAAAGCATCTTCTTTAAGCACAGCAGCTATATTAGGATGAAAGGGAGATGCCTACCTCCTACCTTTCGCCCCATTCCACTCATTCTCCACTAGACGAGGCCTTATCAGCACAGTGTGGGTCTGCTCTTGCAGCACAGCTGCTCTTTGCCTCTTGGGGGTGAGATTAACCACCAAACCGAAGTGTCAGGCCCGGCATCCCCTGGCCCGTGAGCCCCTTACCAGGGTGTTAGGTACAGTCCTTACCAATCGCAAACTCCACAAGGGTCTCATTGTCTTCGGTGAGCGTATCCAGGAACAGATCCAGGACCTGAAGTTGCCGGAGGTACTCGTAGTTTTTGGGATCGTAGGCGAAGTTGGCCAGGTTCGCCAGTACCTGCTCCTTGGCCTCTGCGACAGAGAAGCATCATGTGCATCAGGAAACTTGCTCAACACAGAGTATTAGCGAGCAGCTGTGCCCGGGGCTTACCTGGGCTGTCTGTCACCTGGAACTCGGTGACGAGGGCCTGCAGGTACTCCAGCCGCCCCAGCTCCATCCCGGGCCCAGCAGCAACGCGATGCCCCAAGCTCAGGTCTAAACGCCGGTGAGACGCCCGACGCTCGGCTCGGCTCGGCTCTCTCCTCCCCCGGAAGCCCCGCGGGCGGCCCTTGCTCACGGCACGGCTGCCCGACGGCCGCGTCCCGCGGGGTGGAGACGAGCCAGCGGCCTCAGGGCGGCGGCAGGGACGCCACCGCGGCCCGGCCGGAAGGGCCCGGCCGCCGCCATCTTGTGGGCGTGGCGCAGCGGACCGTTGCTCTCCTCAGGCGGGAGGAGGCGGTGGCTCCTGGGCGGCCGGCGGGTGCCGGCGTGGGCGGTTGTGGGGCGGCAGGCGTCCGGCTGCCGAGCGCAGGTCCCCGCGTGGGGCGGCAGGCGAGCACCTTGCAGTGGCCTTTCCTTCCCCGTGGACCCTATAACCTGTTACCGGTCACCGCAAACGAACGGGCATGCGCCGTGGTGTGCAGCTCTATCACGGTGTGTGGCAAAAGGCTGTTTTTTCAGACTTTGCTCTGGAAAGGAGCTAACTTTCCCTCACTCATTAGTTACTGCTCAAAAGACGTTCACGTGCTCGGCTGCAACACCGCTGCCCTCCCAGGTTATCTGGAGCCGCCGCAGTAGTGCTGCTCAGCGTGGACAAAGCCCGAGCTGCTGCCCAGGCTGTGGCTCGGCTGCCCGGCTGCCCGGCCGTGGGGCTGGGTGCAGGGATGACAGAATGGTTTGGGCTGGAAGGGACTGTTAAAAGTCACCTAATCCAACCCCCTGCAGTGAGCAAGGACATCTTCAGCTAGAGCAGGTTGCTCAGAGACCCATCCAACCCAGCCTGGGATGTTTCCAGGGATGGGGCATCGACCTCTGTGGGCAGCCTGGGCCAGGGCTTGCCATGAACCAGTTCTGGCCTGAGCTGCTTGCTCAGTCTCGGCATCCCGCCAAGTCATGGGTGTTCACCGTGGTGAAATAGGGGACATGCAGATGATGAAGTAATGGCTGTGGAAGAGCGCAGGGATGGCTGGGGCAGCGGGGAGAGGCGCTGGAGGGAATAGAGGTTCAGTTAGTTTGATTTTTATTATGGGATTGCAATTTAGGGGCTAGAGAAGGACAATGGAAAGAGATTTTTTGATTAAGGAGTAAAAAGGCAAAAGGATTAGAAGCAGAAGGAGATGGTAAAAAGAGGGGACAATACATGCACAATAAGATAAATTACCTGGGAAAAAAAAAATGAAGTGAAGCCAAGGAGTGAATTAAAACAACAGCAGGTAATTCCACCTGGGCTGTACAATGCCCTATTCTGAACACAAAGCAGAGCAATTAGATGATTCTGAACTAGTACAGTTCCAGTGAAACCACTGTTATTATAAGTGATACAAGTGAATTCAGTTGTAGTTCATGTCGTGCAAATATATAAGGTAAATGTCCATAAACATCATAAACTGGGGGGATGGACTCTGTAGAAATTTGCGTTGCTTTTATTGAAGCAATTAAAGCCATGCAGGTTCTTCTGTAGATAAGGTAGGAAACAGGCTGCGACCAGAAGCTGTCTTTTGTATTATCTCAAATATAGTTGATTTTCATATAAAGCAAATTGAACATGGACTGATCCGCCGAACATGTGGCATCAGTGACAGGCATGTTGGGCTGATAATAAATCCTGCCACACAGCCAGGTGTGGTAAAATACCTGCCCACAACCACATTAAATAGAAGGATGAGCAAAGAAGCTACACTGAATGCAGTAATGCTAAATCTTTTTACATTGCAATGGTGTGGGAAGATGGAATGTGAGAGTGAAGGTATTTATTTCTACCTGTTACAAAAAGTAAGCCAGGCCTGTGCTAGCAACTTAAACTCTTGCTGTAATTATCAGCTGAAATCGATATGTATATGTGCATGTGTATATATGTATATTTGTGTATATATGTGAAAATGCTCAGCAAAGCTGCTACAGACTCCTTCTGTGTTAGAATGTTTTGCTAGTGTAATCTTTTAATGTATGCCTTTGTAAGTGGTAAGTGTTGACATACTTTAAAGCCTCATCTGTCATTACACAAAGTGAATGACTAACGTGAGAAAGCAGGAGAAGAGAAGGCAAACACAGAGGAGCTAGTCAATACAAAGAGACGTGATTAAGGATACTGGGATTGACTAATAAGGGGCAAAACACTAGCATTTAAAGAGGAAAAATGTAATTACTTCTGTTTTCAACTACTACACCTGTGGTCAGTCAGTATAATTTTGCGTGCATGGAAGCAGTAGGAGCTTTGTCCCCTGAAGTGGTTTCACAGACAGCAGTGTTTAGAAAAGACCGGTGTCTGTGCTGGCTGAGTTTCAGGTGATGCATCTCCAGGTCACACTATTCAGTGTGTGGCAAGAAGTACCCAGGAGGAGAGGAATGCCTGTACTTGT
Organism: Phaethon aethereus; assembly: GCF_964289735.1. Classification (NCBI taxonomy): domain Eukaryota; kingdom Metazoa; phylum Chordata; class Aves; order Phaethontiformes; family Phaethontidae; genus Phaethon; species Phaethon aethereus. The sequence continues at coordinate 7,028,315 of NC_138594.1, forward strand.
CTTCCTGGGAACTGCGAGCTGTGCTCCTGCGAGCCTCTGTCTTGCATTGAGTTTAATCAAAGCTGGTTAAGAGATATGAGACACATTTGACGTTTAATTTTCTGCGTTGGAGCTGCCTCCTGGAGGAGAGTTTGATAACATCCCCTGCTTTTGTAGTCCTCAGAGATTTTCTACAGGATTTGCAGACCCTGCTGGTACTGCTTACACTGCTTTGTTACCAGCTGTGGGCTTGTTGTCTCTGTGCTGACTTACTGCGGGGAGTTTGTCCTGATCATCCAGCAAGATAGCCTGGCAGTAGGCAGTGTTGGCTGGGGTGCAACCCTCTTACTCCGGCTGTTCCCTCACCCAATATTGGCTGTATTGTTTAATTGCCTGAATGCTCCAAGCACTTGCGGTTTGCCAGAATAGTTAGCACAGAACGGGTTAGTATAGCTGGGGTATTCACAGCTTCAGGGGATAGTCTAGTGACACTGACAGCACCTCAAAGTTAGAATTCAGTGAATTTTCATTTCTAGTAGTTATGCTTCTTTTCTTGCAGTTACTAGCCAGGTCTGCAAACAGTATTCCAAGCTCTTAATTTAAGTGATTGTTCATTTCTGAGGTGTTTTAGAGTGTGTAAGTTTACCATGACCTTTCTTTGGGTTTTTATTAAACAATCTTGCAATATTTCAGTGTGAACTTCCTGGTGAATGTTTCATCGCAGTAAGGAAATGTGCTCAAATGCTTAGTTTGCAAGGTTAATGATACTTTAAGTGATAAAGGGAGCAGGAAAGGGTAAGAAGGGACCGCACGAGCAAGGGGCATTTATTTCTGGTCAACTTTTCCTGCTCTGCTGGTTCTCAGAGGTTTGTAACCTGGCTGAAGTATTAGTGTTTGTGCGTAATTAAAGCCAGGATTATTTTACTGTCTGTAGGTGTTAAAAAAAACCTGTGTCGGGGGTAGTGATAATTAAGCTGTGTTTGCCGTGTGTAACGGGACAACCTTAAACTAATGAAAGGAACTTCTATTGCTTTATTTTTCTTCTGGGCCTCAAGATTCTTAAGGACTGAGTATTACTGCTCCTGCATGAAAGTTCTGAGGGGGAATATTTTTTATACTGTAGCATGCTCAGTATGCAGGGTCCCTGCAACTATGCTTTACAAAGCTCCTGCTCAGGGCAGCTTGGAGTTCAGGTTGAAAACAGAGGCAGGAGTGCAGAGCTGTAGAACAGGAAAGGAGGGGGGCATTTTTCACTATTATGGGAGCTCAGACATCTTATTTGCCTGTGGAAACACAGCCTAAAATGTTACCTCTTCTCTCTCTCCAAGATTTGTTTCCAGCCTGTGGGTTGTGGAGTACTTCTGGAGGGTCTGTGGAAAGTAACCAAGGGAGACAACCCTGTTTTCAGGCACCTTAAATTCTGTAAGGCTGCTAGGAAGTTTTTAGTCAACAAGTTGAGAAAAGTTAAAATAATGGGGTGGTGAATTTTTTTTTTTTCACCCCCGGAAACATCTCTCTGCCTCTGCAAATAAGTCCCAGTGACCCTGGTATTGAGTCTGGGAGTGTCAAAAAGCAGTTCTATAAAGCACTCCCCTAACTTTCTGTCCTAAATTATCTTGCACTGCTGTGCCCAGATAAGAAATAGTTGAAACAGATTTCTTTGCCATGGTGTAGGAACAGCTGATCTCTGTGTGTCAGCTTCAGTTGGTGAGTACCTTTTTCCCCCCTCCCTGCATTTTGAAGCATGCATTAGACTATACATTTGCTTGCTCATGAGCCAGCTAGAGCTAAATCATTGCAGATAGAGCAGTCGGCTCCACACAGGAGGTGCATTCTATTGCTCCTTCAACTAACCTTTGTTTTCCTGCGATAAATTTTGATGGGCTGTAGCTTACACCATGTCTTGCCTGTTTTTGCCCAGGACATTTGTAACGGTGGGAGGGTTTGGGACAACATGACCCTGTATTTCTGGAAGAAAACGGAAAGGGAATGTAGAAAGGTGAACAGAATTTAAAATTTAAGAATTACACACAGAAAAAATGGCAATCTGTTCAGCTGCTTAGCTGTTTTATTTTCAATAGCTTGAAGAGGTTTGGGACTTGGACCCTTTTCATCGGTTTGGGGTTTTTTTTGAGAGGGGGAAGGTCCCACCTTTTTCCTAGGAACATACAGCAGTTATTGTTTCAGTAAGCTGAGAAACACCAGTCCCTGTTTACTTTGTAGTTATGGAGCATGTAAGCATTACACAAGTTAATAAACACGTGTGATGAGAGATTAGATATGTATGTCTCCCACTAGCCATATTACTTAAGTATATGTTTGATGAGGAAATGCAAAGCCTACTGGTTCAGTAATCCTAGAGCAGTACTGAAATATAGATACTATTGAGTGGTGGGAGCAGGAACCCTTCTGAAGGGCTGATACCTCTTCCACTGTAAAAGCCAGCTGTGAAGTCCTTATAGTCTTGGAAGACCTTGGAGTCAGTTTTCCAGTGGTTTAATCTACTGAAGGGTGTTTTTTGTTTGTTTTGTTTGGGGAGCTCACAGCTCTAATGTTTTGTAGCTAGGAATTTGATATAACAGTTCTCAAGATAAGCAGTGCAGTTGAGTTGAAAGCTGTTACTTCTTCCATTTCACTGCCATTTTATGCTTCTATCTTTTTGACGGTTCTAATGTCTTGAGTAATCTTCATCTGCAGTGCTTTGTGAGCTATCGGTTTCTGTCAGATCAGGAATGATACAGAATATAAACGGTTTGCAACTCAAGCTGATGCCAAGGGAGGCTGAAGGCTGATGCAGCTCTCACCTAAGTATTACAAGTGGAAGTCCCAAGAGTGTAGCAGGAAAAGCCACTTAAGTCAAGGCTGTATGAATAAGAAAGTCAGCAGCACTGACTCTTCCCAGTATACATTTCCCCACAGATTTCTTTGTAAGTTATGCTTGTGCTTATAAGAAATGTAAGTTTTGCTTGTGCAAAGTTCTCTATAATGAGAATGCTCGTGTAATTAAACCTGAGAGTCTGAGACTAAAGAACTAAATTCATTTACACAAAGGGGAACTGCAGTGGCTTTGAATTTGGCCCTATATAATGATGAATACACTTATTCTCAGGTGTAGTAACACCTTCTTTCTTCCCCCTCCCCAAAAGGGTCCCAGTTAATGCTGAAAAGAAGTGTATTGACACAGGCCATGAATCCTGTTTTATGATATATCAAGAAGCACTTGAGATATCACTAGTTATACAAAGGAGGCATTCTAAGGTTTGGGTTTTTTTTTCTTTTTGATCCTCTGTAGTTGAACCTTTGAGGCTTTGAAAATGTTCTTGGCATGAAAAACTTATACATATACACCTCATAGGAGAAAATATTTTATCTTACTAGAGACTTGGCTGAGTTCTGCAACCCATGCAGCAGCCTCCATATAATATTTGGGGATGTGGGAAATAATAACACATTTCCTGTGGAAAGTGTTTGTCTTGCCACCCCCAACATGGGAAGTGACCAGGAAATTTCATATAAGTCTGCACCAAAATTGCATGTTCAGATGAGGCAACGAACTACCGTTGTGTATAACCTTTAATACGAATTGTCCAGCGCTACCAAATGAAATGTGCATGTGAAATTCCAGTGACTTCTTAAAAGCACTGCCTTAAACCAACAGAACTGACACAGCTTTTGTCCGTCAGCGCTGGTTACCATGGCTGTTATCCCATGGTTTGCTTTAGGAAAGCGCAGTTCTCTCTGTCCTTCAGCTCTTTGGCTGGCGCTGGGTTTTGGGCTCAGCCTGTGGTCTGGATCGCTCACGTGGAATCTGACACCGTCCCAAGGAGTGGAAGTGCAGGGCTGATGACAGTTTTGGAAAGCAGATGCTTGTTTTCTCATCTGCCATCAGTGCTGCCCCATGTGTAGCTTTGAACAGGCCACATAATTGTTTATGTTCCTCTTTTTTTTTCTTCTTTTCTTTCTTTTCATATGCTTGTGATGTACACGACTGCTGGAGGGGATTGACTTTCAGACTGTGGTGCAGTTGGCATTTCGTTGTATTGATATATGGAGGGATGATCCAAAGGTACTTTTGCAACTTCTTTCAATTTTTTTTTTTTTTCCAGAGCGCAGAAGCTGAGCCCCATGAATAACGCAGCTGATATCAGGAAGAAGCTGGAGTTGTAGAAGACATAGTGGAAATCACTAGTTATGTCCACCAGGAGACCTGAAATAGAAGCCACAGCTTAGTCAAAGAGAAGATGCATGCTAAAGGCAACTGTGTGACATTTACATAGATGTTAAACCTAAATAATTCAGCAAACTGCCGTATACAAATGATAAGCATTCACAGATGAGTTAAGTTCTCTTCTCTAGATTCTAGGGGTTCTTTGGTTTTTTTGTAGTCACCATTCAGGTGATGTTTCTGCTTCTGTATAAAGTATTTCTCAATACACAGAAAAATCAAGAAAGAAAGGAAATTGTAACTTTTCCCCAACCTCAATTTTGTTTGTTCAGCAGAGGACCCTGTGCCACTGCCACTCACTGGATTTTGTAATGAGTGACCCCATTACATCCCAGGTCAGAAAATAGAACACATAAATAGAGAAATCTCTCAAAAATCAAAACTTGTCTCTAATAGTGTATAATCAGGGAGAGGAAAGTTCACAGAACAGCAATCATTATGACTAACATGAAGTGCCCTCAATACAAAACATTTAGAAGTGTGATATATTGAATGAGTAATGTAACACTAATGTTAGGGATGGAAAGATGATACTCAGGTCAAATACATGATGTCTTCTCCATAGGCTGCTTATTTATATGGAAATACTGGAATAATGTTTGTTGCTTGTATTCTTCAGTAAAGATCGGTGATGTTTCTTTTCATAGTGCACTTTTCTTTAGCAGACTTTAGGACTACAAATAGAAATGGAGCTGCTTTTACTGAACTTTGTTTTGCCCATCTGACACTCCTATCAGATATGTCCAAGAAAAGAACTTTTTTGCACTTTGAGAAAAATGACTGACACACCAATGCCAGGGAATACTCTGAAATATGGTGCATGTTATCATCCCATTCTTAGAACAGACATTCTGTTACTAGTCTTTTGAATTTGCTGCTGTGCTGCGGGAGCATCTTGGACAGGTCACTTAGTGGCATTTGCAGTGAACTGTGAAATCTGTGAATAATTTATTGGATTGGAGGCCATAACTAGCTCCTTTCTTGTCTCCAGAGAAAAATTAATACACTCTAGAACTCGGAAAGCAGAGTGAACAGAAGCTTTTACTGTAAGGCTTTTGAATAAGGTAGAGCTGGTAATAATTCGGATTACAATTAATTTGTTTAATGGGATGTTCACAATTCCTTGAGACTTCATAGATAAAACAATGCAAACTAGCAAAGCAGTGAAATGGTTCATAGACAGCAAGATCCTATCACAGTAATTCCTCTCTGTCTTGCCACTCACTGGAAAAAAGCTCTCCTCACTCCCATGCCTATTAAATCTGCCCTCCAAGTGGGTAACTTTTTCACTGTCTGCTGTTGCTGCAGTGACACTTGGACGGCTGCAGAAATTACCTTCCTTCAGCTGTGAGAAGGGGCTCTCCGTTTTATATTGCCCCCTTTGCATAACAAACCTGCCTGCATGGGTTTGGAAACTCCCTCATTTGTTGTCTTTATGCTCCCAAACACTTGTCACCAGTGTCTGAACAACTAATTTTACCCCGGCCTGCTTTAATAGCTTCTCTCACCTGTAAGAGGGGGTCCAATGAGGAGAGTGATACTCTCCAGGATGGTGAAGAGCCCTAGAGCACTTGAGAACCTGTCCATCTCCACCACATCCATCAGCACCTGGAAGGTGAGTGCCCCGATGCCACTCATGGCTATACTGAGGATGACGCAGTAGATGATAAGCACACTGAACTCAGCTGAAATGACACAAATGAAATTGCTCAGCCCGCAGAGGAGCACGGCCAGGCTGAACAGGTAGATGCGTCTCCCTGTGAAGATCTTGTGTCCTGAGAGCAGCCCTGTCAAAGGGCGTATGAAGATGTTGATGAACCCAATAACAGAGATGAGGAGGGCTGCCTTGCGTTCCTCCACCCCATTCTGGATGGCGTAAGGCACAAGGTAAATGTGGGGTAATGCAAACCCCATCATCATCCAGGTCACTCCAATAGTGTAAATCTGGTAGCCTTTATTTTGACAGAAGATGTCAAAAGCCAGGTACTTGTGCAGTATCTGGAAGCATGCAGTCCTGGTTCGCTGCTGGAGCTTGGGGTGGGGAGAAGATGCTCCATTGGCCAGCAGTGCCTCTTCTGCTCTTCTCCCTGGCTCCTCTCCAGGCTTGAGTGACTGTAGTAATGACCCTGATGCAAGCTGAACTGGTCTCATGATGGCTCCACAAACACAACAGTTCAATAGTATTCCTCCAAAGATAAGAAAAGTGTTTCTCCAGCCCATCTCATCCAGCAAATATTGAGAAAGCAGCGGCCACAGCGTGAAACCGAGAGAGACACCAGTGGATGCCATGGCATTGGCCAGAGTTCTCCACCGTACAAAGTAGTAGCCCAGCACAGTCACTCCTGCTTGGAAGCTGAAGCATGATCCCAGACCTAAAGGTAGGAATGAAAGAGAAAATGACAGTGCATGATCCCTCTGCCTTTTCTTGAAGGGTGAAATGAGCCCAAATCTAGAGTGTACCCATAGATGACTCATCTACTACTGAAGCATTTTCTCACCTGCCAGGCTGTACAACCCCCAGTGATTAATCCTCAGAAACCCCACACAAGAGATGAAGAAGAATGTTGTGTGTAAATGAAACTACTTGTGTTCTTGGGTATACTAAATATACTGATCTAAGCTGACATTTCTTGGGGCGTGCTGCCATTCCTAAAATTGTTATGGAATTGTTAATTAAAAGCTTGGGTTTTATACTGCATGCAACAAACAGTGCTGCTTTCCTGACACTTTCATCAGGGCTCAGGGAGTTACTTGTTTTTTTCTCTATGCAGTGGACACAGCCTAGCTTGCATGATCCAGCAGGACTGGTCCCAAAGTAACCTGGCGGAAGAAATTAATTTCTCTGTTTTAGAAAAAAACAAGAGTTGAACATCAGTCACATAGAGAGATATTTGGAAAGGAAAAGTTCCCATCTGTTACTTCTATTCAAAACCAATACACGCTTTTGCTAGAAAAAGATGTCTCCACATTTCCCCGGATTGGGAGTGGTGAAATACAAGCCCAGGGAACTTGGGAAGGACGCTGCCTCAACACATTACATTCCAAGATGAAAAAAAAAACCCTCCCTTTTTAAAAAACAAAGGGCTGAGAAGCTACTAAAAAGAACAGACATCTTTGCTCTCCATTTCACCCTCTGGAGACCTGTAGCTTTTTCCAGAGGGAAGCACGTTCCAATGAGCTCGGCTGGATGAGGTGTGTGTTAAAGGGGTGTGAAGGGCAAGTCTAGCTGCTGTATGATTCCTGCTGTGCTGTGGGGTTTTTGATGTATCCTGTTTCACAGCTGAATGGAAAAATGTGAGCACTTAGTCGGGACTCTCCCCATCTCCCATCTCTCAAGTCAAGCACAGCAGCTGGGTTTTCCTGCTGTTCTTCGGTGCTTACCAGTGATGAGCCCAGCTGTTAAGTAGAGCTGGCTGATGGACTTGCAGAAGGAGCTGGACACCATGCCCACTCCGCTGAGCAGGCCTCCCAGCATCACAGCAAACCTGCAGCCAAATCGCTTCACCAAGATGCTGCAGAGGGGCCCTGGAAGCAAAGAAGCAAAAGGGAAGCAGTTAGGGAGGAAGGAAATATTTCGTACCTGCTGGACTGCTGCAATTATCAAATTATTTAGTCCTGAGACCCTGAGGATTGTCCCAGCAGCATAATGTAATAGGGGAGCCAGGAATAGAAAATATCATAGAATTATAGAATCTTTGGGTTGGAAGGGACCATTTAAGGTCATCTAATCCAACCCTCCCTGCAATGAGCAGGGACATCTTCAACTCGATCAGGTTGCTCAGTGCCCGTCCAACCCGACCTGGAATGTTTCCAGGGATGGGGCATCTACCACCACTCTGGGCAACCTGGTTTTGTCCCCCGATCCTCCCAAGTGCGTGGTCAACTTGTTAGCTGAGGGGAAGGCTCCTGTGATCTGCTTGGGTTTTGGTCATTGCGTAGGATTTCTAAGCTTCCCTGTGATTGATTTTCATTAAAACCCTTGGAAATGGAATGGAAGAAGGACCTTTAAGTGTAATTCTGTTCTTACATGATATAAATTCTGGAAATTATTTGAAAAAGCAGAGGACTTGTATTTCTATGCCTCTGAGTAAGAGATGTTAAGCAGGGTGATATTTCTGTTTGCATATTTCCAGTCTCATTTCACTATGTTTTTCAAATATTCTGCCATAAAATCCCCTAAATTTGCCTTTGGTGTCCTGCTACCTAGGTGAATCTCCTTCCAAGGGAAGGCCGATTGACTCTGAAATAGATCAAAAATGGGAGAAAAATAAACTTCATTGAGGAGGATTATTTGGAAATGGCTGAAGAGGTATATTCATGTCTACATCGGAATCAATCAGCTTCAGGCAGTAGCATCCAAGCTGCAGCTTGTGGAGTCTTGCAGCGGTCCTGCAAGTCATCTTCCCAGGAAAATAATAAGATGTTATTGTCAGCACAGCTCTTTGCACATGCCTGTCCTGGCATACCTGGCAGGGGTGGGTAGGTTTAACTATGTCCTCTTGGAAGTGGACACAAGCCTAGGAGCAGACCGTGCACATCCCGGCTCCCATTCCCACACCTCCAGCACAAACAGTGCAGAGGTGGGAGCGAGACCCAGGTGGTTCCGATGGGACAGAGCCCAGCTCTGCCTTTCTTGGGCACAAACCTGGATTTTATTGTGTACACACATTGCTGGCAGGCTTTACTAGGAAAGCGTTACGTTATTTCATTAGAAAAAACAATGAACAAATAGGCATGGAGGTGTGTGTTTAAGGTCAGTCAGTTCTTTAATTTTCATAGACTTTTGGTGTATTCCATGAGATTGTGGTAAATCACCAGTTTCTTAATGTCATTTAGCATCCTTCATTTTGGGGTAGGAAAAGACTAGTTCAGACCTGCAGACCATCAGTGAGAAACGTTCATCTCTGCATGCTCTGGCAGAAGAGGATCTGAAGGTACAGTTTCTTTTCCTTTGAGGATCCTCAAGGTTTCCCAGGTTTTTTTCCCCTCTTCTGAGCACTTAAGGTTATATAAGCAAATGCAAAATGATTGTAAACTTCAGAATTAGGAGTCAATCAGTGTAGGGAAAATAACGTATGACATATTTGTGACCTAAATCAACTTCTGGTTTGAAATAAAATCCACATAGTCAAGTGAAGAGTGGGACGTTATTAAAATTAGGACTGCAGCTGTCTGTATTTTGAGCTGCTTGGAAGATTTTCACTTCAGACTTCAACTGGTCTTTGAAAAAGTGTTCAGCAAACTGGTGACTGGATTATTTTTCCTCCTGCTGAAGACATTAAGGATGGTACTGCTGTTTAACTGACCTAGGTAGCCAGAAGTCATAAATTGAACACTCCAAAATAATAAGATTTGCTTTAAAAATCATGAGGGTTTTTCATTATTTGTTCCTGTTAACTTGCTTTCTAGCAAGTTTCAAACGTTATTTCTCACTTGCCTGGGACTTTTGTGCTTTCTTTTTTCCTTTTCAAAAATAATACCAAGAAAAAAGCTGCACTCGTATGAGTGCTAGACTGGAGAGTTGTGTGCATGAATATCTGGAAGCAGGAATCTGTAAGGGCCTGAACTCCCCTTTTGGAGCCAGCCATAGGATCCTGAGGTCTCTCAAATGATTCTTATAACAAAATAATGGTTAATTGCTTTTACCTGGGAACATACCATGGATAACAAGATATGTTTGGCTTAATAAGTTATGAGCTGTCGTTTGCACTGTGCCCTTCCTCGTTTCCTTCCGCAGCCCCGCTGAGCTGAGGTTAGCTCTCCTGCGTGGGACCTTCTCACTCCACTGACCACTTTCAGAATGGGCTGCTCTGTCCGTTTCCCTTCCTGTTTACCAATTTTTGCAACAAATATTTTTTTTTTCTCCTTCAGTTCCTCAGAATTAAAAAGAATAAAGGAGAAGAAAAGAGAGAAGCACTTTTAAGAGACCCTGGTGACACAGCAGAATGCAATTCTGGGAAGGGTTTAAGTGCCAAGACGATGGATGTAACCGGAGAACCTGAATCAGAGCCTGGCCCACTGCAGAGGAGGTCAGAAGTTGCACCACAAGCCATACATGATTGGCCTGAGAGGGATTCTTTGATCCCTGGTTTTTTTGTTGTTTTTTCTTCCTGGTTTATGGTCATGTTAGTCCTGTCATATGCTACTGGGGGACAAGAACGAGCACTCCTCTGCTGTAACAGCCTGCAATAGGAGACATAACTGGCAAGCAAAGCAACAGCTCTCTTGTAATGCACTGGCTATGCCATGACAAATTCTGTTAGTGAATATAATTAACATGAGGTTATTCTTTCCTTGTCTAATTTATAACTTTTGGATCTATTTATTGGCTCTCTTTATATTACCTCTTACTGTGGTTCCAGCCTCCTGCAAAACAATTACTTCATTAAAGAAAGTAGGATAGTTGATATTTTCTTGCAAATAACTGCCAGACTTGTCCTTCCTGGACATGTTGGGACCAAGCTGCTTCTGAGACCATTTCCCAGAGCCAGCAGGTCCCATTTGGCTCCTTCCCACTCACCGCAGCAGGTCCACAGGGGATGGTAGGCAACATGGGGAATGCCCAACAGATTCCAAATTCAAAGCCCCAAGGACACTGCTCTATTTCTGCTGACCTTCGGTGATAATTCCTCCTGTTTCCCCTGAGGTCTCTTTCCATCTGCACCTTGCAGTCCTGGACCCAACTGCTTCTGCTAAGGTGCAAACTCTCTCCCATATCAGGTGGCTGTCAGCCAAGTGGTGCGCAGGGGACACTGAACCTGCCACAGCCTTCACATCAGCATGACTCAGGGCTCTGCTTTTGTGGGGGTTTTTTTCATACTATAGTGTCACCTTTCACCAGTATTGGAAGGGACAGGCATGAACTCAGAGAGCAGCTCAGATACGTGGGTGTCACTAGATACATTCCTCCTTTTGCCTACGTGGGGTTTGGGTAGTCTGTTTATCAAATAAGCACAGGAGTTACATGTGGAGGGGTCAGCAGCAACACAGACCCCTCACTGGGAAGTCCTTGAGCTGCTGGGGATTTGTTTTTCTCTTCTGTGCAGAAATATCTGTCTGGGTGGGGAATTTGGGGACCTTGTCCTGTGCAGCTTCCACATTTTCTTTGGGGGAAAAAAACACTGATTCACTCCACTATCCATGAAGCACGAGCCTCCTTCCATCCCCCTTCACCTGGAGGGTGCTGCCTGACCCACATTCTGCATTAATCCAGCCATGCTCACATCTGCCCTGATCCCTGCTTGGGTGTGCACTCTATGCCAACGCCCAAGGAGTTGCTTTTAACACTCCGCCTCAGCTAGCCACCTGGAAGAGCTTGGCTTTTGGCATCTTTTCAGCCATGAAGAACACAGTTGTCATGTGGCACGTGGAAGGAGATGTGCTCTCGTGGACAGAGATAAATCAAGAAAGCGTCCAAGCTCCAGTGCTACTTGCCAGCTTATTCAAAGAACTGCTATGGGAAATAGTTAAGTTCTCGCTGGTCTGGAGAAGCTGGCCTGAAAAAGGGATTTATCTCCTTTGACCAGGGGTCTTAGCTGTCTCTTAGAGTGGCAAAAGGGAGCTTGGCATCTGTGGACACTTAGTTTTGGACTATGCGGGCATGGATCAAAGTGGCTGGGAGATGCCGTGCCCTGCTGACCAGACAGTCTGCTCAGACCTCCCAGTCCCTTCCACCTTAATGAAATATTAAGTGCCCTCGTTATGACCCCTCATCAGCAACACAACCGCAGGAGGTGGTGGAGGGCATTCCCTGCGGCCGTTACTTACCGCCTCCATACAGCACGGCCACCATGATGGATGGGAACCACGATGTCTCGCTATTGCTGGCCTGGAACTCATGCTGGAGGTCTGTGAAGAAGACGCCAATGCAGGAGGGGAAGCCCAGCGTCAGCCCCTGCAGCAGCACTGCAGCAAGCAGGACCATCCATGCCCATCCTCGGTCCTGGGGCTTGGCAGCTTCGCGTGCTGCTGCTCCTCCTTGGGACATGATGGCCTCTTTCTCCTCCTAAGCCAGGCTGCTGGGGAAGGGATTGCAGCTACCATGCAGCCGTCAGCCCAGCGAACGGACCTACAAAGAGCTGATGGTATTCCCGAGGCTCAGAGGCACCAGTGCATCCCACACCTTTTGCAGCTGACACTGTAGGCTTCTTGCTTTGCATTTCTTCCAGCACCTCCCTTCCTTCTCACTACAGGATCCTGGCAACAGATTGCTTGAGAAACAACTGCCTTTCCCTTTTATATTTCACAAGACGGTGACCACAGCCAGGTACAGAACAGGACCACACCTCCTCTGAGGTATGAATTGACCTTACCTAGTTCCCGCCCTTATTTTCCCTTTCACCTGCTTTCATCATATGGAGTCCCCTTGCTGGCAATTGCTAAGGTCACTCAGTCCTCCTGCTAAGAAAAGAACGAAAAGCTCTGCAAATGCCAAGAAAAATAGAAACATACAAAGCTTGCATGTCGCAACAGAGCTCGGCATGAACCTTTCAGGAAAACTGCACCTACCTACAAAGTGCTAGTGGGGAAAAAACATTTTTAAAGCTGTCAGTTAATTAGGATCCAGTGATCACAGGTAGGCTTTTGCTTTACCTCTGTTTAGATCTAGAGCTTCTTCTGAGACATCCCAGTTTTGGTTTCTCTGAGACTGGCAGCACAAAATATATAGCAATAGCATTCCCCATCCTCTCCACATGAATAAACGTGCATTCAAAAAAAATCTTTGGCAGCTGGCTGAGCTTAAGAAAAGTGCCCATAAGGTCACTGCACAGTGCAATATTTATTTAGCGCTCAAATAGTGGCTTTTCCCTAAAACAATAGCTACATTTGAGTTTTGTGTGCAGCTTTAACAATTAATAATAGTTTGATTTTGCTCATTATTTCAAATATGCCATGGTGGCAGAAAGTTAGTTTCATACCTTAGGCTGAGACCTGAATGGTTCAAAAGAAGGATAGCGTGCGCGTGGCTGTGTGCGCGGCGCGGGCGGCTCATCCCTTGCGTGCGCAGCCCGATCAGCTCATGGCCCACGGTTAGATACTTCTGCTTCAGTAGCGACTAAAAGCTTTGATGATGAAGTCTTTTGCAATATTAACCTAGGCATCACTTCTGTAAACAGGGCTCTTACGCCGGCTGGCTCACAGCCAAAAAGAAAAAAAAAAGGCTGGGAGCGGAGGAGGCCCGTGGGAAGGGGCTCTGAAATGCAAATCATGGTGGTGGTGCTCAGCACACTTTAATCCTTTGTCCACTTTAGCTGGGCACAGATAATGCAACTAATTCAAGCGCTTGTGTCTCTGGTGTGAATTAGCTGGATGACAGCCTAAAACCTCTCCCCGGCAACAGCAAACCTGCAGAAAAAGGCAGAAGCACAGCTCCTCTCTGTTCCCAGCTGCCCTGTCCAACTCTTGAGTTTGTCCGGCAGAAGATTTCTGGCTCCCCTCACATCTCCCTGTGCGCCTGCTCACTGGGGAGAGGTCTCCAGTGGGGCTGCAGACCCCACGGCTTGCGTCCACCTTCTGCCCTTGCTGCAGGACACCTTTTACCCTGGGCAGCCCGACCTGCACAGTCGCTGCAAGGACCCCGGGGATGTGCTGCCAAACGCCGCATGGCCTCCTCACTGCCTTCTGCCTGCATAAAGGTAAAGGAACAAGTTTGTTCCAGCCCTGGCTACACCGAACAACAGCAGTGCCCTAAAACCTTAGTTTAACCCTTCCCAGGGTAACTAGATAGGATGGATGGTGCAAAGGTGTAGGGCTAGTGCCTGCTTTTGTGCTCCTGTGGGCTGGATGTTCTCAGGCAACCTGCTCCTTGTGCCAAGCAGCAAACATGAGACCAGGAACATCTGCAAAATCGGCAGATTTTCACATGCAAGTGATCACCTCATGCTGATAGTATTGGGAATAGGACTGAGGTTCACAGCAATAGCCACACCTGGGTGCCCACTGCCAACAGGGAGCTTTTGTTGGGAGCAGATGGACTGGTGCAACGGTGCTTCCCTCTACCAGCCCGTGCGATGCCTGCGGACGGATGGGTGCCCTGGATGGGACAAGGGGCAGCACACTGCTGGTTTCAGTCTTTCTTTCTGGCTCCTCTTTGCCAGTCACTGTCTGCCCTGATGAGCTAATTCTCTCTTGTTCAGGTCTGAATGTTGTTTCTTCTTCCGGTGACCCCCCAAGACACCAGCATTCAAGCCTTCTTGGATTTCCCTAGCTGTGATGGAGCAGCCCTAGTAGTTGTTGTTGTTTATGGTAGCAGACCAGGAGTGCTCAACACAGTGATTCTCCCCGCTTCTTCTGTGCCTCAGTTTCCCCCAGCTGTGATGGGGGACAAGCGGCTGCTGGGATGAGGCTTGCTGGCTACTCCCTGCAAGGGCAGGCAGCCCGTTATGCTGAGAAACACAAGGGCATTTATGCAGCTCACCTCCTAGGAAGAGGTTTATATTTAGCTTGCAAATGATGATAGTATCTATATATCATCCGCAGTAAGAGCTTGCAGCTGGTGAGCAGCCCATTTCTTCCGCTACAGCCGCTCCGGGGGGTGACCAGGGGAAGTCAGGAGTGTGGCTGATGGGAGGGACAGAACCGCTGTGCCCAGCGATGGGGCTTGGAGGGACGTTCAGAGACCGGACGATGCCTGCGGCTTGGGAGCAGGGATAGAAATGGAGAAGAAAGTTTCTTGTTCATGGTACGTTGGGTCTGTGCATCCTGCTGTGTAGCTTGCAGCAGCATCCTCCTGCCGCCCCCGCTCAGCCCCGGTGTGTGCTGGACATGTAGCTTATGAATGTGTAAAATAAGCTGCATGCGCAGAGCGAGATGTTTACTGTAAACTGAGCAGGGTGGTAAACTGTTTTTTGGGGTCACTCAGTGTTTGTTGGGGGTAGAACAGCCAAGCACTTCTCTTGGTAAATACCTTTATAAGTGACTTTTTAAGCACCTTTTCATCCTGAGACCTTGGCTTGCTTTGCTGTCCTCTCCCAGGTAGATTGTATTATATCCCAGCTGACTCTTCCAAGGTCACTCACTAAGTTGACAGCAGAGAATCCAGATCTAGCTCTGATTAAAGAGTTGGCCCAAGTGGTGCAGCCTGGCCCAATGCTATGGGCTTGTGCCTGTGAGATGTCACTTGTCGGCAGTCACTTGCAGCCCTTAAGGGACAGGCAGGTGCCTGGGACACAGTGAAGGTGGCTGCAAGTCCCCTGCTCCGTGCATGCCCTTACTGGCACGTTACAGCTCTGTAAGCCAGTCCCGAGCTCAGGAGCCTCAACAGCAGTTTTGGGGCAGACCATGTGCCTGGAAACCAAAGTGCAAATGCCTCAGAGGTTGCAAATCACTTTTGAGAAAGACTAGTCGAATTTGTTCCAGAGATCCAGATTAGCAAAATAGTCTGACATTGAATCTCGCAGAGGAAGTGTGTGTGGAGGGGAATGGTGTTTGGTTTTGGGTTTTGCTTGGGTTTTTTTAAAGCAAAGGAAACTAAGTGACATTTCAGCTGTGGGATTGCAGAGCAGTTCAGGGCAGGGAGCTACTCCTGCCCTAGGTTCAGTCACAAATGAAACCCCTGCTCTGATCGTTCCCTTGAACCCAGACAGACCCACCAGAAACCGAGCTCTCAGAGCACCTGAAAACAGACTCCTGGCCTGAGACCGAGGCAGGGACAAAATCTGAAGAGCCCTGGCAAAACCTCTATGGACCAGCTCTGCTGGTGCTGGGAAAACAGGACTGTGCCAAGGATGGGGGATGTGTTGGTTTACCATGAGTTTCCTAAGCACTTCCCCTAGCATCACTCCCACATCCTCCCCCTGCAAAGGGCATCAGGGTCCTGCCTGCACTAATAGGTCTTAATTAGCCTGATCCGCCTCATCTGGGGCCTCCACCCCCTCCACCCCATTTGTTCCCCGGGTGCATTTAAATGCAGCTCCTTGCCTAGATTAGTCTTTGATCTGTCTTACTACTGTTTTCTGCTCTCCTGGGTTGACTTTGGATCTGCCTGGCTGCTTTGATTCATTAGCCACCAATAATGTGGGTGTAACATCAGGTGAGAAATCCCACTTTTGGGACCAGGTTTAATGACCATTAGCCAGCACTGGAGATAAAACTGGTTGGTGTGGGGATGGGAAATGGGGGTTAAGGAGGCAGCTGGCACCAGAGCATGCACTGACAGCTTGATCAGCTCACAGGAATCCAGCAAGATGCGGCTTGTCCCTGCTCTTCATCTCTGGCTGGTGGGTGATTGCAGATGGTTTGCGTGCAAGCTGGCCCTTGCCCTCCTGCCTGCTGCCATCCCTCCGGTCGCTGCCTGTGGCTTTCCCAGAGCCTGTGCTTTGTGCAGTAGGTAGGGATGTCAGTGCCAAGAAGGGCAGTTTCTCCCCAAGGCAACGGGGATGGCTCCAGAGATGAGTCTGAGAAAGATGTGCTTGGATAAATTCGTGCTGGAGGGAGCTTTGGAAGTGGCTGTTGCTCATGCTGTGCGATACCCTGACCTGCCACGTTGCCTCGTGCTGTGGGTTTGTGCCACGCCGGGAGTGGGGCAGAGACAGGGACTGATGCTGGCACGGGGCTACCCAACGGATGGAGGTCTCTGCTAGGAACCTGGCTGAGGTTGCTGAGGATATGCGGAGGCTGCTGGTGTTTTACTTCCATCAATCTCCTACATTTGTGAAGGTGAGGAGGGTGGTGTGTTCCCTGAAAAGTGTGGCTTTTGAAGAAATGGAGTTACCTTATCGTTAGCTACCTGAAAACTCTAGCCAATAATTGAGGACCAGGCACAGGGAAGGGGCCATGGACTGTCTTGCAGCTGTGGGTGAGGGTCTAACCCTGCTGCAGCCCCTCTGTCCCACGGTTTGACATCTGGGGACCCTGAGCAGTGGCTAATGGGGATTCCTTCTAGCAAATCTTATCTATCAAACTCTTAATTGTCATTTACCTCAGATTTTATTAATGAGGAATAAGGGACCTAGTAGGGGAAGGATCAAGAGAAGCGTTTCCTGCCATGGGATCCTTGCGCAGATGGAGGAGGTTGTGGGGGACTGAATGTGTGCAGCCAGAACTTGTGGTGTGTGATTTTTAGGAAGCCAGCAGGTTTTTGGGCTCCAGCTAGCCAAGAGAAGCAGCTTTGGCTGTGCTGCTCTGAACAGATGCTCTGCCATCCCAGCCACGTCCTGCTCAGGTCTCTTGTCCAAGGACAGTTGCTCCAAGGAAGGTGCAGGTGATGCCTAGAAGTCACAACAGAGCAGGAAAGGAGATCCAACAGCTTAGTGATGACACCTAGTCTCTTCCTGCCCACACCCAGAGAGATCACAATGTTCAGCATGGTGATTCCTGGAAAAGTAAAGACAGGAGATCTTCATCCTGCTGGGAAGTGCAGGTTCCTGTGAGCATTAAAGTCATGTTGTAAGGGGGGAGTGTGGAAACATCAAAATGTGGCCTTGAGCCTTTGTTTTATGGGCAAAACCCCTTTTGGTTTGGCAAATATGACCATTCTCTTCTTATCACATGTTTCTCTGCATTCAAATTTTAGATGTAAACCCACTGCAATATTAGGGGGGTATTTATTAGGTATTTCCTAGTTCTTCAGATTAATTTTCCTGCTTTTTTGAGACATCTTGAACTTGGGGCTTGGGTTAAGGGCCTGGCTCTTTGCTTGGTTGCCCAAACTGTTTTCCTCATTTTTAGCCACTGTCATTTGAATTCATCAAGATCACTGGTGCGTGTTTTCCTGGCCGTGCTGAAGGACCTGCTGCCCGGACTGCCTTGAGCTAAATCACGGGTGGAAGGTGCTCACCTTTCCCAAGGATTTTCTTGGTGACGTAGAGACCAGCTGAGCTCTCTGATCTGTTTGAGACCCGTGAAACTTGAGGACTCCTTGCACTTCAGGCTGATGATGGACTTATATCAGACTCCAGACAGCTGCTGAAACCTGGGGAACCCCTAGGAGGGAATAGAGACCTCCAATAGGAAATATTGCCAGATGGTCAAATATCGATGCCTTTGGTCATCTGTTACCCCACCATCTGAAGGCAACTGCTAGGGGATTGCAGCTCCTTCTTTACTGTGGTTTGGAGAAACCAATGTGTTTCTCCAGCCCTGGAAGGGAGAGGGTACACTGGGCTTATTTGCCAGTATTAAAGTTGAGTTAAACCTTCAGTGACTGTCTCAAAACCAGATCTAGGTGGAAGGACATGGCTAAGGTCGTGTTTCCCAAACAAGTTAGTAAGCTGAGTTGAATATATCTGCAGGCTTTCTGTCTACAAATAGATCTGGCTTGATTACTTTGTTTCGGGTGAAGGTGGGTGCGTAAGTGACGAACTGACCGTCTTTACGTGAGAGCCTGGGGCAGAGCAGAAGAGCGTATGTGTTATGCAAGATGCACTTATGGCTGTGACCAGACCTCTGCACTGCCGGGTTTCACCCTCCCAGACGTGTGTGGAGAGGGGAAATGCAGCAGCAGTTTCCACTGCTTTTTGCTGGAGCCCCAGGCCAAGCAGCTGGATGCTGATAGATGCCTCAACGCTGATAGACCCTTTCCTATCTTTAATGTCAGTTTGGGTTTCCTCTTTGTCCACAGACATGAGCAGGCAGGACAGAAAAACAAATGGCTTTTGCTCCAGGCAAAACTGGCAGGGGCAAGCAGAGCTGCCGGCTGGGCTGACTAATGGGAGTTTTGCGGTTGTTGCAGGGAGGTGAGCCCCAGCCCCAGGGAGCCACGTGGCCCCAGGGAGCCAGGTGGCCCCTGGACACAGCGTGGTGGCCGGGGTGGGCTCAGCCTTGGCAGGAGCCTGAGCCTTTCCTTCCCACATCCTGAGGAGGGATGTGGGATTGCTCCTTTTATGCCCTTTCCAATGCAGAAAAGGCCGATAAAGGAGTTTTAAAGTCCCTCTGCCGCAGCTTGGATGTGTGCTCAACTTATTGACTTTACTCTGTAGCTATCAGAAAATCTCAGCGATGTTGTGTTACTCATCTTCCTCTCAAGCACCTGGCAAAGCCACCTGGGGAATTTATTTCCCCCAGTTGCCTCTGGGGGGGTAGGAGGGACCAAATCCCCAGGGATAGGTACTAAGTTCCTTGTGTGTTTTTTGTGCTGCCATCCACCTTCTGCCTCGGTGGTGGCACAGGCCCAGGGACAGAGACCCTCGCCCACAGGAGCTGCTTGTCCCTGAGGAAGTGCCTCCACCGGGCATCCCACATCTGCCTGGGGCAGTGGAGTTCGGAGGCAGCCGGGGGTGCTCTGACAAACCCATCCCAGAGCCAGGACCTTAATCCTCTGCTGAAGCCAAGTTGTTCTGCAAACCATCCCCTTCTTTCCCTTCTTCTGCTGCAACAGATCTAGAGCAGCCTGGATTTTGGCAACAGGGAGAGCTGAGCTTTGTGCTGGCCCCTGGCAACAGTGGGACCTGCTTATTAAGAGATGATGTTTAGGGTTCATTTTTATTCTGGGTAACGCATGCAGTGTTGCTGCCTATCCTGAATCTCGCCTCTTGGTAATGCTGGGGTATCGCCTGTGCTTTCTGCAGCAAGAAGTAAAGAAATCATTTTTAAAAGGAGTTGTGTGTTGCACAGCCTTGGATGGGGGATGGTATGAAGGCCAGATGGCTCCAGCTTGACGTTTCTGCAGAAACTGCTGAGTGACACGTGTCTTCTGCATGGTGATGGTGTAGCATTGCGTTAGAGAAACTGGCAGATCTGGAGCTGGTTGAAGGTCCTGCAGGAAGGCTTTTCCAGCCTACGTGGCTTTACAGGACAGTCCTAAAGTGGGAGAGCAGGGAAGTTATGGCTGCAGGCCTGAAATACTGGCTGTAATTTGAATTTCTGCTGATAAGTCTTACCTTGTGAACAAATGCGCATGTGGCGTCAGCAGTGCCAGCCCTGCAGTTTCCAGCTCTGCTCAAGATGCTGGGGGCACTTGAGCATAGCTTTACTTTGGGCAAGTTCACTGGCAGCCCAGACCTGCAGTCAGGTCTGGCACAAAGATATGGGGATGGGTCAAAGAGGTTTGAAAAGTACCATCTTAAATCAACCCATGCTATGTGGTGCCTTGGCTCAGCCATGGTTTCTGCCCCCCTGCCCATGAGCTACCCATGTAGCCCCATGGTGTGAGAGTCATCTTTTTCTACCGTGTTGGTGTTAAACTGAGGTTTGGGGATGTGCCAATCCCCTCCCTGCTCAGTTGCTCTGAGGCTCCTGTTGCGGTGGGGATGAAGTGGAGGCAGGTAATGTGCCTGCTGGGCAGCCTTCAGAGCAGCTACAGTGGTCAGCAGCCATTTGTAGTCAAAAGTCAGTCTAAATTAATCCAAATGTTCCCATTCTTCACTTATGTCTTTGCTCCTCCTTTTTCCCCCCAGTGTTGGGCCTGAACTATCGATGTTATCCAACTTTCAGCATCACTGAACCTTGACTATGTGGTTTGCCTCTTTGCCTCCCTGCTGCCTGTTCATCTGTTGGTACCTCTGTTTCAAGCATTTCTGAGTTGTGATGCTTTGTAAACAGGGAAGAACCTAAATCTCAGCTAATCCACCAGTCTCACTAAAGACACAAAGATGGGGAAGGCTGGCACCTTTTGGGGTAGAGGTAACAGAGCAACTATTTAAAACATCCACCAGGCTTTCTGGGCTAATGCCACGTTCCTGGGGCAGTCTCTTGCCCAGCAATCAGTTGCAGGCACTGCAAGGGGAGGCTAGCTTTAATAAACTGGTTACTTTTTTCGTGTTCATTTTGTTCTTGTCTTAGTGATGGCAAGACCCTTGTATCTTTGGTCTTGTGCAGGATGTGGAGAGCTGTTTGCAGGCTTTGTTGGATGTTCAGTGTGGGCCTTTTGTGGTAGAGGAAGGGGCAAAGCTGTCTGAAACGGCCAGAGCTCTCTGCAATGTGTGCTGGTCCAGAGTCGAGTAGGGGTTTAGCAAACAAAAACTGACAAAAATCCTCCTCCTTTTAGCTGCTCATGTTTAATGCTTATATTAACATTCTACTTGCTTGTGGTTATCAATGGAAATGGTAAAGATAAATGTAGAACTTTAGATTCTTTTGTATAACAGGAAATCAGAAACATCAGAAATGCTTGTTTGTCTTTTTCTTTGAAAGTTGCCAAGAAGGCCTAATTAGACTAAAAAATCTAATTATATTCTCCTCTTGGCAAATCATTGTTATAAATGAATCGAAGCCAGAAGCAGGTACCAAATTTTCACATTTCTTTCCCCATAACGCAGTATTTGTGTGGTAAGGTGGCAAAGGGATGCAGAGAAAGCAGCAGGCTACAGACTGTTCAAACTTTCAAACCCACTTCAGAATCTTTATTGGAAAAAAAAAATAATTAATCACAGCATCTCAACTGTTATTCAAACACATTTAATAAACAAAGAGAAACAGTAGCAAAGGGCACTGACACGTGACAAACTGTACAAAACCTCCGGGTTTGCAGGCAAACCCGAGGGGAGGAGCCCATGGCCCAGCTGTGGGACTGGGGAGCTGCTCTGTCCCATCGCCCTGCAGCGAACCATGCTCCCTTTGCCTCGGCCCACTCAGTCACACCTGAGAAAATCTATTTTTAAAAATGTGCAGAAACAAAGACACTTTAAGAGGTTATTTCCAGTCTTGCCACAATGGAACAATTTAGGCCACTGGGAAAGTAAAAAAAAAAAAAAAAACCAAACCAAAAAACAAACCCCAAAGTGTCATACTCTCCATTCCTGGGATTAATGCTTTAAAGTGAACCTTCCCAAGAGGCACAAAGCACTCTTAGATAGTACATCTACTGCTGCTCACCTACCCTACTCACCACAACATGCTACCTTTTTTTAGAGTGAATGGGACAAACTTCATCCTAATTCAGTGCTAGTTTTGATATAGCTGTGACTGAGTGAAAGGCAATGGAAGGAAAAGCCCTATCTTGAGCACAGAAGGGATGCAACCGGTGCATAATGCTGAGACCAGTCTTGGTCTCAGGGTAAAGGTGACCTAGCACAGTCAGGAAAGGAGAAATCCTCCGCTGGGAATGTACCTGCTCTGGATGGACTTCACACCTGGTCCTAAATGTTGCCCAAGAACTTGAGTATCCAGTACCAGTGATTGGTTTTCTACCATAAACTTCTTCCGTTGACCTTAAAGACCCTGCAACTGAACACTCAATCCCCTGGCATGTCCTTGCTGCAGAGAGCTGTGTGGAGAGGAAAACAAAGATGCAACTTTGATACTCATTCTTGTGCATGTGAGTTAAATAGCTGTTCCACTCCACTGGTAATGGTAACTTTTAGGCTCTCTGGCTCAGAGGGGAGAGTGATGGCATCACTGTTACATCAGGCAATCCTCTGGTGGGCTTTACCATGTGGTGATACAAAAAAGCAGCGAGGTATCGTTTGTATCTACTTGAGCTGTACTAGACAGAAAGTCTCCCTTTGCCACTACTGTTGCTTTGAGCTCCATGGTTTGAACAGCTGGCATTGATGTGACAAAAGCAGCTTGACCAGTTCCTGTGGCCTTTAGTTTGAGATCTCTTGACCAGTTCCCAGAAATCCCTCCTCTGAGGAAGGGAAGAAGACAGATAAGAGTGTTTAAAGGGCTTTTTAGGCTGCTAACTTGCATACATGCACTTCTTAATGTCTTAGCTGTGAGCACAGACGGACAATGAGGCTACGAGATACTGACAGAGGAGAGAGATCTGTACACATCACAGTGTTATTGAGGCCCAGCCAAGGCGTACGATCTAATCACACCAATACCATCTCACCACATGATAAACTGGGAAGATGGAGGGAAGAAGAGGAGCTGGGTTCTTCAGCGTGATGGCAAGCCAGCTGCATTTCAACAGCCTGTAACTGACACAACGTGAACTCAAAGACATTTGGCACAGCCTGTTGTTACCAGGATTAAACTAGCACAGATGATTAACCAGTCTTTCTTGAGAATGAGGCAAAGCCTCCACCGGAGGAGGTACGTTGGCGAAGCATGATGGGAGAGGACAGGCAAGAGTACGTACAGAAGGACTGAAGACAGGCAGAGAGTGCAGCAGTGTCACCCAGTGTCTTTGATGCACGTCTTGTTTGATAAACCAGTTGTTGGACTGTGGGTAACGTTCTGCCACTGCAAGGCTCTGTCAGCAACAAGTGGTAAGATGGGAAGCCTGCCTAACTCTATCTCAAAACTTTAAGGAGACCACAGGTAGCTGAAGTCCTCCAGAAAAGAGCCCAATTCCTCAGCCCAGGTGAGGAATTTTCTGATACCTTATTGAGAAACACCTGTTCTGAGCTTGTCAATGTCTATGAATTCCAGCATCTCTGAAGCTTTGTGTTTAATGCCAGTTTGGGACTTGACTCCAAAAGATCCAAGTGCCTGGACACTTGGGCTACGAAGAACAAAGCCAGGATGAAAGGGGAAAAACATGCAAAAAAACTCCTAAGAAATTCCATTTACTGGACTAGGAGGGACATGCCCTCGGTTAAGGATGGCACAGATTAACAGAGGGGAACCAGTGACTGCAGTTTGGCTAAGATTAGAATTCAACAGAGGCACAAACGAACATTTTGCACAGCCATCCAAGGCATTCCAAAGGAAAAAAAAAGAGAAAGTCACAGAAGTTGACACATCACTTTGGACAAGAAACATTACACCAGTTTGGCAACTTTTCACCAATCCCTCCGTGCCCCAACTCTGTGATGCCCCTCTGTAATTCGAGGTGATCTCTTAAAGGTGGGGACATGAGGGGGCTGCAGATAGATCACTGCATATAAATAGGGGATCTCCTCTGCAAAGGATCTCATGGGCTAAAACAAACCTACCTGCTTGCTACAGTACAAAAGAAATTCTGCCTGAAGTCCTCCCTGGGTGAGAAGGACAGAGACAGAGAGCCCATGCTGCTGGAGACAAACAAGGCAAAGCTGAACTTGGCAGCAGGTCCCCAACCTTGTGGTTTTGCACCAGGCTAAGGTATGGCCGTGGCAGGGTATTGGAGGGGAAGATGTCATCACTCTTCAGTAGAGAAGTGTAAAGGAGAGAACTATCACTCTTGCTATTCTGGGTGAACGCAGGTCTCTTTGTTTATGCATGCAAAGTAATGGGCTTTGGAAAATGCCAGGAGCCCGTATGTAATAGTGTTAAGGGCAGCGAGACCCGTGTTAGATGTACACACAACTCCCCTCCCCTCATTATTGAAACTCAGCTCTTAGGAATTGAACAAGGAACAAATACAAAGCAAGAATGGAAAAGTCTGTATTGGTTTTTTAGGAGTGGTTGTTTTGTTCCTCCTTTCAAAGCCCTGTTCTGATCTGGGGGGGCTGGCTAATCAGGAGGGGGAGCATCACAAGGTCCCTGCACTTTTCTGGTGGCAGACCTGGGTGAAAGAAATGGCACAGCTCAAATACAGATCTTCCCACCTGCACCAGCCTGTGGAAGGTGAGACTGCTTACAAGGACCTGTGGACCTGAGCAACCTCAGCAAGGTTCTGACTGGGAATCTGGCCCAGCCGTTGTTGGAAAAATTCAATACAGCGCTGGCCAAGAAAATAAAATTAATACTTGTGGAAAGGACTATCCAAATGGAAGAGTCCTTTCCTTCCTTGGTCTCCAGGGTAAGAAGGGAGCCTTTGGTTATGACCAGAATTATTCACCATTGGCAGGACAGGCTCAGCTTTTGCTTTGCATTAGCTTGGTTACTGTACAAGGGCAAGGTTGCACTGCGGAGAGATGCTCTGCCCAGCTAGGCTGCCCTTTTGACATCTTTAACAGAGTGGACACTTGAATTACATCCGGGATCCTCGCTCTTGAAGAATCTGAAAAAGAGAGTTTCTATAAATATCTTGGACAAGTTTAGATGCAGAAGTTCATGTTCAGAGTCTTCGTTTTCTGCAGAGGAAGGAAAGATGGACTAATGGCTTTTATGTTACCATAACAAATGACAGGCTGGCTAAAACTGACTGAGCACTTTCTCTAGAAATCCTGCTTAGCTTCCTGCCAGGAGTTAAGAATGTTGCCTTTTGTTGCTATCCTGGGGGGAAAAAAGTGGATTGAAAGAGGGTAAAAAAAAAAAAAAAAAAAGCTTGTGTCTCCCTACAACATCTTTCAACCATGAAATGTGAGCAATCTCAAAGATCCTTGCTATCCTGTCCTCCTTTTTCAAGTCTCTTTCCTCCTATTTTTGGTCTTTGTTTGAAGCGTACAAAGAGCCTTAGCTCTTGTCCTACAGTAAAACATGAAATCTTCCAAGAGGGAAAGATCATGCCTACAGGAGAAAATAGGAAAGCTGGTACACAGAATTGCTACTGCAAATTATCAGTCAGCTAGCGTATGAGGGGTGTTTTTGTTGCATAGGGGAATTCCAGGCGATACATCTGAGCAGATGCCTTACCTTTGCCTTCTCACTGGGCTCCTTGACAATGCCGTTGGTGGAATTGTTAAGCTCCCGGGACACAACGCAGAGGAATTCTGCCTGGTCTTCATTTCCGTAGTTATAGGAAGATCCAATGCTGATCAGCTGTGCAACAAGAGACAGCCAGGGTAACTATCAATAAGTCTTGACTTCTGCTTTATCTCTACAACTGCTTTGTGAGGTACGACTGTCCAGTGAGACCCGTTCTGGATGGAGAGTGTCTCACCGCAGCCTCCTGTGTCACAGGCTTTCCTCTGTGTGTGTAACGCAGGGACAGAGCCAAGTTCCAGAGCCTCTAGTGGCACCTGGAGTCCCAGGAAGAAATTCCAGCCTGAAACTCTAATGCTGAACACAACAGAACATATTTTCCAATTACTGAGGGCAGAAAAAGGAAAAACATGTCAGATTTTTCAATATAATATCCAGCTAATTCAGGTACAAGGCAGGCAATGCAGGTCTCCTGGTCCAGAATACGGTGAACTCTGCTCTCAACTTGCCTTTTGACTTGGATGTGTAAAAAATGGAAAGGCAATTCTTTACCACAAACAGAGGTTAGATTAACTAGGGGACATGTGGCAAACTGGCACCATTCTTTACGTAGATGCTGTCAAGATGGAGTTGGATGTCTGTATAATTGGGATTATATTCTATTACTGTTGGGATGAGGGGTCTGGACTCAATCCACGAAATTCCATCTGTCTCATTTATCATTATTACATTACAAGGACATCCTGGAGTGCAGAGCTAATCTGTCACTTACAACTCAGTTCTGCTTTCTAGATAATAAATCTAAGTGATCTGAAGAAGCAACGTGAATCTTATCAACTGTGTATATCTAGGAAACCTTAATATGCAATGTGCACCCTAACTTCCATATCCTAATGGATTTTAGGAGAGCTCCATATTTATATGAGACAGATGCAGTCAACAGCCTGCCTAGACAGATGACTATCTATACGGTTACAGTCCAGCTGCAGGAAGACTTGTGGGACTGTTGTACTGACTGACCTCTAGTACTGTTTTAAATAGGTTTTGATGTTTGAGCTTAGGGCAAAAGATAGACACAGGATAAAAGAAAGATAATCTTTCCCTTTTGCCTCCCTGCTCCCTTTCTTGACTGTTTAAGTTCTTGGATATTTCAATACCAAACACCACTATTTACTCAGCAAACACAAAGTAAATTTTGATGAAGATAGCAGTTTTCCACACTACTGAACTGTAGGTGGACAGGAGAATGGATTTCTGTTTAAAATAGCAAATTTCTCTTCCATCCGTAATTTAAGCAGGACCAAATGGTACAAGGTAGAGAACCTGAAAGGCCACAGGCTCTTCTGAGAACCCAAGCCTGACAGACAATAAGGCTGCAACAGCTTTTACCACTTCTGGCTTTCCTGCAAGTTTCTGAACCAGTTTTTTTGATGTTATGAAGTGACTGGATCCAGACAGCCCACAGGGAATGTCTGCTCTGCTCAATCACTGGCATCCAGGCTAAGATTTAGCAATAGGCTCCCTTTGTCCTCAATATGTGTATCTGTCACCATCTTTCCTAACATGTCTCAGCATGCCAAGTGGTGCGATTTGGGGGAGGGTGGAAGCCATGCTGCGTTGCACATCCGGGGAAAGACCTTGGCGATAAGCCGCAGCTGCAATGTTCCTCCCAGTACATATCCCGTGCTGCACCACTGCCGTGGTCCTGCTCTGTGACCCAGTCTGGACCATCTCACAGGTGGAGAGAGGCTGTACTGCTGTGTGAGGTCTAGCCCTGATCAAAGCATCCTATCTGTCTGTCCTGTTCAGGCTTGCTGCGCTTGGGGGTGTTTGAGCTGAATGCAAATCCCAGGGGAGGGCAAGAACAGCTCCTGATGGTGGGAGTGTGCTGGAGTGGGATGTGCAGGAAATTTTCCTGGTGCTTGCAGTGTACAGGAAGGAGGAGGCTGGCAGGGATCTTGGTGGTTTGCGCAAAGGTTCTAGATGGCAGAGGGAGGGAGGGGACAGGAAGGGAATACGCTAGCATTTGCTTGTAACCAGCATCTTGTCCCTATCATTACATACTTGAAAAGCAAGACTAGGAAAGATGTAAGTGTGCAGATTCCTGTGTAGGGCACTGCCTATACCCTTTTGGTTTTGGGGATGTGTACGTGCATGTGTGAAAGGCAATGTCTGTTAAGTAAATTTTTGGACAGCAAAACCTGGGTGTTGGAGAACTGCATTTCCATAAAGCAGCTAGCGGCTCTTGGTCACAAGATTTCACTATCGGCTCACAGGGCCAAGAGTTTTTGGCTGCCTCTCCATTATGCAACAGGAGTTTTCAGGCATTACAGAACAGATACATATGAACAAGTGATGCAAAGTGCTGTTGCTAATCCTATGCCTCACTTCCTGTCAGCACGTTTCCCACAACATCCACTTGTACTGAAGCTGGACTAGTTGGGAAGACAGCAGAGCCTATTCTGCAGTTTCTTAATATAGCATTAATGTGCAGGCCAGCTGGTTTCCAGTTCTCTGTCCTCCTAAATAAGAGGACTGTATTTGATTCCAGAAACCAAATCTGGAATTAATGCCATATGCAACTTCAGTGATACCTAGCCCCAAAACTGGCTGCATTACAACAGCATCTGCACAAAGTGTATTTCTTGCGTCACTCAGCACCTCTTCAGCAAATGCAGGAGTCATGGCTTTGAGCTTCCAGAAAAGTCGTGCTGAGTTTTTTTCATGACTCTATTAATTTTCCTGGATAAAACTGTTGTAGTGGGGCCAGGTATATGTGACGAAATACAGGAGAATGGATGAATTGCTCTAGGATTTGACAAGGATACAAGAAGTCCTGAGAGAAAATGAAATCTCTCTCGGCAATTTGAGTTATTTTGCCTTTCCCTGTCAGTTATTCTACGTAAATGGACTGCTGCTCAGTTCAGATTACTTATTCAGAAGAGCAGAGCAGTGTGAAGTGCAATTCAATAGCAAACTCTGTTTATTCCATATGCAGCTTTCAAAGGAATTTTGCTGTTCTTTGGTAATGGTACCTGTTCAAATTTCCACCCGTCGGACATAGTGGACACCATCTGTGTGAGCTCCTCCTCTTGACACTGCAGGACTCTGTACACATGCTTCACAGGTCCCTAAAGCATAGAGAATAAAAATAAGCGTGAGTTTAGTAATTATTATGCTAGTATCAAGCTAGGAAATTACTCAGCTTCTCACGGGGTCTCCTGCTCTGTTGCTTGTTATTTGAGGAAGTCTGAGCCTCACAGACTTTTTGAGGTTTCATCCTTCTGACCATCCAATTGATTCTAATAGGTACATAGCGTTGGCACACCTCTCTTAAAAGCATTCTAGCCATCTAAGGGCCAGTGAAAATGAAACTTCTTTGGCTTCCAAAGCCATTTACTGCTTTTTGAAAACATTTCTCTTCTGCAATTCAGTCTACTGGGTGTGTTAATATCAGCTGAGCAGCAACGGGAAAAATTGCCACAGAGACAGATATAAAGGGAAGAAAACGCTTTAGAGAAGGAAGAGTTTGAACTATTATCTACCTACCAAACCAGGATGTTTTGCTTTATAACTACCCATCTCTGCTCCTGACCCCTCTTGTTTAACGTTCATTGCCTTTCCTTACATCGCTAACAAGATGACTCTGTGGTCTGTGCTTATAAAACCATAATGGATACTCTTTCCTAGCTGTGCCCTGAATATACTTAAAAGCACCTTTTCCTCCTGTTAAAGATGACTATTAAACCAAAGAACTGCTACTAGAAGTGTCTACAGCCTCACATGTTGTTCTACTATGCTACAGAAAATGACTGACTTCATAGCGCAAATGTTCCTGTTGCATTACTTGAGAGGTTCTGTTCTCGTTATCCCGTATCCGCTCCTTCACCAGCCGCACAAGAGATGCAATATTGTAAAACTCTGCTTCTTCCAGTACCCCTAAGAAAGGAACCAAAAGCAGAGAGAAATTCTGTCACTTTGCACAGGGTAGAATGAAGACAATTCTGCTACAAAGATGCAACACCTGCTCCTGACTCCAAATGTAGCCCAGATGTTGGACTAAATGATCTTAAAGGTCTTTCCCAACCTAAATGAGTCTATGATTCTATGCTGAATAGACTGTGCCACCAATCTAATACTCCCGGGCTGGAAGAAAATGACCAACTAGCTGTCACCTCCTTTTGTGACTTAGAGGCTCTTTAAGAAAGATTATTCCCCTTTCCCCGGGATTATCAGAAATCTTGTGGTACAATCACTACTTTGTTTGCACAGGCCCATTAGGGGAAAGTCACCAAAGCTGCCTGCTTGTAGAGAACTGCTGTCTGTGGAGGGAGAGGTGCTGAAAGATCTTTTGCTTTGTGCCTTTGAGCTAAGCAGAAGAGTGATGGGTTATAAGCTGCAGGCCTTTGCTTTCAGGAAGAATCTAATGATTTAATCCCTGTTAATGAGCATCCTTCTCAGAAACTAACAGCACTACTGGGAAATGTGACTTGCTCACACCCGTACATATCCCCACGTCAGAAATCCTATGCACTCAGGCAAGTTTCTGATGAGGACTCTTGGATAGTGCTATCAAACAGCATTTGCAGTTCTCACCCTGTATTTTTCTCTTACCTTCTTCTGCAAGCTCCTTGTTGATGATGAGCTTCCCATGTCGGAGGTAGTTCAGTATTGGACCAAAATACGTGGGGTCTCTATCGATCAAATACGCCCCCGTCTCATCCTGTTGAGTGTGGACAGGAATGAGGTGGGCATGGTTAAGTGGTACCAAGAAAAAAGTAATTGCAGTTGAAAACAATAAATTGAACAGTTTCTCTCTGAGAACGTGGGTTAATTTGCCTGTGAAAAGTGTACTAATTACTCCATATTTAAAACAACATTTTTTTTTTTCCCCATATCTGAACTCAGCTACAAATGTTGCAGCTCAGTAACACTGGCAGATATTTCAAGTTAAGCACTTCTATGAACAGAGTTTATATACCTGGAGAGAAAAGCATAGCTTGATGGTTTTTCTTCACTGCAATAGTAAGAATCAAAAGCTGGCAGTTGTGTTCTGTCTAAATATGTTTTCCAGACTAGTTTAACTAGGAGACTCCAGAGGAAAATTGGATCTCCAGTTCTTTTTTTCTCCTCCTTTCTACTACTGAAAATACACATTGCAACACACCAGCTGTGTCTCTAGCAATACAAAAACTATCATCATCAAATAACCAACAATTCACAAACAAAAGCATCTCTTGAGCCAGCTATGAAGCACTGACGAAGCCTGTGCAGAAGTCTTTTATATTGCTACTTTAAAGCAATGTTTACCCTGGTACTCAATCTGCTCTAAAGCAAGAAAAAAACATGGAAAAAACCACTCTGAAATGTCATGTCCTTTACTCACTGATGCTGGTGACTGCTATTTTGATCAGAACCAGGATTTACCTTTTGATTAAACTCTGAACGGAGTGACAAGAGACCTGACTAATTCTCAGTCTGACCTACCCACAAAGTAGGTACAAAACTTTGTGCAGTGAATCCTATAGAAAAGCTGCAATTACAAGAATAAGGTTTGCAAAATCCTTATGATAAACTGCAATGACTTTAAAACTATACAGCCAGGTAAGAAACATGCACTGTGATCTTTTATGAGAGCAAACTGAAATATGTTAAAAAGAAAAACAACCATGCTCAGGATAAGAAATCATTAAAATTCCTGTTTCTCAGAATGTTTCCTTCTAGTTCCCTGTCTGCTACAAGTAATCGCTGTGGGAAGGTGCTGGTTTGCTCCTTGAGAGGTGTCATGTCCCTGCAGGAGGCGGCAGGCACCGGTGCCTGCAGCACCTGGGTGTTACAGCCACAGGTGATAGACGACACGGGCACAAGGGGGGAGCCTAAACCCCGTTCTTGGGATGTGACAAATCTGTGTCCGTTTAACGGGATGCGAGGGACAAGGAGACAGCGTGTGCCAGAGCAATGTGTGTCCCCGGGGACCGTGGGAGTAGGCCTGCTGCAGAGATCGGCCCATCCACGCTGCAGCATCAGGGGCTGCTGAGGCCGGAAAGCAGCGTCGGGGGTGCTGGCCCTGGGGACACCGGCAGCCGGGGCTGTCACCCAGCCCGTACAGCAAGTTCGGGCGCTGACCCCCGGTGACACCGGCCGCCGTGGGGGATAAGGCAGCTGAGGCAGGGGCGGTCACCGGCCAGGCCCGGGGCCTCGCCGTCCCGGGGTGGGGTGGGGGCTGGCCCCCGCCGCAGCCTCACCTTGTCGGAGCCGAGCTCGGGCCCGTCCTGGCAGCAGAGGCGGCACAGGAAGGACTTGGGCTCCCGGCACAGCGTCTGCCGGGTGCTCACGAAGTACGTGCCGCCCACGTTCAGGCGCACCCACTTGGAGGCAGCGGGCGGCCGGGCCGCGCCGGGTGAGGACGGCGCCCCACCGGAGCCCGCCGCCGTTCCGGCCGCGCGGGGACTGGGCGGCCCCGGCGCCCCCCCGGGGCTCGGGCTGGGCGTGCGGCCCCGCGGTGGCCCCTCTGCTGCCGCCGCCAGCTCGGCCATGGTGGTGCCGCTCAGCGCCCCCCCGCCGCCATCACCGCCCGCGGCACCGCCCCGCTCCAGCGCCGCTTCCGGCGCGCAAAGCACTTCCGGGGCACCAGCGGCGGTCACCGGGAAGGAGGAGAATGACACTTTCCGGTGGGGCCTCGCTCTGATTGGGCACGGGGGTGGGACTTCTGGCACTGCTCGCTTTTGCGCCAGGGGACGGCGGTGGCGGTCAGTGAAGGTGAGCGCGGGGCAGCGCTATGGTGGGGCTGGGAGGGGGTTCTGGGGCGGGCGGGGAGGCCCGACGGCCAGGGAGGACGGTCCGGGACCACCGCCACCACCGCCGTGCTGCCTGGCCGGCTCGGTGCTGGCGTTCCCGGGCTGGAGCCGTCCTTCCCAGCCCCGCGGTTGCCGGGCCCTGCCTGCTTCCCCCCAGCATAACGCCTCTCTCCTTGGAGCAGCCTGGAAGCATGGCGGGCCGCAGAGCTGCCATCAAGGCCATTGACTGGGCAGCCTTTGCCGAGAGAGTGCCGCCCAACCAGAGGGCCATGTTCAACGCCCTGAAGACCCGCAGTGACGCGCTGTCGGCCCGGTGAGTGCCTGCACAGCTCCTGTGTGTGGGGCAGTTCAACCCATTCGGCATCGGCTTGAGCTGGTGCTGGTAACTGTGGTCTTGCAGCACAGGTTCTGAGAGGCATTAAAGCGTGTCACCTTCAAGATAGCTGGTGGCCTTTTTTGGCAAATCATCTTTAGTTAATCCTGCCTGGAGTAAAACAATAGCAGCAACATAGAAAAGCAGTTTGCTTTGGCGTGTTCAAAACATTTTGCAAGCTTTGTTATTCTGTTAAATGCTGTACATACAATACAAATTTATGAGTCTTCTCAAATGCTTCAGCTTCTGCTGCTTGATAGAAATGTTGTTGGCTGTTACAGTTAATGTTGCTGATTGCCTCTAGCTTAGTATTGTGAAAACTGCCTAATCCTTTCTTACAGGAATGAACCCAGAGATGCCCTGTAGTAGTTTGAAGTGGAGCAGGGCTGCAGGCTGAACACTTCTTGTCTGTATAGCGAAGTCTGTTTCAAGAGCAGAGGGATCTGCAGAAATGGTTCGTCTCTGCTTGTTAATGATGGACCTGAAGACTTTTAAACTAAACTTAGTGGGCTCTGTTGACACTCTGGAAAGTAACTGTGGCAGAGAGCACAGGGTTGCTTCTAGCACTGGCCATGACTGCTCTTCTCCATCTCTTTAGGATGGCTGCTCTGCCAGAGAAGCCCCCAGCCATTGACTGGGCTCACTACAAGGCTACTGTTGCTAAAGCTGGCATGGTGGATGAGTTTCAGAAGAAGGTAAGTGTCTTTGTCAGCTGGGTATTGCTTTTTGGAGGTTTAAATAGAGAATGGGGAAAACACCAGAACTGGCAGAGGAGGTTGGTTTTGGCTAGCAGGTGCCCCAGCTTCACATCCTGCAGGTCGGCATTGCTAACCTTGAGGAGGTCACTTCAGTGCCATCTTTCAGAGGAAACCTGTGGCACTGTACCATGAGAAAGCTGTTGAAAGAAAACTTGATAAATTATTTTGGCTGCGGGGGTGAATTCAGGCAGTGCCTCTCCTGAAGCAAAGGTTTGAAGTATTTCTCTAACTCACTGAATGAAAGAAGGTCGCAAGTGTGGCTCTGCACACTGTGAAATGTGCAAAAAGCTAGCTGATGCCCGGCAGAGGTTGCCATCCTTTTTATAAGCAGGAATTGAAAAGCATGAGCAAGGCTTTTGCTGAAGGGCATGTGGTGTCACTGGCACTATGAAAATTGGCCTCCCAAGGCTGGGAGGACCCAGTGACCTCAGATGGATCTGGGAATTTTGTCTTGGGGGAAATAAGCCTGCGATATGATAAGTCTTTGGTATTAGACTGTCTTGCTTCCTCACAATGCTGTGCTTTGCTGTTCACAGTGCTGTGATGGATGTGTGTAGTTATTTACGTGTCCTGATGGTAGTATACGCTGGAATAGATTGCTTTAAGCTCACAGGTGAGCAGTGCTGCTTGTGAAGGACACTGTCAAGCTGCAGTGATCAGTTTTAGAAAGCTCGTTAACTTACACTGTTGTAAGCATATCCTAGGAAGAAAGGAGGTAATGTTCCCCTGCTGCTGGGGAAAATGACGTTGGTGTGAACAATTATTTCAATCAAACCGTATAAAAGGTTTTTCTCTTTCGATTAACAGTTCAGTGCACTAAAGGTTCCTGAGCCAGTGGATACACAAAGTGCCAAAATTGATGCCCAAGAGCAAGAAGCTGTAAGTGTTTAAACTGTTCTCTCATGCTGGGATTGTCTCTGACTTCTGTGAGGATGGGAAAGGATGTTCTGTATGTATATCTGCACAGGCAGGGCAGCCTGAGCTGGAGCATGGCTCTGGTTTTCACACACATCTCTGGCTTTTGGCTAAGCAAGAGGATCTCTGCATGCGGAAGTGTTTGGCTACCTGGGATTTGATCAAGATTCTGTCCACTTACCTCGTGTAATGATGATGAATATTAATGTCAGCTTAAAGCATGGGGTTGCAGGTTAGCTCTAGGTCACTGTCTGTATCATAACCATATTAACCACATCCTCTGCTTTCCTGCAGGCAAAGAGTAGTGCTGAATATGTGCAGGCTTCCAAAGCTCGTATTGCCCAGTACGAGCAACAAGTAAGTCTTTTGCTAGTGAATGTTCTCTTTAACCCAGCCTGGCACGCACCTTGTTGATGCCTTTGTGTGTGCTTTGCTCTTTCTTGCTGACAAGTGACTTGTGTTTGTCTTTGCTCCCCCTTCAAGCTTCAGAAGCTCAGAAGCATGATTCCCTTTGACCAGATGACATTTGAAGATTTGAATGAAGCCTTCCCTGAAACCAAACTGGACAAGGAGAAATACCCGTACTGGCCCCACAAAGCGATTGCTGATCTGTAAACTTGACCGGAAGCAGTTTGTCTAATTACTGTCTGACTCTGTGGTCTTTTAAATAAAGTACTTTCCTTCCTGTCTGTGGCTTAGATCTTAGACATGAGGTTGCAAGGTTTTGAGAAACATGGAACGGTACACTAACTTGCAAATAGCCCCGTTTTCCTGTATTTTGTCTTTTCTACCTGTGAGTTTGGTTTTGTAGGAAGGACCAAGATCCCAGCTAGACCTGTTGATAAAGCTGAGTCCTCCTGTAATGCAAATAACTGTTCACCTCTGTAACCACGTGGTGCAGGGAATGTAGTTCTGCCATTGCAAGCAAATAGTTGCTGAGAAGTTGAACACATAAAGCCTTTCGACATGCTGGAGTGTATTTAGTAGTGACCTGTGATGCAGTGGGAGATAGGTCTCAGTAGTTCTACAGGCAGAGGTTGCTTTTTTTTTTTTTTTTTAAAAACATCCCAAGTATCACCCCTGTAATCGTGGTGATTCTACTGTTCTCTCTGTCCTGGTTTTCTGAATGATACAGATCTCACAGAAACAATAGTACAAACACTTCAGACTTGCATTGTTTGTTTAATTATCTGAGGTGGAATTCTTAAACACCTTTCCCCAAAATGGAAACGTCTCCATAAGAGAAGGGCATTAACTCCCTTTTCTGATGGTCATGTTTGTGGTAAGAATTACAGATGGATAGAATGAATGTATTCCCAGATCTCACAATTGTTTTGTTCAAGTACCTTGCTAGCACACAGAATGCTTTAAGAACATACATAGTTCTACTGAACTGGGGTACAAAGCACTAAGCATGCAGATCTCATACCTGTGGGTTTGTGGAATTTTTTTTTAATTTAGGCAACTGAAATAACTGCAGCTCTATGAATCAAGCAGAAAAAAAAAAATCAAGCAGGAGGGGTTAGAAGCAATACAATGGAGAAAGACTGAATGAGCACTGTGCAGAGCTGGGTCTTTAGCGGCTCCATTTTATAGAAATAATAGCAAAAAAAACCAGGGACAGGAAGAAGTGACTGTAGAGAAGCACCTTCTCCAGAACGGGCAAAAATAGGTCCCGCTTCTGCGGCTGCCAGTGGGGCTTGGCTGGCTGCCCCGTTTCCTGGGCCTTCTTGGGAAGGTTCAGCGGTTGGGCGCCTGCCTTGGTGAGGTGTTTCGTGGTCTGGTTGGTCACGGCTCTCCTCGCCAGCCCGGTGTGCGCGTCTGCGAAGAGCCAATAGCATGTGTCAGTACAGGGGGGCTGGTGAGCGACTGCCGTGACAGATGCTGTCGGGTCGCTCTGCGGACACCCACCCTTGCTCAAAGGAACCTGCAGTAAAGTGCAGGTAACCGACCTATTTGTTTAAGAGGTTTTGGGTTGCTTTACCTTGCTGGAAGCTTCCAAGAACCTTGTCTAAGCGTAGGGATTTGTGCTGCTGGTGCAACAGGAAGAAGGTGTCTAATGCAGCCATGATCATGAGCAGGAAGGTGCCCAGGAAGAATACCACTGCAGAACAATACGAAAACAAAGCAAGCCCTTGCTATGTGGCATCGTTCTCTTGAACGTAATCCTGTCTGCTTTCCGTTGCCTGGTAGGGAAGGGAGGAAATTTCTGACTCCGGCAAGCTGATAAAGCTTAGCTGTTCATGACTTCAGTGTTCATGAACCTGTCCATAAATGCCCGAAGACCTCCCTTAGAGTTGTCACCTGTGTAAAAATCGGTTACTTTTTATACAATAAAGATGGGTACCTATTATGGGTGGTTTGTTGGAGGAAGTTGGGAGCATGTTGTTGAGAATCACAGCTAACATGGAGCTGCCAAGGATGATGGCAACCTGGAAATTGATTTTCTCCTCGAGAGAGCTGGGTCCAAACAGCACAGCCATATCCAGCAGATACAGGGCGCATGTTGGGAGGATCAGGTTCAAAATATACAGAGTGGGTCGTCTCTCCATGGAAATCTGTTGAAGAAAATGGGCAAGATTTAGGTGAGCAGGAGATAACTTACTGTGTTGGGCAAATGTTTGTTCCCTAATGTAGAAAATTATCTCGTTTCATATTTTTTTTTTGGTGGCAAATCAGTGCAATATAATATGAAAGTACTGCCATACCACGTAAGTGACCACAGAAAATTCTCCGTCATCCAGCTTTTCTATGTATTCAATGATGCTCAGGTTGGTGAACTTCCATTCTCCATCAGTTAGGAAGTAACTCTGGCTGTCTTTCATCATCTCAGCTGGTGTCCGTCTCGTCTTCATGACAAGGTCTGTTACTGCTTGGGCAGGAGGCAGAAGAGGAGAGAAGTTGCAGAATTTAAGTATTCATTAGAGGTCAGTTATTTCCTCTCCCTTTCCTTTCCGACCAAGGCTGCGTGCAGATGGGGAAAGGCAACGTTTCTCACGCTGCTGAGGTTTCTTAGCCCATCAGGGAGAAATTAAAAAGGACTCTGGTGAAGAGACCTGACTGGACCTCCAGGAATGTGGATCAGAGGGGAAATGTCTGGTGAATTAGGACAGTTGTCCTTTGCAGATGGGAACTGGATGGTTTTGTGTCACCTCTGCTTATGTTTCAACCCTTCCTCTTGGGATGAAGTCTGACTGCAGTTTGGATCCCCGAAACTGTCCTTAATTTCCTCTTGTTTCCATAGCTTTTAGGTATGTTTCAAGATCAGTCCTGCAAAATCCTATGTGAACAAGTGGCTTTGTTGGAGGAAGCCTGCTAGTCTCTTGGTTTGTAAAGACCAGTCCTGGCCAGGGGACTTGCCACAGAACATCCAGATGCTTCCAGAGATGTTACTGGGAAACATGCCAAAACAGAATGACAGTGTTTTAGCTCATTTTCCCTGGTGTTAGATGACCTCAACCCCACTAACCAAGCGTGAGCGTGTGGTGCTGCTAAGGGAACCCAGGAGTTAGCCAGGGTCCATCTCATCTATTCCTCCTTCTGCAAATTTAGCCTAGCTGTGGCAAAACTCAGCTTGCTGCTGTACCTGGGTAGAGAAATGAAGCTATGCTCAAGTTGCACATCTGGGTGTCAAAGGGAAACTTGAGGATCATCAAGCTGCACGTTAAGGTAACCTGGAAGGGCTGGGTAGAGCTGAAGCTGCCGTTGTGCATGACGGCCATATAATCCAAGTTTGAGTTTTGTCCGTTCACTCTGGAGGAAACAAAGGTGGAGAGTGACTGAGCTCCAAGATGCTGCCGTGCTCCTCAGTCCCAGAAAAGCCTGAGCTGTAAGCATCCTTTCGGAGGGGCTCCGTGCCGTCACCCAACCACGGGATGTGGCAGTGAGGAGAAGAAACCTGGGGCTTGAAGAAGGGCTGGTGAGTGCCTCTGGACTAAGGTTTGTAGGAGCTCTGCACCTCCTAAGGAAACTTCTTCCTCTCTCCCCTCTGCCTCCCACTCGCGCCCGGGGCAGGGGCTCGTCGCTGGTTCTGCCGTGCTGCAGAGCTGCCTCCCCCGTCCCGTCCCGGCCGCGGTGCTAGCGGTGGTGCCCAGCCCTCCCGCAGACCCGCGGTGCGCTATCCTGATCCGACAGCTCCCGAGGGTCCTTTCGTTCCGTGACATTGCTGGTCTCTGCCGCTTCCTCAGCGTTAACTACAGCCCAGAGAGGACATTTCTGGAGATGTTACAATTATTATAGAGCCACAAAGGGCTTTGTATAAACCGCGGTTGCCGTTAATCTAAACTGTGAGGTTCATGGTTACACATAGCTCATGGGAACTGCTTTTACCCATATGAGTTTATCCTATTTCCTACAACAGTACCAACAGTTTGCGTCCATTGTGTTTCTATTAAGCCAGTAAATAAAAATGAAAGGAGAACCTACCGCTCCAAAATGAAGATGGGGGGAGACCAATATGTATCCATGGGCAGAACGACTTTGGAAATGTTACAGAAATCCTGCGGGTCCCAAGTGGCAAAAGTGTTTTTCCACTCCTGGGGGAAGAAGTTGCAGGAGAGAAATGAGTGCTGGAGCCAGCCATCGTGCTGGGCATTGCAGGAGAGAAACACTCTCGAGGGACCTACTAGCTTCAACACGAAGTAAAAAGTGACCGTCTGGAGCTTTTCGACCTGGAGAAACAAAAGGGAAGATATTTAGCTGATTTCCTTAGGTACATCCAACACAGAGCCCAGAAACTGTCCCCTGTTGCTCTTGCAGTGGACAGCAAGGATTGCAGGAACTCAGCTCAGGAGGAGAGCTCAAGGATCTTGGTCCTACAGCTGAAGACTGGGAACATGTGGGCCAATGGTTTGAAAAGAAAAATAGATTATTGTTAACATTTACTTGCCAGTGCCCTGCAAATGCACTGCTTAGTTCAGGCACTCCGCAGGGGTTTTTAGAGCCTGCTGTAAAGCAGGCTGTTTGTCTGAACCTGCCTCTGAACTTTTTCCTGGGAGAAAATACTCCAGGTCTTCCAAAAATGCTTTCAAACAGCAGAAAGTTGGAGAAGTGGAAGGGACTGATTTTTACCCCTGTGGCTTTGTTGGCACAGCACTGCCCAGCAGAAGACTTGGACCCCAATCTAGCAATCACCCAGTTTTCTGTTCTAAAGACTCGACAGGAGTTTTGGGTCCTTACCACAGAGAGAATAGCTACCAGCATAAAATCCATCTTCACTTCCAGAGGCTCCTTCAAGCTTGTCTTGGGCAGTACGTGTGCGTGCAGCTTGCTGTGAGAGGAAACGTTCAGGTACTCAACAACATCGTAGTAGGTGCAGATGTACCTTGGAGCAGACCCTGCTAGAAAAAAAATTCCACTTGAATCAGAAAAGGATCAGGCAAGATCTCAACCTGTGAGAGAGCGATGTACCGAAAGAGAAAGGGTATGGAGATGTGGATAAGGAAAACGTCATTAACACAGGCGAATCCCTTCTCATGCAGGTGAGAACAAGTTCCTCAAAGCTCTTCTATCCCTCCTGAACTTACCTGTCCCAAGAGAAAAGGTGAGGATAGCTATAAAAGCTTGCTGCATTGTCTCCTGCTTCCAAATAAAGAGGCAAATGGTACCGTGTGCCTTATGAACAGTTCCAGGGCACGTCATTTGTTATGTAGAAGTTGATTTGATATTTATTAATGAGGGGTGGGTATTTTGTAAACAGAAGCTAGACTTTTTATGTATTTATTTGCATTGGAAGGAAGAATTTGCTAATGGTTTGATGCACTCAGCTGGCTCTTGGGAGCAGCCTTTAGTTGTGGCAAAGGAAAAATAAGGTCATTTAAAAAAAAATCCAACAATTTGAGGGAGAGGAAAAGAAAGGGCGAGGAGCCAGAGCCACTCAGAAGCAAATCTTGTCTCATTTTCAGGGCTGAGAGTCTGCTCAACCCCACTGAAATGGGGTAGGAATTAGTGCTTCTGTGACGTGAGGGGTGCCGGGGAGGCGGAGAGGCTGCTCCCCTTCGAGCCCAGGCTGCCAGCGTATGTACGTCCTCATTTCCCAAAGCACTGAGCCTTTCATGCACCCACTGATTTTCTGTTTCTACCCTGCTGATCTCCCGTGCTCTCGAGGTGCTGCTCCAACTCCTCACGGTTAAGGTGAAAGACTTGGAGACTTTTTTTTTTTTTACATCTCTGTCTTTCCCTCAGCCACCCTCCTCTCCATCACTCTCTATTTTTTATGCTGTGATTGCAGCAATATCTTCAGGTACTCAAAGCGATGAGTCCCTTGCAGGGGAGCAGCTCCAATTCATGTGTGCTTGGAAAGGCCCATCCCACTGGGACACTGTAGACGGCACCTTATTGCTGTGGCCCCTGGCTGTGCCTGAGATAGGAGGTGGGAAGCGTATGGCCCATAAGACAGGGTTTGACTCAGACATAAGGGGCACGAGGAGAAGAAGGGGTGACCTCTGTGCTGGGGCTGGAGGGCTGTGTTGGTCAGAGGCATAGAGTAGTTTGGGTTGGAAAATTTCGTTAAAGGCCATCTAGTCCAACCCCCCTGCAGTGAGCAGGGACATCTTCTACTAGATCAGGTTGCTCAGAGCCCCATCCAACCTGACCTGGGATGTGTCCAGGGATGGGGCATCGACCACCTCTCTGGGCAACCTGGGCCAGTGTTCATGACCCACATTGTGAAAAACTTCTTCCTTAGATCTAGTCAAAATCTTGTAGGACAGCTACAAGAGTCTCTTGTAGGAGAGGTTGTAGGAGCTTACGCTGGTGGGTGACAGTGTCACTGGAGGTGGGACAAACACTGAGCCCCCAGAATGGTGCTTGAGGTGCTTGGCCCCCAGCACTCCCTTACATCTGCCAGCAGCTGGTGGGACGTGAGTGCACGGGAGCTGCAATTCTACCCGGTCGCTCTGCAAACTTTTGGAGCTCACAGCGTCCTGCTGCAGCCAGGTCCTCGGCTCCGCTGCACGCCCCGCACAGCGTCCCTCCCGCAGCCGCTCGCCGTGGGGGGTGGAGGAGGGAGGGAAGCCAGATCCATGTGGTGCTTGCGAGTCTGGGTGAGAGGATGGGGTGACTCGGAGGCTCAGCGAAAGCCCTCCCTGCGCAGCACCCTGCTTCTGCCCCTCCCCAGCAAAGCACCCAAGGCTGCGGGACTGTCCCCCGGCTCCAGCGCCTCAATGGCAGCCCGCAAGTCCCATCCTTGATTTCCCCACGGCTGCGGCAACACATAAACCCCTCCCCGGCCATGTCTTCTGGTGTCCCACCGTGCCCCAGCACCCAGGGGTGCTCTGGCGCGCGCGGGGTGCAAGGGGTGCTGGGGTTGGCAGCACCGCTGCGGGGGCCGTAGTGGCAGTGACCGCGTGGCCTAATGGATAAGGCGTCTGACTTCGGATCAGAAGATTGAGGGTTCGAGTCCCTTCGTGGTCGGCCCTTTTCCTCCCCCACTTTTAAAGCCGCTCCAGCTTCCCGCCCTTCCCCCTTCGCGCCTCTTCCCTTTACGGGGGCGAGGGACGCGATCGCAGGTTTGGTCCCGCCGCCCCGCCCCTGGGGCACCCCCGCTCCGCTTCCCCTTCCCCTGCAGCCCCGGCGCCATCCCCCCCGTGGGCCGCACGCGTGACCACGTTTGCGCCCCCGCAGCACGAGGTCCCGCGGGGCGGGCGGGCGCGGGGTGGGGGCCGTTCCCGCGGGCCGGGGCGCGCGCTCTGCGCAGCCCCAGTGGCCTAATGGATAAGGCACTGGCCTCCTAAGCCAGGGATTGTGGGTTCGAGTCCCATCTGGGGTGAGCTCTCTTTTGCCCCTGCCAACCCCGTTTCTGTGCTCCTTCTCCCCGTTTTAGCGCCGCCAGCCTCGGGCCTCCTCCCGCTGCTGCCGCTGGCTTTGGCTGCGTGCTGGGAAGACGTTTCCCGTCTCCAGCTGCAGATGTCAATTAAGGAGATTAATGCAACAGGAGAACCCAGGAAAGCAAATAAAACAGCGCTGCTGAACGTGCGTATGTGAGCGCAGCCGCTGCAGAGGGGAGACTGCAGAGGGAGGTTGGGGTGGGCCATGACGGGCGTTTTGGGGCCGCAAGGTCTCTGTGGCAGCTCCGGGATTTCTCACTGTGC
Organism: Phaethon aethereus; assembly: GCF_964289735.1. Taxonomy (NCBI): domain Eukaryota; kingdom Metazoa; phylum Chordata; class Aves; order Phaethontiformes; family Phaethontidae; genus Phaethon; species Phaethon aethereus. The sequence continues at coordinate 7,070,785 of NC_138594.1, forward strand.
CAACAACCGCTGTACACAGGCTGTACGCCATGCTGTTGGGACGACGTGGGTCTCTGCTCCTGGCCAGTGGTCCCGATTTGGATCTCATGAAAAAGGGAAGCAACGAGGAGCAGCTACAAACTGCCCCAGGCTTCAGCGCGAAGGCAGAAGCTTTACCCGGCCGGTTGTGCGGTCCTGTGTGTCGAGCACTTAAGTGAGGCTGTTACCGAGGGAATAATAACTAGCTTTTGCCTTGGGACCTGTTAATGAAAGGATGATTTGTGGAGAGGAGCTAACGAAAGAATAGTTTTTGGAGGGGAGACCGTGTCCGTCTCTGGCTCTGCGCCATCCGCCTGGAGCACGGACACCTTTCAAGGTGTCCCAGAAGATGCAAAAGCAGAGCAGTTAAAGCTGGGTTTTTAGCCTTGTCTGGGCAGAGCAGGGTCTGTGTTGGGTCAGGGCTGAGCAGGGAATTTCGGTTGCATTTTTCCCCCCTCCAGGTGCTCCCTGTATCATCAGCTGCATCTGACCCCCAACAAAAAGCTGACTGATGCTGGGGGGTGACTACCTCGCAGGTCTCACGCAGACCTCTTCCCGGAGCAGGACAAGCTCTAACGGGCAGAAAGCTTTACTCTTCTGCCAGAAACCGCATCTCCACAAGGGGCTGGTGGTTGGGAGTCATGCAGTTTGGCTGTGCTGTCCTGGGACCAGAGTCCTTCTCATAAGTGCCTTTGGGATAATGCCCTCTCAGGTTTATTACATTAAAAAGCTGCTTGGAGGATCTTTTCCTATGGAGTTAATGGCTTTTAAAAGGCAGCTGTGGTCAGGGTGATCTCACACTAGTAAAACCTAAAGTGAAGTTTCCTTCTAAGTACTTTTTCTCTGTTAGGTGTGGGAAGAAATGACTGTGCTGCCTGGAAAGCAGCAAACCTGTTGAAGCCCCGGGGGCTGGACCGCTGGCAGCCCCAGGCAGCCGAGCCGCAGGTCCCTGCGCTGCTGAGCAAACCCTGCCTGCTCTGGGGGCTGGGGAAGGGGCTAAAGGGATGTCTCCAGGGTGGTGTTACCTGCAACCAGTTGATTTCCACCCCTTTGGGTGACCAGCTTCAGGGCTGTGGTTGAAAGCATGGCCAGAGCACGCTTTTTGCATCCTTCTTACAAGTTGGGATAGCATCAGGTGGCTCTTGGGGGTTTTGGTTTCAGGAGCAAGATGATCACTTGGTTTCCTTCGGGCAGCGTTTTCTCCGCAGCTCCTGGAAACGCTGTACCCGAGGTCCCGCTGGGATGTCCTGGTGCAGCATCGTGAGGGGCCTGGGCTGGTTTGGTGCGTGGTCTGAGGGACTTCCATCAGCGATGGCCTTGCGTGGGCGGCACCAGGTTTTAGTCCTGCTGTTTCCTCTCCTGCCTCTGGAGCGCTAAGCCTCAGGCAGCAGAAGGCTGAACCTGTGCTGCTCCTCATGAGCGGGAGCGTCTTTGCCAGCTGGTGGGCGAGGACCAGAATGCAGAGGGGGAAGAAAACAGCCCCAGGGGGAAATGGAGCAGTGACACATGTTTTTCTCAGGGCTGCGAATCCCCCGGCACTGGGTGAGAGCAGGCAACTGCTGCCAGCAGCAAAGAGCCCTGCCTGCACCCTGGGCTGAGACCCCGGGACACTCAGCCATGGGGGGCTCAGAGCCTTGACCCCCACTCTGCAGTCAGGCACCGGACCCGCTTGACCGTGCCCTCCCCACCGCACATCTGGCATGGCGCTGCCCAACCGTGCCCCCCATTGCACCGGCCTCTTCCCCTCTGACACCGCTGGGATTTGCACCCTATACCCTCCTGTGCCCCCCACACCTTGATGAGCTCTCGGGGGGCCCGGGGGTGGGTGGAGCTGGGGCAGCTGCTGAGTGTTCCAGTTCATCTGCCGGCTGCATCCAGCTTTGGGGAACTCTTTGTTAGGATTAGATGGGAAACACGGGTTTTGGGGAGAAGCAAAGCTGCAGCAGGAGGAGAACGCAGGAGGTGTTATTGATAACGAACAGGAGCTTAACAAGGCCTGTGGTGTTTCTCATTCGTCACACTGCTACGCCATAGCGGGTGCCCGTCACCAGCGGCTCGCTGACAGTGACCACCACACGGAATGCTGTCACGGGAAAGGACAAGTTGCCTCCAGGGTCCCGCCTGTCCCAGTCCTTCTTCCTTCACCAGGAATGCCCGGCCCTGGGAGTCGAACACCCCTTCTCTCTGCTTAAGGCTCATACGCAGCCTTGACTGGACGTGATGGTCTTGACTTTGCCTTTCCGTGCGGCCGTGGCAAGGAAGGCCTGGACTTGCGTATCCCCAGCAGCCGGAGAGAGCGGGTGACCCCAGCTGCTCTGTGTCAAGGGGGTGCGGGTGTCTCCCACTCTTTGCATTTTGGGTTGCATTTGTGTTCTGAGTTGCTGGCATCCTCAGGAGCACGACTTGAGCAGCGGGCAGCGAAGCAGGAGGGGGATGTTGCCGCTCCAGCCTGCAGGATTCCTGCACGGCACAGTCTCCACCAGCACACATGGGGTGAACTGAGACTGGGGGGGGGCCTACGATGACCTACTGGCATGCAGGGTCCCGTGGGGGGAAGAACCCCTTGCCCACTCACCCCCATGGCCAGCGTGGGGCCCGGAGGAACAGCTACAATGCCAGGAGGGGTGGGAGTGTGGGCGATGTGCAGGGGATGGCAGGGACCCCCCGGTCCCCCCGGTGTGTGTCACTGTCCCCAGAGCAGAGTTATGGGGGACCACGTGGCCTAATGGATAAGGCGTCTGACTTCGGATCAGAAGATTGAGGGTTCGAGTCCCTTCGTGGTTGTTTTAGAGCCACGAGAGACTTTCGAGTAGTTTAATTTCCCCGTGCCATAGGCTTGGGGGGACGGCGATTGCATCCCCGGGGGTATCAGTGGGGCAAAGCCCGAGGGAACGTACCCGTGCTGGGGGCAGCTTTGGGGTGGCATTCGTGCCCCCGGGACTTTGCCCCACGGCAGGGATGGAGGCGAACCGGAGCCCGGCCGCGGGTGGGGACTGAGCCGCACCTGGGGTCCGTTCCCGAGGGGAGATAAAAGGGCGGGGGCAGCCCGGACTGAGGCTTTTTCCTGCTGCAGGGAGCGGCCGGTGAGCTACTGCGGGGCTGGGACGAGGCACAGGGGTCGGTCGGTCTGTCTGTCGGTCGGGGGGGTGGTGGGGTGTGTGCCCCACGTCGCCCCTCCCTGCGGGGCACTGCTGCAAGGAGCCGGGGTGGTAAAAAAGCGGCTACCACCCCAGGTGGGACTCGAACCCACAGTCCCTGGCTTAGGAGGCCAGTGCCTTATCCATTAGGCCACTGGGGCCGCGCAAGAGTCACCCCCTCCTCTGCCCCGCGCCCCCCCGCACTTTTTCCACGGGTCTCCACGCAGCGAACGGCCGCGTCGCTCGGGGCGGCCGGGAGCGGGGGGAGGAGGGGGGGCGGCGGCTTTTTGCACCGAGCAGCGGCGATGGGCGCGGGCGGGGCAGGGGGCGCGGGCGGGGCGGGGCCGGGGCAGGGGGCTACAGCCCCTCCTCGCCCCCCCCGCCTGGGCTGGGCGGTTTTACCGGGCGACGGAGCGAGGAGAGCTGCGTGGCGGGGGGGGCCGTGCCGCCTGGCTCCGGGGTGTTCCGCTCCCCGCTCCGGGCGTCGTCCGTGGACTGTGGGGGACCCCCTTTCCCGCGCGCTGTGCGCGCGCTCCCCTCCGGCCATCAGAGAGTTAAGTTACGGCACCAAAAACCCGCCCGTGCGCGGCCCCAGTGGCCTAATGGATAAGGCACTGGCCTCCTAAGCCAGGGATTGTGGGTTCGAGTCCCATCTGGGGTGACTCTTTTCCACTCGGGGGATCCGCGCAGGCTCCTGGGGTGCGGGGGTGGGGGGGTTCCCTGCTGCGGTGAGGGGCGACTCACCCCCTTCTGGGACCCCCCTGCCCCACACAAACGCAAGGCAGCGATGTGAACACCCCGGGGTGTCTTGGCATGGTAACAGGCACAACTGTGGAATACGTTTTTGATCCTGGAGTTGCCCAGCTCCTCCGAAGCCGGGGGGCATGTGCTGGCTCCAAGGCATTAAGTAAGATTTTTCAAATCTTACGTAAAATCTGGGAGGGGTGACCTGAGCACCTTTTGGTACGTGGCAGTGAGGTCTCCCGGTCACGGGGAGAGGCTGTTGCCGTCCCAGTTGATCTTCACGTGATGTCTTTCGGTGTCAGAAATACGTCTGAAGCAGAGACACCCCCCTGCTTGTAGGGGCCAGGGCAGAGCATGGAGCCCTTGGCCTGTGAGAGGGAGCTGGCAGCCACCCCCTCCCACGCCAAAAAGCTTTCGGCAGGAGAGAAGTTCATTGTCTTTGCTCCCGTTTGCTGGGCAGGGCGGGCACAGGGGTGGAGGCAGCCAGCCTTTGCCGGGCTGTCGGGATGCACCGCTGTGCTCCTGCATACCCCCGGCAGCCTGTTTTGGGGAGGATGTGGGATTTGAGCTCTCTTGCGTTTTGCAGATGTAAATGCTGAGCTGGGCTGTGTCTAGGGCAGCACTCCGAGGTCCCCCTTCCAAAGGGGACCGAGCAGTGGCTGCAGCAGAGCCCCACGCACCTCACTGTGCCCCAGCTGAACTCCAGGGAGCAGCAGCCAGCACTGTCCTCTCTTATTTGGGTTTTTGCCTAAAACAGAACCACCTCTCCTCACCCCAGGTGGGACTCGAACCCACAATCCCTGACTTAGAAGGCCAGTGCCTTATCCATTAGGCCACTGGGGCCACGCAAGAAGATGAAAAAGTGTAATTTTGGTATCTTTGAGACCTCCAGTGAACTGATCTGGTGGAGCTAAAACCCACATTCCACCACAGAACTTCATTCTCTTTAAGCAGGGTCCACTAATGAGCAACTCTTGAAGCCTGTAAGGCTCAGCCTGGGTTGGGTTTGGGTGTTTTTGGTGTTCCACCCCAAGGGCCAGAAGCCTCCTGTACTTACAGGGCAGTTTCTGGCTTTTAGCGCTAACGGAGAGCAACTGCCTCCTGCCAAATTCCTGCTGAGACTTTAGGTTAATTTAACAAAATGTCGTGCACCCCTTTTTGGTTTGGAAAAAAATTGACTAAAATGGAAGGGAAGTGCCTGAAATGGTGAATACTCCATTCGCTACTCAGGTAAGTGGTTAGACTGCTTTTACTCTTCCCGTTCTTCCCCCAAAATCTACTGTTGCTTATGTGTTCAGCAGCAGAGGGTGCTCTCACAGAGCAGAAGGCTGGATGAAGGGGACAAAGAGTAAAAAAAAAAAAAAAAAGTACCTGACAAAAATCAGAATTTTTAGTTTCTCTCAAACATGAACAGTAATTTTTCTGTAAAATGACTGACAGACTGTCACAGTGTATCATTAAGTTCAAAAGAAGAAGTTAAATGTTTTTATTTATGTTTTTACACCAGTTTTATTCAATCCAGCTCATGAGTTTACCATTATCTACAGCTGCCAATGCCATTTCTTTAAAAAGATGCTAGGCCAAGGACTTCCATCTCTATTGTTCTCAGTCAAAGTCAGCCTTCCTGCTCTGTTTTATATTTGAGTGTATCTTTTTCTGTCGTAGTCGTTCACGGTTCATCTTTTCCACCCTAAAACAAAATGAAAAGATCCTTTAGTATGCAAAGAAAACATTTAAATATTCAACTTTGAGCACAGTTAAGATGTAGATGAGCTGACAAATGTCCACAGACAGAAAAACCCGTCCCTGTTCTTGGGATGCTACCCAGGAAAGCCGTTAAGGTCTAATGGACCCGTGATTTTTTTTTTTTAAAAAGGAAATCCAAATGAGTGTGAAAAAGATTGTTTAAAGAGGCTGCAAACTAAATCATGGAGCATGATCTGAATCTGTCTCACATAAAGGCCATTTCAATAAAGATACCTCTCTATGAATTTCTGGGTAGTCTCCTTAGACACCACCTTGGGCTTCTCAGTAGCCTCTGTGACCATGGTTCTGATTTTTTCTAAACAAATCGCCAGATTCCTCATTTGGTAGCGACTCTCTTCAGAATTCACGATCAGCTCACCAGCTCGGTTTATCTTATTCCTGTGCTAAAGAGAGGAAAACGTGATGTGATCACTGAAACCTTGTTAAGACTTGTCATGTTCTGTCTGAAAGTGTGAAATTTAAACCATGGCTGGAAGGGGAAGGAGGGCAGTTACCATCGATGCCATTTTTTGTCTTGTGTCTTCTGGGATCCAGTCTGCTGATGCCAGGTGGAACCGAACTTCTGCCTTGGTATTCACTGGGAGGAAAAACAGGATTAATTTTTTTCTTTCAATGTAATGGCTTGCCTTCCTAAGTTTTATGAGACAATTCAGCCTGTTCATTGCTGGCTTTGAACACAGGATGACTCCAGTATCAATCAAAGATCACAATTTTTTTCTTGCTACATTTTTTACACACCACTCTACAAGACCAACTCTAAATTTGTATGGAGCCTCTGCTATGGTATTCGCCTTTCTAGACACTACAAGATTTATTGCTATTGCCAGTCACTAACTACCTTATTTTTAATGGCAATGGCAGAACAGGGAGGATTTTTAGTTTGCTTGATTAAGCTGAGAATTCATTGCACTGTGAAGTTTCCGAATCTAGTTGGCTTGTTGTATGTTTGATTAATGAAAACAGATTAGACAGAAGTGGTGTTTTGTGTGACATGTGTAGCATCGATGATCCTAGTAAGAGTATTTCTAGGAGAATCCAATACAGTACCGCTGCTCTTGAGCACTGTGAAGACTTACGAGACTGAAAAATTAGCATCAGGCAGCATAAAGATGCTCTTTAATGTCAATCTCCCAATATTTCACCACAAAGTATAAAGAAGCAATTTAAAGATTAGGATTTTTCCGTCAAAGTCTCTTCCTCACCTTTATTAACGTGCTGCCCTCCAGGGCCGCTGCTCCGGCAGTAGGACACGGTCAGGCGAGCTGGAAGAGAAGAGCAGCAGCATGCTGAGCCAGAGACGCGTCCCCAGCCGGTTTTGCCATGGGCAGCAGGGAACGGGGACAATCCAGGCTGCAGGGCGCAGGCCTGAAGGATGCCTGTGACTCGGTGGAGCTTCCACTCTGAGTTTAGCTCCGTGCGTTGAGCACGGACTCTGTAGTCTGGAGCCCAACCCACCTCCGGGCACTTAAGCCAGGACAGGCCCAGCTGAGCACCTGGGCCCAGGTCCGTCTGGGGGGAGACTCACCCAGGGGGATGTCGAGGGCGGCCGGCTGCGTCTCCTCCTGGAAAACAGGGCGGGGTGCCCGCGTTAGGCGCTGGGCGAGGCCCGGGGGAGCCTGAGCCCGTCCCGGGCGCTTCGAGCCCGGCCCCGCTCGCCCCCGGCGGGACAGCCCCGCCCCGAGGCTGCCTGGCCCCGCCCACCCGCGACCGCACCGCACCGTCCTTTCTAAGCCACGCCCACCAACCGTAAACAACTGCCCTAAGCCCAGCTCACCCGGGATGGCACCGCCCCTCGGCATAAACCACACCCATCCACTCTATGTCACTCAGACACTAAGCCCCGCCCCTTCCTCGCCTGCCTTCCCCCCCGCCCGCCCCACTCACCGGGCCGCTGGCGGCGGCGCCAGCGGCGCCGTCTTGCCGCGGCGGGTACAGCTTGTCCAGGCTGTAGGCGCTCCGGTACTCGGTCCCGGCGGCAGCTCGCTGCGAAAACCGGGCAGTGAGAAGCCCCAGCCGCGGTCGGCACAGGCCCCGCAGCGTGTGCGCCGCCATGTTGGCTCCCGCGGTGCGACTCCGCCAATGTGTCCCCACGGAAACGGCGGCTGTGCGCCGCGGTCCGGGGCGGGGCCTGCGGGGGCAGCGGTTCGGGGGGAGATTGTGGGGGCCGGAGGGGTGATGATATATGGGATATATGGGGTCTGTGGGGTGAACGTGCATCCAGGGGCTGTGTATGTGGGGGTCTGTGGGGTGGGAGGGAGGTCTGTGGGGCACTATGGAGATCTGGGGGGCACTATGTGGGGGGTGTAGGCGGTCTGGGGGTGCTATGTGGGCTCTGTGGGGCACCGCGGGGAGGATGTGGGAGGTCTGGGGGAGTATATGGGCTCTGTGGGGTGCTGCGTGGGGGATGTGGGGCATCTGAGTGGTATATGGGGTCCGTGGGCAGGCAGCGATGGGGGACAGCGTGCTGCTGCCTGCCCCCTGCGCCTTCACAAGCTGAGCGGCTGACAGACGGGCGTCAAAGTGAATGAAGATACATCCAGCATTTTTTATGTACTACCTAGTTTTTGCACCTGAGTTGTTTCAGGTTTTTATCTGCTCGAGAGTGCTAAAAAATTCTGTATACATACATATATGTCATTATTTTTTGGAATGCTGTTACAGAAGCACGTACGTGTTTCCAGGTCTGTAAAAAAGATGCTGAGGTGGAAGGGGGATGCCCGGGAGTGAAAAACTTGTGGAAATCCTTTGGCTCTTACTCCTGTTGGAGCTGTCAGGTTGGCTTGACAAGAAGGGTGTGCGTTCGAGAGGGGCAGGGACTGGTATTTCTGGCAGCAGGAAAATGCACAGGCAGGGATGGGGCTGTCATTAGCTCTGGGATTTTGACAGGAGCTGACGATCTTTTGTTTAAAACTGTGGGTGTTTCGAAGCTGATATAAAGACAGCATGTGATTGAGAATCTGAGATGGGTCCCATGTAGAAAATCAGTACAAAATTAGGAAACTCGGTCCTCGGGAGAGGAGCAGGTCCCAGATGTCGATGGTCAATCTGCCCTGACTGAGGCTGAGCAGCGCTCGGGGGGCCATGGGGAGCTCCACACTTTGTTCTAATTGAATCTCTGTGTCCTGGGGTTCTTCTGCTCTGCTTCCCCCATCAAAACTCATCTGAAAACTGAATGCTTTAACGAAAAAAACAGGAACTGTCAGATACAAATCGTGCCATCTGGTGACCTTAATTTCAAACAGGGAACAGGTAAACGTTTGTGGTTTGTAGCCAGAAGGATGGGTAAAATATCCAAAGCAGGATGACTCATTTTACCAACTGTTGTCAAACATGTCCGCATTGTTACTGTGCTGGTAACACACAGCAAGGACGGTGTCATTGTAGAGTGCACAGAGGGGCTGGGAAAGGGGCTTGAAGGTCACACAATCAAATCCAGACCCACCTAGAAGGATGTTTCTCTGGTTTTGCTTCATTCCCACACTGTGTTGGCTGGTACAGACATCCCAAGAGCCTTGGGAAAAAGCAGAATGATCTCCACTTGGATGGTTGGAAACAGCTCTGCCTGGCAGGCAGGGCTTGGGATGGCAAGGTCTTGCTTTGGCATGACCCAGGGAGAGACAAGCTTTTGACATTTACGCTGGAGAAATCAACTGCCTCAGTACTGATGCTGGCTTAGAAAGCAAGCTCACTCCGTTTGGCGATGGTGGTCACCGGTGTGCAGGAGCTGTGAGGAGCCGTCCCTGAAACGTGATGCAGAAGCTGATGAGTCCAAGGAGCTGGTCACTCCTTGTGTGAGTGAGGGCACAAGCCGTTAATGTAGGAGCAAGTCTGGTCTTTGAGGGACCTTCCAGAGGTCTCAGATCTTGTAAGCGAGGGAAGACTGCTGAATCAGGAAATTTCCTTCTTTGTTAGAGTCTGAGCTCTGTAAAACACTTGAATTTGTGCTTCAAGTGGTCCATCCCTGTTTGTAATGATGGGTGCTTTTCTGAAGGGTTATTCAAACTGGTGGTAAAGTAAGAAGCCAGATGAGATCTGATGGAGATGCGCTTGCCTAAATGTTATCTTTCAAATTCAGCATAAAACTGAATTCTTGACAAGCTGTGCGCTTATTGGTCTTAATGGTGTGAGCTGAATAGGGTAATTGGTTTTGCCAAATTCTAAAATTAATCATTATTTCCTATTACATTGTACTTTTTCTCATCCATTTTAATTGCATGCAGTATTTTTCTTTCTGTCCTGAATCATGGGGGTGTGCTATTAAATAGCTGCTGCTCTCTATTGGAGCGGTGTCTGTGGTGAGCAGTGTGGTGGTTTAATACTCTCTTCTTACCTCGTAATGGAGTTGTGTAGTTTTCCTTGGTATTTTTAAAGCAATTTGAAAAGTTGAGATAGAACGTGGGACAAAAGGCCAGAAGATGCTTATTTTTTCCTCCTTTGATTGCCGAAAGCCTCACTTAAGAAAAAAATCAAGTGACTGACTCACACAAGGCATCAGGACATATATATATATGGCCGCTAATATTTTTGGATGCAGGAAAAGTGCCCTCAGCACTTTGCTGAACAAACTGCTGATATATGGCAGCTGTTCCTTTGTTGAGCCAAATACTAATATTGTGTTACTTCCATCAGTCATTTTTGGATGTGTGGTTTTCAAGAAAGACCAAAACAAAAATAGCATTTGAATTACAAGCTTAGAAATTGTGCGGTTTTACACAGACTTCAGAGCTGACAAAAGAAGGGTTTTTATCGTGTGGCAAATGTTAGTAGTCCAAGTGCATAAAATGTATGTTATATAAATAATGCAGCAGTATGGTTCGGCATATTATCCCTGCTTTCTGCAAAGAAGCCTGAAGCATTTTCTTGACCCAAATCATACATGAAAATCAAAGAAATAACTCTTCTGCAGTTCTTAAAAGTAAAAAGAGCTGTAAAGAAAGTCTCGGCTTTGAGAATACCTGTGTTTCTTTTTATTCAAGAAGAGAATAAAGCATTTGAAAATATATTTAACCTGCTGTACACTTAACTGCGATGCTGCTTCACCCAGGATTGTTTAAAATGGAAAGTGAAGGAGATCCTCTTCCCACACCTCTGCAGCAACTAGCTGACTGCAAGAGTAAATACTGGCTGACTTAAACCAACATTGCTTCAGATATCTCCTGCTACAAATGCTGAATAGGGTGGTGAATGCCTCGAGAAAATCAACAATGATGCTTTTGTTGCTGTTGTTGTTCATTTTCATTTATTTTATTTTATTAGACAACTGCTTGTATAAATAAATAAGGCATGAAGGTTCTCCATACTGTTACAGAGCTGGTAGCCACGGTCGTGCGTACGGCTCCTAATGTTTCTTGAGTTTGGGGCCATGGGGCCCCTGAAAATGCAGAGCATGGAAGAGCAGAGCGTTTGGTGGTGGGTGGTTTGAGGAGGAGACCTCTGGAGCGGGTGTGCTTTGGGCATCGCACTCTGCCAACTTACCTCCACAGTACTCAGCTTAACAAAAGAGGGTACTTTTGCGGGGTGTATTTTTGTATTAATTCCATGGTAGGTGAAAGAAAGGTAGCTCCTCATAATGTCAAGGCCCTAGACTTGGAGGATAATTACATTTTAACAGTCTTCCCCCTCCAAAGCCAGATTCTCACTTATTTATCTCAGTGTTGCAAAAAATCCCAACCATTTCCCCAAGATTTTGGGATGTAAGCTGGTAAAAATAGAATCCAAATCTGGCCTGAAGTTTGTCTCCAGGCAAGTACAGAATAGGTAGCTTACACTGAACTGCTCGTTTCTTGTGGCTCAATGCTCGCGGTGTTGCCTAAGCTGTAATGAAATTCTGCTTCTCTGCCTAAAATGCGTGTCGGACCATACAAGGTCAACATCTAGTTCATGAAAAATGGAAACTGGTGATTCCTGAGACTGCAGTGGCCTTTTGGCTGTGTGTTTGCATGTCTGTGGAAGCAAAAGTGAGGAGATCTCAGTGCTGGAAAGTGAACGGGAACATGAGAGGTGACAACCTTTGGAGACAGTATCTCAGCCAAGAAAGATAATTTTCAGCAGAAAACTGAAATCTGTCCTCTCGACTGGGGAGATGTTCAGAGCAAGTGTGGGGCAACGTGTGATCGGTGCTACTGCCAGGGCCAGAGCTCCTGACGCCGTACGAGTGTGGTGTGATGGTTTATCCTTCTGCTTGCATGCAAGTCACTGGTGGTCAGTTTTGCAAGCCCGTGCAAGCTGTATTTGAGGAGTTTGCTACAATGGGGTAGTGACAACTTCTTGAAGAGCATGGCACAGAGGGCTGGTACCCAGACCATTAGATGAAAGCATGTCTCTGATGCTGTAATAGCACTTCTTGTCTAGCTTATGGGAAAGTCCTGGTCATCAAGTTCCTACCAGGCACAGTGCTTCACTTGGGCTGAAATACTGGAGCAGATTTAAAACAGGGAAATCCCATATGCCTACAAAGTCTGGAGAGTATGGACTGAAATACTAAGTGACGCTGATGAAGACAGAACAATCAATCAGTTTTATGTTTCTCTTCAAGTTTTTCCAGTTGCAACGAGCTTGCATTGTAAATAGCTGACAAACCTGACTGATAAGAGAATGGCTTAAATAGCAAGAACATACTGCCCTTTGGGGAAGGGGAAGGTGTAGACAGAAGTCTGTTGGGTACAAGCATAGGTTCTTAGCCATAAAACCAAAGCGGACGGTTGGGCTGGTGTGCTGGAGCAGCCCCTGAAGTTCTGATGGCTTTTTGTTTTACTTTGAAACACTGCGCTCCAGCTGTGGCAGGATGCTGGAGGAGATCCAGGCTTTTGCTTGCAGATAATCGGGCTGTCAGACAAGCTGAAAAGGGTGGAGGAGGTGATCAGTTTTCTTTTCTCGTGGTGTGGTTTACGTTGCTGTTGTGATGTCTGGCAGCGGCAGCAACTCATGCAGAGATCCATCATACTGTTTCTGAAATCCTCTAACTACAATGTACAATTGTCCCAGCGAGTTGTCCAGAGCCCAAGCTTAAAAAAGTGAGTTGAGTCTCTGTGATGTTTTCTTGCTTATAAACCTCTTGAACCTTCAAAGCAGTGGGGCCATGTGGCGTTTCCAGGGGCTGAAGAGAAGACTTGGCTGTTGCGATTGCACATGGGAGTTTGCAGAGAGGCAGAAGTCATTTGCTGCTCTTGTTTTTCACCTTTGTGGCGTTGATGTCTGCTTTTGTTTTTTGGATGCGGGAGAAGATCTCCTTAAAAAGAGCCTTGTACTCAGGCTGGCTCTGCTCCAGCCGCTTGTCCACCGCCTCCACGTGTTTGCTGATGGTCTTCTCCATGGTTTTCCGCTCTTCCAACTCGTGTCCCTCTCCCCGGAAGTCTCTGAAGGAGCTGTCGCGAGAGATGGGCCGGGACGTTTGGACCCCTGTGTGGCGCACGCTGTCCTTGTGCTGCCGACATTTGCTCAGGAGCTCTTCGTACTTCTCCAGCAAGGCGTGATACTGCTCGTCCACTTCCCTCAGGATGGACATGCCCCGTTTGCGCACGTTGTTAGCGTGCAGCGTGTAATTGCCCTCGTGCCGGCTCACAGCATCCTTGGTCACAATAGCATTGAGGGCTGTGTCGCTGCAGCTTTTCCGAACGGGGTGGTTTGGGGAAGGCGTCATTGATGGCCCATGACTCTTCCCTCCCTCCTCCTCAGAGAGGTCGATGTAGTCTGCCTCTGGGGCATTATTCAGCGGCTCGAGGAGGGCCTCAGACAAGTTGTCTTCTCTGCTGAGTAGATACTTCTTGACTTGTTTCATCTGTTGTAGCTCTAGGAGCTCTGCTTCCAGTTCCTTGATGCGCAGTTTGCAGTTCTCCATCTCGCACACCCGCTGCTCAAGGTCCGAGTACTCCTGAATAACGGAGGTGTACTCTCGCTCAACCCTCTCCTTCCGCTGCTTCTCCTGGTTGACTTGGGACCTCAGGGAGTTCACCATAGCTTGGAGACGCTCATTCTCCCTCTCCAGTGGCTTCTGGTTGAACTCTGTGGAAGAGCTGTGGACCTGGAATGCATCCTCATACCTGAAAGAAAAGAAAGATCCTTGAAAGAGTGACCAAGTGACAGTCCATGAAGAACTCAGATTGTGTCTTCTTGTCATGGAAGTAATTCCACTGGTGCCCAGGAAGGAGGTGACCTGAGCTCATGGAGTGAGATGAGCCTCCTCCTGTGTGCTGGAAGACCACAAGGTGTGGCTGTGGCTCTTTTTGAACACAGAGACCAGGCTCTGTCTCAGAGAACCTGCAGTCTCTCTACGTGAAAGTCGAAGGCTTTGAGTTTTTCCTGCTGGAGTTCATCAGCTACCCACTGTATCATGGAGCTCACCAACTACTCACTGCATCTGCGCACAACTCCCAACGCCACCCAGCCAAAACCCAGTAGCACAGGCTCTGCTGTCCTGTGTCTGGGAGGTGCCCCAGAGAGAGTGGGAGAAGATTTGTACAGCAAGGGAGACAGAAAGTGACTTTTGACAGTTGCCCCTTCTTCATTGCCTGGGAAGCGATAACAAGCGCTTCCCCCTTCCCGCATGCCGCTGTCGGGAAATCAGATTTTTCTCCTCCTCAATGAAGTGCCCATGGCAGCCTATCTGGTTAGAACAGATTGGAAAAAAGCAAGCACCGTGGCTTCCCCTGGGAGGCATGACTGCAGCGGGGGGTATTGAACACATTTCCAAGTTCCTGAAGGGCAGCCTGACCTTCAGAGCCAACTGCAGAGCTGGAAGCCGAACTGAGGTCCCGAGGCACTGGGGGGAGAGTGGGACTGGGGGGAAAAGAGCCACAGAGACATTAAGTGGATTTTGCTGGGGGGTTAGGTTATGCCCTCATAACATCCCTGTTGCTGCTGCAGTGAAAATGTCTTTTGTTCGTATCCTCTGGCAGGGGATGCTTTCAGTAACAAAGTTCATTGATTGCTTATCTATTTAAAGAATCCTTTATTATGGACAAAGCTGAGCAAGAAATGCCCTCACGAGGTCAGTGAATTAACACAGTGGCTGGGTTTAAAGGAGGATCAAGTGTGCAATAGTGCTGAAGGTGTTTGTACAGCACTTGGCAGCCCGTGGCCTATCTTGGTGTGTGACCGGAGTCATGCAGGACAGAATGCACCGCTCGACTGGTTTCGGTGTGCCAGAGGTGCTGGTCCTGTGCTGGGGGGCAGCTGCAAAGGGAAAACGGGCTGTGCTGGTTTGGGAAGGGAAGCTGCGCAGGCAGCTCGAGGTGAGAGTCCTCTTCGCGTGATGTGTTACTGGGTGGGCTGTACTGGGAGAGGCTGGTGTGAGATATCTGGAGCTCAAGCAATGAATCCTGTCTGGTGAGCGTTCCTGCAGAGCTGTCTGCCCACGTGCCGGGACAGTCACCGTCCCTCTGACGCTGGGAGCGTGAAGGCTCTGCTTTGCCAACACTATCTACTCAGGAGGGCGGGAGGTCTTCGCCCCACCTCCAGCATCGCCTTTCAGGCTCTGATGCAGAGCCTAGAGCCCTGTGGGGGTCTACATGCACCCACCGCATCCTTGCTCAAGGGCAGAGGAGGTGGGGGAGAAGGTTGGAGGGGTCGCTGAAGGCGAGGCTCTGTACCTGGGGCTGGAGCACAGCTCCTTAAGGCAGGGGAAGGTGTGGATGGTTCGGCGCCGCTCCCTCTTCTCCCGCCGAATGCGGAGCTGCTCCAAACTCCGCATTTCTTCCACCTGCTTTTGCAGCTCCTCCACTTGGTTCTGCAGCCCCTCGATGGTTTCGGTCAAGCTGTGGAGAGAGGAGGGAGCACGGGTGAGGACTTGGGCACTATAGGTCCTTGAAAGGTGGGGGTTTTTTTCCCCTATAGAGAAAGCCAGTCTATGGAAGGTGCTTCCAGTTTCTAGTGTGTGGCTTGGGACCATGACAGCACTTGCTTTTCATGGCAGTGGTCGGTCTTTCTCTGTGTGGTCACTCTTAAATGGATGTGTTTGTAGAAAAGGGTCGGGGATTGAAGCAGTTGGCAAGGGATTGTATTAATTTGAGACCTTCTGTCCTCAAATCAGTTGGCTAAAAGAGTCACCTCTGGGACATAAGCACTATCCCGGAATATCTTTGCACTAGCAGCAAGCAGGCGAGCTTTTTACTCTCTTCCTCTTGTTTCTCTTGCAGAGATAAACGCAGACAGACCGGGCAGAGATTTAGTTTTGTTCTGGCTGTGAATGCAGTTTGTAAAACTTTCTGCTCTGAAACTCCCTCACTGCACAGTTGTTTGCAAAAGATGCTGCATTGCAAGGACATGGCTTAGTCTGTTGTTTCCAGGGATGACCTTGATCGTGGGCCTGTTTTAGGAAAGAAAAAGTTATTGTCTAACTGGTATTTCAGCATGGACTAGCCAGGGTTTCACTAAATGCTGGGTCTGTGCCTAGTGTGCCTGCTGGGCTGCGTGCTGGGGACCTCCCTGACATGGTTATGTGCCCCCTCTTCAAGGAAACACATCTGAGGAGGAGGAGGAGGAAGAGGAGAAGGAGGAGAGGCTGCTGTGCCTGGCAGCTTCCGACTTTCCTTTACCCAGCCCTCGTCCCAGGGCTGCCTGTGCTGTGGCTGACCTCTGCTAACCCGCATCGGCGCAATGAGCTTGTCTTGTAAATAGCTGCACAACCTGACTGGTAAGAGTTGTTAAATAGATTAATAAATTGCTTAAATAGCAAGGACACGCTGCGCTTTGGGGCAGGGGAGGGATGAGATGAAGGTCTCTCGGGTACAGCATCGCTGTGGTGGGAGGAGGGGAGGCCGTACCACTGTATCTTCTGTTGGGATGTCTTGCTTTCCAACACGAGCTTCTGGTTAGCTAGCTCCAGGTCCCGTGCTGTCAGGTCCAGCTGCTCATAGACTTTCGCATGCTGTTCGTTCATCTGCCGCAACATCTCTAGTTGCTTGGTCAGGTACTGCAAGGAAAAGTGAAACAGAAACACTCCACGTGCAAAATCCGGGTTGTTTCACAGGCAGAAATTCCTACAGACTTTGCTTCCTCTGATAATGTGTTTTGTGGCTGATTTATCCTCTGCCTGGTTTAAAACCTCTTCCGCAGGTGTAATATTCATAACCCTGCCCACTGTAAATAGTTTTGTGTATGAAATACGATTGAACTTCCCCTGCCCTCTGTGAAGGGCACTAAGCTCAATCTGTCTCTATTCAGCTGCTTTTTTCTTCCCAGTACCCAAAGAAAGCTGATATCTCTGGGACTGTGACCCTTCACCAAAGTTGACTGGAATCGGCCAGTTGGTTACTGGATCGTCTGAAAGATCGATTGCAGAAGCTGCGTTTCCGTGGGAATTCAGGCTAAAACTCTGAGTCTGTGAAATGCGAGGAGACCTGCGGTTTTTGTGTGTTTGCAGACCCCTTTCTCTGAGTCTGTCATCGCAAGATTTTATCCTGGGAAAGGGGCATCTACCCAAGAGCTTGCCCTCAGCTGGGACCAGATCCCGAATCCTAAGTTGGCACAGCTAAATCCATCCACCAGTTTCCTCGGGCATCAGCTGTCAGATCCCTGCAGCCATCACATGCTGCTCTTGGGAGCTCAGAGCCCTCCCCTGCCCTGTGTCTTTTTAAATCACAGGGTTTCCGATCTTTTTTCATTCACAGATCCTTAGAAGTTTTCCAGCGGATGAAACCCCTCCTGGCACAGCAGGTTTAAGCCTCTAAGCTCAGTTCTCTGGACTCTTAGCCCCTGACCCCAAAGGATGCTTGAAACAGTGGTTTAGATTGCAGCTCTTGGAGAAAGAGCTATTTTATGCCTCTAACAAAGGGGTCTGTGTTATGGGGGTGCCGAGGGGCCAGCTGGGAACAAACGCGATTATGAATAACTGGAATCAAGGGAAAGTAGCAGCAGAGCAAAGAGAATCAAGTGTGAAGCCTGTGATGGCCAGGAAAAGGCTGAATGTGACCCAAATGCAACCTGGTCCCAAAATCTGGTGTGCATATCTGGGCAGGGGTGGGGATGCGAGAAGGGGGAAAATCCCAGTTAGTGGGGAAAGGGGATCCTCTCCAGGGCTGGGATGGGCTTTAACTTCCATCCCCATGGCACATCCCTTCCTTTCTCCTGCTGTCTGAGCTGTTGGCATTGGTGGAAGAGCCCCTTTCCCACCATCACCCTTAGGTGACAGCGGTGGCCGAGCCGCTCCCGTCCCCACCGCAGCCCGACTGCGTTCCTACCTCGATTTCCTGCACTTGTTCCTCGTTGGTGGCGTACATCTGCTGCAGGGAGTCCTCCAGCTCTTTGTTGCGCTCCAGCAGCGTCTTCCCCAGCTCCGCGGCCAAGTGCAAGTCTGAAAAGCAGATGGGACAAAGCTGCTGCAGCTCCCGTAGCTCCGCGGGTGGATGCGGTAGGGATCCCCGAATGTCACCGCACCAAACACAGTGGCAGATTTTGCATGGCACTGGTTTTATTGGCGGGTTTTGATACAGATGCATGTTTATGGAATACACAGGATCTGGCCTTCGTCTTGCTGAGCTGCAGGAGCAAGGGGAGGCTGAGTGCGGGACACGCGCGGCTCCTCCATGCGATGAGGCGCCCGGCTGGCTGCAGAACCCTTCTGCACTCACTACACGCTGCGTAGCCTGGATCGGGCTCCAGGTTTGGCCGTGGTGATGGCACCTCCATCCCCTCTCACTGAGACCTGTGGGGCTGAGAGGGGCTCAGCATCTGCCAGAATGAGCGCGGGTTGGTAAAGCCCTGTGGGGTCTCGGGGATGCTCTGTAAATTATATTAGTATCTGTAATGAAGGGAGTGCCGTGCCTTCCCTGTCAGCCTCCATCCATCACCTGCTAATAGACTGACATGAGTAATAAAACCGCGCGTGGCCCGAGGGGGCTGGAAGCACCTCCTGCATCTGCCGCCCAGGCAGCACTGCCTCGGCCGGGTCTGCAGCTCTTTCCTTGGGGCAGCTCCAGGGTGAAGATGAACCACTTTGTATTCACTCTCTGCCACCTCTGAATGCCCTTAGGAAGCTACTGAAATAGTTGGACTTCAGAAGCGCAGGGAAAAATAGATGTTGACAGGGTAGTTGGCTTAAATACTGGGTTTGCTGCTTCCTGGGCAAAGAAAAAGCCCCAGCACCCTATGGGTCCTATTGGCCAAAGCTTGAGCCCCTCAGGTGATGCTGTTTGTGGGCCTGGGATGGCACAGCTGGCTCAGATAACATCTGTTTGCTTTCACAGGAATGGGTTGTCTTCTTAAAGCCTGACCCGCTGTGATCATGTGGGTTCTTGTTTTTCCCCTGGTGCTTTTAGGGGTGAGGTTCTTGCTCTTGCAGTGGCAGACTGAAAAACTCTGACTTTAAACCTTCAAAAAGGTAAGGAAGCAGGTCCTGGTGTGTGTTATTGCTCTTTCTGTCTTTGGTATGGTTCTCATGCAGTTTTAGATAATTAAGGAGTAGCAATCCTGTAGTGTGGGAGGGGACCTGGGTCTCCTGCTCTGGTGTTTTCTCAGCCCATTGTAATGCTCCTCTCTAGTCTGCGGCTGGTGATGTGCTTTGCAAAGGCTCTGCCAGGGCTGAGAGCAGCTACAGGTCCTGCCGGAGGTTAACTTGGCCATGCAGTTGACTGGGAAAGAAGGATACTTGGTTGCTAGGACAAAAAGGGGAACCAGGATGCCTAGGATGTGTTTGCAGCCTGGGAAAATCATTGATTTCTCACACTTCAAATGGCACACCGCAAAATGAGGCTCACACTGACCTCTCGGACACGAGTGCTCGCAGGGAGGAGTGCTGTTAGTGCTGTCAGTGCTTGGGATGGGGCTTTTCTGATGGATAATGCGGCACTGTGGGAAGTGGTGATATGTTATTGGTTTGGTTGATGGCTGTGTTTCCTTCTGTGCGGCTCCAGCAGTGCCGGAGGGCTGGCTGGAGTGGTCCAGCCAACAGCTGCTCAGCGTGTCCTCGAGTCTCCCCTTTGCCATGGGAATGTGCTCTCCAGCTGTGTGCTGCATTGCAGGGTGTTATTCTAGGCTGTGACCTTTTTAATTACAATCCTCATCATTGCACGGTGACCTGGTCCGAGGGCTGCAGTCCCAGCTATCAGTGCAATCAAGATATTGGCACGCTTCCCCATGGACAGACCTCCTCCACATATTATTTTTTTTTTTCCCCCCCAAGCACCAAATTTCCCCAGTTTCCAAAGTGCCCTTGGGAGACCGAGTGTTTGCTACACCAGCTGGGGATGGGGGAACAGCCAGATGCCAGCAGAGATGGAGGACAATTTGTGCCTTTAAGCTGCTTGGGGCTGTATTTAATGGCATCACCGCCTTGCCAGAGCCGGTGTCGTTGCTGGAGACTGGCACCTTGCAAATAGCATCCCTTGCAGCAAGTGGGGCCCCGGCACAGAGGTGTGTAGCGAGGGCTCCGTGCTGCGCTCCAGGTAATGAGTCAAGTGCGTCCCCATCCCTGCGGATTACACCGGTGCTCTCCCACCATATGGCATCCAATTTAATCAGCTGGGGTCGAGTTAAGTGGATTAGGCGGTGCAAGATCCTGCATTGTAATTTAAAGGGCTCTGTCAGCAATAATTTAATGGGGGAAATGGGCAGCGTTTGGGGACGAGTGGGAAAGAGGGAAGAAGGGGGCTGAGCTCTGAGGAGGAAATTGATTCTTCGTTTTCATTTTGAGCGTAAGGGCCTGGGAGACTCCAGGCTTGAAGGACACAGGGGAGCTGGTTCTTTTAGTGCCTTTTAACTGCCTCAGCCCTCGTCACTCGCTCGCTCTCTGCCTGCCAGCCAGTCAAAGCATCCTCTGTAATCCCGTCTCATCCATCCCCCTCGTGCCTGAGTCCTCTTCCCGACCTGTTGGACTCCGCCCGGGCGGTGGGAGTGTGGGGAGGGAGGGGACACTGCATGAAGTGCTTTAATGTCATCTTTAGACCAGATCCCTCTTGATCTCTGCACTAATTGTGGCTCTGCTCGGGCTCGGGGAGCACGCAGCTCCTCTCCTTGGAGACCTCGGAAACCTGAGGCTGAATGGGGAATTTCAGTAAGTGGTTTGGGAGGGAGAAGAACTGTTTAGGAATTTGGGGATTCTCTCTGCATAGCACTGTGCTTTTTCCACAATTTTTTTTGTATTCCTCTTTGCTTCTCCACTGTCAGATCAGCCAGCCAGTGCCGTACAGCTTGCCCTAATTTAGCAGATATGCTGATGCCTCCCTTCCCCCTCCCCTCGCGACACAGAAGGAGAAATAAAGTGGTGGGGAGCGGCTGTGCTGCGTGTCCGCTCGATGTGCCGGATCCTTCTGCAGCCTGCCTGCACTGAAGGCACCGCCATGAAACGGCCAACGTTCAACTTCAAAAATTGGGGGCCTTGATGTTGCCCAAATCCTATTTGGGAGAGGAGCGCAGATGCAAACTGTCCTGGGCAGCACCAGCTCTGTGCCCTCTGGCTCCCAGCACCGCAAGCGCTGATGTGACCCTTCTAATTAACACCAGCCAAGGAGACGCGCCGCGTCCCCAAACAAAGAGCCGTGCCTATGGAGCAAAGCGGAGGGAGGGATGGAGGCTGCGTTTCCCAGGAAAAGCTTCTGCAGGAAAGGCGCCTGAGCAAGGAGGGAGGGGAAGAGAACAGGGACCATATGGTGGGAGGGGAGCGGGAGTTGAATCCGAGCAGTGCTTGGTAGAGGGGAGCATGGCTGGGCTCCATACAGCCCGGGGGTGGCTGTCCTGAAGCTGCAGAGATCATCGTCAGCCCAGCGATAATTCTGCTGACAAACTTGAAAAAAAAATCCTGATCCAAAAGCTGCGGCAGGTTTTCTTTGACTGAAAGAGGCCGAGCAACAAACTGCAGGGTATTCCCCCGCTGCAGCATCCCGCAGCAATGCTGGCTCAGGCAGATGTGCGGAGCCGAGTGCTTCGCAGCGGCTTGCAATAAGGCACAAAGAGGGTTTGGAGCCGTTTTTGCCTTCCCAGTGCTGGCCTGCATCTGTTCGGGCAGAGCAGTCTCTGCCACAGCCCATTCCCTGAAGGTCTTTTTTTCCTCCCGGCTTCTCTTGGTTGTGGCTTCGCGGGAGCATAAGCCTCATGCCGGGCAGGGGGGTTCGGCTCTTCTTGGCATGACGGTGATCTGGTAGCTATTTGGACGGTCCTCATAAATACGGCTTTCCGGAGGAAGCCACCATCTGGAGCAGCTGCTTTGGGCTTTCCCCCACTGTCTGTCTTGCATCGAGGGATTCTTGTGTTTGGGCTGTGAGAGAATGTGCCCACCGCTTCGCGCGCAGGTGAGGGGTGCGGTGAGATGGGCAGGCTTGTGGGGGCTGTTAGAAGCCTTTTGGCTCGTGGAGCTAAAAGGCAGGGTTTTACGGAGCATGTTTTTGCAGGTTCTCTTCAGCTAAGCATCTGTTAAGGAATTACTTGTCCCTTCCTAAAGGGCTGGTGCTGGGCCGGCAGAAAGGGCTGCTCCTCTCCTGCTGCAGATGGTGAATTCAGCCGCTAAGGCGCGGGGAGGAGCAGCTAGCGGAGCTCTGGCGTGGAGGTCTCTGGAGGAAGTTCAGGGTGCTTGTTAGCTGATGGATGGGGCAGGTTGAGAGTTAAGAACTGATGTTTAATGCTGTTGACATTTAATTTAATTGCATTTGCTGTCTGCTCCATTACACATGGGTACTTGGAGTCAAGGGTAGGTGCAATTATTCCTTTCAAAATCTAAATAAATGATGCTATGCTGGTTTACCCCAGGGTAGGGTGTACTTGCTACTCATTTATTTTTCTTCTTAGTTGCAAGGGATTGTGTTATCTGGGTGTATTACAATGAGGATCAGCTTTTGTATATCACTTACTGCTGCTCCGTGACAGGTGATGGAGGCAATCTGTGTACTTAGCCCTTATAAACCTTTGCAATGGAACGTGCTGGGGTGCAGAGAAGCAAGTGCCATCTGACAGCATCTTCCAACAACCTGCCGGCATGTCTGGATGTGGAAAAGCCTTTCCAACGTGCCCATTCCATAGATGAGAGCGTTTCCTACAGCCAGGCAGAGGTTTTGGAGAGCCACCGCTGTTACTGCTGAGAGCTGGATTCTCCATCCCTTTTACACTGGCATAACTTGGACGCCGTTACCCAAATCAGCTTTGCACTTGATGTTCTGTGTGTTTTTTGTAGGAATTACATTTTGATGTAATGGGGTGTACCGCAAAGGCAGCGTTTGCTTTGCAGGGCAGCCCAACGCGGCAAGGGGAGAGATGCCTCCGGCAGGGCTGGGCGAGCGCAGGCAAGGGCTGCGCGAAGTCCCTGCGAGCGCAGCCGCATCCTCCCTCTTCCCCTCCTCGTCTCAAACTGTGTCTCTCGCTGGGCTGAGCTGACGTTGGGTACACGGGCATTTCTGTTAGCCTAATGAGATTTGCTGGATTTCCTGCTTGCTTTATTTTTTTCTTTTTCTCTCCCTTTTCTTTCTCTTGTGTAATCTGTCACGTACCCCTGGGCTGCCTTTGGCTTTGCAAGCTTCCCTGGGCGGGGGGGAGCTTGGGTTGTGGCAGAGACGCGGTTTGCAGGGGCCGAGGCAAACACAGCGCAATGAGAGCGGCTCTCTCCGGGCTGTCTCTAGTCCCCTGAGCAAAAGTGGCACCACCAAGGAGAGGAAAACCCCGACAAGGGGCTCAGGGTGCACTGGCTGTACCGTGCTGTGTGGCGGGGAGGCCCTCCAGCCTTCTTAGCCCCTGCTGCTCCCTTTCTTGCCTTCTGTATTTTTCGGTCCTATTCAGTATTTCCTTTTGAACAGCTCCTTTTTTATCCTTCTCAGATGCTCATCAGACTTTTTTGATTTAATTGATACTCACCTTTTCTTTCTGCCCCCTATCATCCTGTGCTCCCTATATGTTCACGTTTGAGACCTAGGATGGTTACCTCTGCTTATAAGCCGTATGTGTCTATACAAACACATACACAGCAGTCCCTTCCCCATGCCCACAGCAATCAATGTGCATTTTGCCAAGTTGTTAGAGTGTGATAACATGGAGTATGTTATTAGACCATGATTGGGGCCCCATCTGCATCTTTCCCTGCTTGTCTAAACAGCCTCAGTGCCTGTGTTTGCCTTGTAGGTGAAAATGGTTTCGAAGAGCTCGGTGGTTGGTGGCTCAAGGGCTCTGATAGTGCACCTGGATCAGAAAGCATCCTCAATAAACACATGCAAGTGAAGTTGTTGGGGAGAAGAAGCGATGAAAGAGGAGGGAGAAAGGCAGCTAGAGCTTTCCTGCGTGCGCCCTTCTCTGGGCAGCAAAGCTCCAACTAATTAATTATGTTGGGATGCAGAGAGCCGTGAATAGAGGCTTTTACTCTTTAAAGCTAAAGACAGACACATGGATTGGAGCCATGTGGGAGTCTCACCTCCCCAGTGTGTTTTGGGGGCAGGAGGTTGTAAGTGACCCAGGATGGACAAGGAGGATTAGCTCTGGGGAGACTTTACGTGTTGCTGCTGCTGCACCACAGTACTGTGCACGTGCGTGTGCGGAGCCCCGAGCAAAGGCAGCCTGCGAAGGACGGACGGGTCGGTGTGCTCACGCAGCAGGGCATGGTGCCCACCGCAACGGGCTGCCGCAACCATGTCAGCTCTCCTGCTCATCTCGCGCTCACACAGCGTATTCTCCTGCTCTGAGCCATTGCCAGCCAACTCGGCAGCCCTTGCTGCCCTCTGGCTGGGGGGAAGCAGGCAGGACCACTGGTCCTGAGTGGTTTGGTGTCTCGGGGAGCAACCAGGTTTCAGCAGAACTGCCACTAGCAGCTGCAGCAGCCCCCAAGACCATTGTCAGCACCGCGGCTGCTGGTTACTGCTGTCTGCTACCTCTCATGTGCCAGAGGCATGTAGGTACAGGGAAGATCCTTCTTCCACAGCCATGTGTTACGGCTAAATGCAGAAAACAGCCTGACCTTCTGGCAGCAACACCAAAAACCTGCCCACTTCTTCTCTAGCATCCCCTCTGCTTGGCTTTAGAGCGTGTCATCCTGCACACTGCTGCCCCAGTACCGCTCCCTTCCCGTCCACTGCTGGGAAAGGCTCTGAAGCCCTGTTCATCCAGGTGCTGAGCTCGCACACAGCTCCGCTGGCTAGTGCCCGGCTGTTGGTACCAGCTGGAGATGCTGTCCATGTGGGAAGAAGGCCTGACTTCAGGTGAGTGATCGGTGCCATTTTTGGGGCTAGGCAGGAAAACTGCAGTGCTGCAGCCTCCTCCCAGCCTGAGTTTGCAAGGAAAGGAGCTGATGAAATACTTGATGTGCTCTCAAGATGGTGTTATTTCTGTCCATCACTAGTCCTGAGCAGGATGCAGGGCAATGCCTCTTCCAGGAGCCCAACACCGAAACCGGTGTTCCCGGAGCAACTCTGCCGCAAGGACTGATGCTGGGGGATGTGCTGTGCTGCTCCTTGCTCTGCCTCCTCCTGCAGAGACCAGTGCTCAGCCACCACCTCCCAGTCCAGTGTGCCTTCCCAGGACTCAACGCTTGCTTGCAGGCCAAGAAGACTTGGAGGACGGCATGATAATGTCCTAGTTCCAGCTGCCATCGCTGCAGCTGCAGAATGGGAAGAGGTCAGCACGGACCTGGATACTACACATTCAAGTGACTTTAATCTTCAAGGATGAGACAAGTTAACTGAGGAGTGCCAGGGCAGCTGTGCTGCACATGGGATAAACTAGAGTGACTTCCCAGGAGGCTGCAGAGCAACAGGCTGTTCGAACCATTAAAAGAGCTGTCACCTTTTGGAGAGAAGTTTTACAACTGTTTGTTAAATATGCATGAGGGAAAAAAACCCCAAAACCTAAAGAACAAACTCTAACATAAAATCACTTTAAAATTCCCTGCTGTGCGAAGATTGGCAGTTGTGTAACATCTGGTCTCATTCCTCCAAAGTATTTTGTATTGGAGATATTTTCCTAAATTCCTGGCCCACATATGTGTTTTTGAGCAGGTTAAGCAGAAGGTTTGGAAGCCCTGATGGTGCGTTTGGTGTGAGCACACAGATGTATTAGTTGGGTGAGGTGGGAATATACCACTGTGCTGCTCTGTGAAAGGCATTTTAGCAGAGGAGACGGAGTGCGTGCGGGAGCAAGCAAGCTGCGTGCTGGCCCGAGTGCTGGCACTGCTTTTAGCAGGAGCAGGATCGGACCCTGGTGCTGTCACAGCTCTAAGAGGGTCCTGACTGTCACACTGAGTCAGTGCATCTGCCCTGTCACCAGCCAGCACTGACTGGTACAGGAGGAAAGAAAAGAGGATTGGAAAATGCAGGGATGGGGACAGCCTCCACAGGCAGGGAGTTAGCGGCCGGTGCCTTGGCTCCCAATCCCTCCGGCTCAGGGCTGCTGTGGGGGGAATGTCCTTTAGGACTCAGACCTTAAATCCTTCACACATGGCCTTTCCAAGGAGAAATGCCACTGTTAGCTGATTGTTTCAGGATGGAAGATACGGAAAACTCTGATCTTTCCCCACCCCCGCTTTGCCTCTCCCTTCCAGCAGTTCCTCTAATTCTGTTCCCTCTCATGGCTGGAAGCATGTGCCTGGGGTTCAGCAGATGTTGGAAGGAATTTCCATGAGAAACTAGGAGGGAGATCATGGAATTTGCTGTACGGGGCTCTCTTGTGCCCCGTTTTCTTTCTGCCTTCAGGACCAGGGAATTTTTATTCTAGGAAAATACATATATATTCTATTTTTTTTTTCTCCCCAGATTTGGAGGCTTTCATCCCTTCCTCAGACTAACCTGTCATCTTATTTCCTTGTCCCCTGTGACTTTTCTAGTCCCTCTTGTCATTCCCAAGCAGCTCAGCAATTAGTCACTGAAAACTTTCCACTTCCATAAGCTACCTGCTGTACTGTGCTGCTAAATAAGTAAGTGGCTCAGCTACTGCAGGCAAAAGTCGGTCCTTCTGGCTTGCCGCTGGGGAGGAAGGACAGCGAGTTAACTGCTGCGCTCCTGGAGAACAGGCAAGCTGCGTGGCTGGTCCCCTGAGCGGGACTGCCGGGATAACTGCACCACGAGGGGTGGAATTTGGGGTACCACTGCTCCCCACTGCAGTGAATCCTCTGGGCAACCCGATGGTGAATTGCAGCTCTATGGACCACCCCACGCCGGCTGGGTGATGCAGAAAACAGGCAGGTATGGGTGCTAGCGGGTGCTTGCACAGATCCCCTGGGTTCATCCCAACCTCGGGGGACGATTGCCCTGGTGACCCCGTGTCTTTACACAGGTGAGTTGGGAGTGGTGCAAGCTCAGCACCTTGTGTCATTTTCCTTCTTAGCATGCAGGCAATCAGATGCTTGACAGGAGAAGGAGGAATTAAAATAAGATACTTAAATCTGGAGACCTTTAGAGGTTACAGCCGTGAAGTCCTAAGCCTGCATTGCAGATGGCTTGGCCCAAAAGTTTCTGTGGCTGCCCAGGAGGAGAGGACTGCTGGTCTCGCAGTAGGAATGAGATGATGTGCTGGTGCTGGTACTACCTCTGGTCCTGCTGGCTAACTCAGAGCAGTGCAAGGCCGTTTTGTTTATGCAGGAGGAATTGCCCGAGCACTTAGGCTGTATTTAGGCTCCAGGGACTGCAAGGGTGGCTTTGAGAATCCTCCTCTTGGGCTGTACTCTGCTCTTTGGCTTAGACCTGAATGCTGGCAAGGGGGACAGGGAGGCTGGGAAGATCAGGGAATGCAGCGGGATGACACTGAGGAGAACTCGTCTTGGGCGACTGCTGCGGGGGAGATGAAAGCTGGAAGTGGCTGGCGGAGATAGCTGCTGGGTCTGGTCTCTGCTCTGTTTGGATCCAGATGCGACTGAGTTGGCACACGGCTGTTCTGAACACAAATGCTTCTGATGAACAGAAAAGGTGTCCCCAGTTATGCCCAGCTCAGACTCTCTAATTTTAGCTCATTCATTCTCTTGGGGTCTGGCTGCACGTATGCCCTGTGTGCAGGGTATGATGCCACTGCAGTCACATCATCGGTTCCCAATGGCTGGAAAAAGGTTCACTGTCACTGTATTCTGGTTCTAATGGTCAGAGGCACAGATTCCCCAGCCTGTGGAAAGTGAGGCTGTGGCTGAATCAAAGCAGTGCTGATATTTATTCATGCTTAGAAAGCCTGTCAATAAGCAAAGCCACGCTACCAAGCAATCGGAGCTCCATTTTTACCACTTTCTTCAAAACAGAAAGCCTTCCCTTAGGGAACATTGTAAGAATGGTACACCTCGGAGGACACCACTACTGTTTCCATGTTACTGCTAAGTCTCCTGGCTGGGATTTGAGTCTCTGCTTCTATGCGCTCGGGTGTCTTGGTGCAATGCCTTGAACCATGCAGGCTTGCAGCATGTTAGGGAACCGGTAAAGGAATCTGAAAGGCAACAGCCTCATTTGAACAAGGCTGGAAGGCCCTTGAGGCTGGGGACCAGATCTTGCTGCCTCCAAGGCAAGTGATCAATGCAGTCAGTCACTGTGGGCACTTTGGGGGGTGAGGGGGGGTGGGAAGAACAATTGGGATTTATTTTCTTGAAAAAAATGAGTTATTTCAGCAAGCCAAAGCTCTGTGGAGGATGGAGAGGAAAGTAACAGGTGCTTGGAGTGGAGCTGGAGGCATGATTTCCTCTGTGGTGCTAAAATGGTTAATTAACATAATCATCACAGAGCTCCCAGTTAAGCCATCCGTTGCTTAGCAAACAGTTTTGGATGTAAATGTAATAAATATTTGATGATGCTGTGAAATGACAATAAAGGCCCAGCAGCCAACTGGTTCACAGAAGAACCTTCTCTGCTCTCCTAGCTTAGGTCGCTTCTCATTTCTCCCACCCCTCACTCCCAAGGAACACTCCTTAAGCTCATGCTTTCGTCCTCTGCCTTCCTGGTGCTGCTGCCAGGCGTGGGTTTCTGTGCGACCCCGAGCTGTTGGCATGCCAATCCTCTTAGTAATGCTGGCCCACGACCGCCTTGTAAATGTGCTACGCTGGATGTCTTCCACCGTACTTCCACCCCCCATTTCCAAACCAACGGCTTCACAGCTGTGCCGTCACCAAAGACCTCTGGATGCTGCCATGGCTGTAATGCAAAGGCGCAGTGTACGTGGACAAAGTCTAGCACTGTCCTTCGTGATGCTTTGTGTGCCATGCAAATTAATTACGGTTGTAATTACCCTGTAGGACCTTTCCAGTTGGCTGATTTTAGTTAAAGCCTTCCCCATCTCTCCTTCTGAGTTTGTGCAAGCCTGGGCAGCCCCCATTTGTTCAGGAGGCTTTGTTTTGGGTTTCTGTTTTCCTCCAGTCCCGTATGTGCTCAAAGGTGGAGTCTATCCCCAGCATCAATCCATCATCTGGAGGCAGTTATTCTGCATTTATGCTGCCGGGACAGAGCTGGAGAAGCTGGCATTGCAGTGGGAAGGTGTTTTTTTAATTGTTGTGAACCAGCTGCACGGTGCCAGTGCTGACTCATGAACCTGACACCAGGGACAGCATTAGGCTAAAAATCAGTTGGTCCCGTGTTGTTCAACACTCCCTATATTCATCCGTAGTTCTGCTTTTCCTCAGCCTGCATCCTGCCCCTGGACCAGTGCCCGGGCCCCTTGTGAGCCATGGGAAGACGTCACCCAGAAATGTGAATTTCTGAGCATTCAAAGGTTGCACTGTTTATTCAGCTGATAGCTCCAGCTCTGCGCTCTGTCCTGGCTTAATTTGAGCGTTGTGTTTCAAAGAACAGGGCCCAACATCCTGCTATTGATACTTCCTGTTCACTGTGAAATTGGGGTTAAAAACCAGCTGCAGCAATCCCTGGGGAGCTGGTTATCATTCCTTGCTGGGCCTCTGCCCTGCAGCTGAAGTTGTGTAAACTTTAAATCACCACATAATGTCCTGGAGCGATGGTGGGCAGAGGCACTGCAGCTGGACCGCACGTCCCTGCTGACAGTCAGCTGGCTAAAGCAAATATATAACTGTCCCGTACTTATAGTGCAGCGTGTTGGAGGGGTATGGTATTTAGGTAGGAATTATTTTTTTCCCCCCTACACATTGACAAATCAGTTCAGTTCATTCCAGGGCCACTGGCTTGAAACAGGACTTCTTCCAGTTTGTTGCTTATTTTGAGTCAATATACAATATTAAGATAAGCAAAAAAAACCCCACCAAAAAAGCTCCAGATACAGCCACCAACTGTCCAGCTGTAGGATAAACATTACGTAGAGCTAGTGCAAATGTAGCTACAGTTAGTTCAAAACAAACTACACAAGTGAATGTTTATCCTCTAACGAGGCTATTTTTACTGTTTGAAACTTGGCCTTGATTTTTTTTTTCCCCCCATCCTTTCCAATTTCTCCTGTTTTTACGGCTGATTGGAAAATTCTCCAGAAGTAATTAGGGGACTTAGAAGCTGAAAGATCCCTTTGGATTTAGGCGTGGACAGCAAGAGCTTTTGGGAAACACTTTCAGCATCCTCAGCTTAGCAACACATTATTTCCGAAGTATGAATTTCTAACTAGTGTGCCTGCTAACTCTACCTGCTCTGAGATGAAAGCAGTGTCATAACTACCCATGTTTGATTCTGCCCACGGTAAGTTTTCTGGGGAACCAGGTTCCCTGTAGATGTAACACACCCAATTTTTTACCCCCCTGGTGCTCAGGACAGGTCTGGGCTCCCTGCCTCTACCCATCGGCTTTAAACTTTCCATGGCCAGGACAGTGGCTTGGAGTCAAGATTTCCACGGAGGCGCCGCGGCAGGACGAGGCGCTGGCTTTGCCAGGCAAATATGAGCCTGGAGAGAAGGTATCGCACCCTCCCGTACCCGAGATTCGCCTCGTCTCTTGCCTCCGCATCCCCCTGGCCCGCCCTCCCTGGCAGCTTGCAGGGTGCCCCCATCCTTACCCTGCTCCAGGTCCTGCTGGTCGTACCAGGGCTCCTCTTCCTCGCTCTGGAACTCCTCCATCCTGCCGGCGCTCAGCATTTAGCACCAGCGGCCCGGGGAGACGCGCAGCATCCGTCAAAGGCCACCCCGCCGCCGCCGGGAACGCGGAGCGGGGATGGATGCAGGGATGAGGGCGGGGATGCGGCCTCGGAGCCCGGGGAGAGGAGGGGGTGGCACGACGTGGCACCCGGCGCCTCGCCGCTGCCCCGGCTCTGCCTGCCCGCGGGGGCTCCGGGGCGGGGAATGAAGCGGGACGTGGCGGCCGGGGCGGGGGGCACGGCTGGCGTGGGCTGGGGATGCACAAAGGAAGGGAGAGGGCCCGGCGCAGCCCGGCACAGCCTCTCTCCGCAGCTCGGTGGAGACCTCTAGCATGGAAATGCTGCAAGGAAACCCGGCGAGAGGGAAGGGGGAGGCGAGGCGAGACTGGCCGCCTCCTCCTCCTTCTCCTCCTCCTCTCCGCCCAGCCCTGCCGCGGACAGCGGGGCGGGCGTGGGGCTGGCGGGAGCGGCGTTTGGGGCTGGCAAGGTGGGGGTGACCCGCAGTCCCCCCTGCAATGATGCCTCCGACGGAGTCCCTGCACCCGCCGGGGAGGGCAGCCAGGAGCAGGGCTTGCTCCAGCGCCTGCTGGGATGCGGAGGGTGTCCTGGCCTTGCCACGGGCTTCTCGGTGACTTTGGGCAAGTCTCGGGACCCTTCAGGGGGGATGTCGGTGGCTTCTCTGCCTTGGTGGGTTCGGGTGGGTTGCTCTTCCAGATGGCTCCCTAGCTGGGGCTGTGACGGGAGAAACTCCATACAAACAGCCCCCAGAGCATCGCCTTACCCTTGTCTTCCCTGGCTCTTCCTCCAACTCTGTTTTCCCTGTTTTGCACCCCGACGAGAAATTGATGCTTCTTATGCAGGCTCTTCTCTTATGTTTGAGGACAAACTCCCGTTTCTTTCTGATGGGTGGAAGGAACTTAAAATTGGGGGAAATTTGTGAAGTTCTGAGGAAATGTGTCTGTTACAAGTAAATTCAGAAAGGACTTGGGATTTTGGTACTTGCTTTTCACTTTAAGGGAATAAGGATTAGAGAAGGTGGCCTTTCTTCCACTTGCTAGTGTGCAGTTTGGTCCAAGGGGGTTTATTTGTCCTTGTCAGCCCATCAGAGACTCTAAGGTCCAAATGAACTCATGTGACAGTGGATTTAAGATGATTTTTTTTTTCTGCCTTCTGTGTGATGGAATTGTCTGGATTTATACTTAATGGCATTACCTTGCAGCAGTGCCTACAGAAAACGCAATATAGGATGTTTACCCAAGAGCAGCAGAGTGTGCATCCGGAAAAGATGGGATCTGTGTCAGAAAACTCTGTCCAATCCAGCAGTGGCAGGCAGCTGAGAGCCCCTGGATGATTAAAGCGATGGCTAGTACTCAGCTTTCCTGTACAGCAGCAGAGGAGGGAAATAAAGCAGGGAATAAGAGAAATTGTCGGTGATTGCTCTCCCCTTCTCTCCTCATAGACCTCTCTATACACATCTACATAGTCCCAAAATTCAGTGACTGCCTGGAAAGCCTTCTGCCTTAATGCAGTTGCAGACCAAAATCGAGGAGTCTCTTTTAACCTGGCATTTGTAACTCAGCAAAGATAATCAAGCACTTTTGGTGTGTTTGGGAGAAAGCCATCTCTGACTGGCTCCTAGATCTTTTTCTGAGCAATTTTAACATAGAAATAGGAAAAAAAAAATCTTTATTTTCTTATGCCTGTGAATGTTGAAGAGGCATTTGGACAATGTCCTTAATAACATGCTTTAACTTTTGGTCAGCCCTGACATGGTCAGGCAGCTGGACTAAATGATTGTTGTTGGTCTCTTCCAACTGAACTATTCTATTAATTGTGAAAAATAATTGCCTGTGAAAAGTATTCTGTTCCTAACAATAAATTATTATCATTTATCTGTATAGTGTGGCCATACTGAGTGAGTGCTGGGATGCAAAGCCCTAGGCTGTTTGGCAGCTAAAGCCAGGTGACACGGTTTTGTAAAAATACCTTTTTCCTATAGGTTTTACAAGAATGTCTCAGGTCTGACCTGTCACTCGATATAATAAAACATTGCTGATTTCTGTGCAAGTTTATATGCCAGTAAATGAGAATTCCCACAGTCTGCCCCAGCAGGGGAATTGGCACATTGCTTTCTTTTGCAAAATGATAAGAATTACCTCATTTCCTCTGAAGAAGGGAGACTTGCAGAGCTGAGCATGTGAAATGTAACTCAATGACACCAAAAAGGTGCGTTTGCCGTTCATAGAGCTGCTCGGTGCAGAAAACGGTGTTGATAGCTTCAAAGGCAATGCTGAATCACCTCAGACAGCTGCTTTGAGGTGTTCAGTGAGAGCCAAATCCTGAATCCTCAGTCCCCAGGGTTATAAAACATCCTCTCGTTGCAGGTGGGTAGAATTTAATTGGGGTTAATGGGCCACCACGTGCAATGAGCTTGTTACGAGGTGCTTGCACAGGGTACTTGCTACAAGCCTGCTTGCTCCCGGCGCTTTTCAGCCCTGGACCGGGGAGAGGCTAGAGCCGGCCGTTCCCCCGGCATCCCGCTGCACCTCCGGGCTCTCCGGCCGTGGCTGGATGGAGCTGTCGTGGGGCTTGTGCCCGAGAGCTGCAGAGCAAAGGGGCTTCAGGGGACAAAGGCTGCTGGCAGAGGGGAGAAAGAAGGGGGCAAGACTTGGGGAGGAGGGAGCTGATGGGAGGGAGAAGGCAAAGGCAAGGGAAGAGGAGAAGGGGGCTGCCAGGGAAGGCGAGGAGCAGAGGAGAGGTGGCAGAGGGAGCCCAGGCTGGAGGGGAGAGTGAGGAAGGGCTGGAGGAGGAGGGCAAAACGAGGAAAGCCGTGCTCTGCCGGGGGCTCTCACAGAGAGGGGAGACGAGGGAGGGTGCAGGGGGAGCACGGCCACGGAGGGCCGAGTGCGGGCGGAATGGGAGGGAGGGCGTGAAGTGGGGAAGGCATGGCAGACGGAGGTGGGAGAAGGGAGCGACTGGGCAGGGAGGAGGGATGTGCCTGCGGGGAGGTGGCGGGGCGGGATGGAGGGCTGGCGGCGGGGCGGGCGGAGGAGGAGCCGCGGCCGTGGGCGGAGGAAGGGATGCGGGAGAAGGGGCGGGAGGGCCGGGACCTGCGAGGCCGGGTTTGACAGGAGGGAAGAGCCGCCGGCGCGGGGAAGGGGCATGGCGGCCGCGGCGGCCCGAGCAGGGGAGGCGGGATCGGTGGCGTGAGGGGACGGCCCTGCCCGGCCCTGCCCGCCGCGGCTGGCAGGCCGCAGCCCCGCCGAGCCGGGCCGCACCATGGGCAGCGCCGACTCCAAGCTCAACTTCAGGAAGGCGGTGATCCAGCTCACCACCAAGACCCAGGTGAGGGCCGCCATGTCTGGAGGTGGAGTGAGGTGAGGGGGCGCCGCCATGTCGGGAGGTGGGTGAGGTGAGGGGGGGGCCGCCATGTCGGGAGCCGCCCGTCCGCCCGTCCTGAGGCGAGGCTTCCCCGGCTGTGGGGTGGCCAGGGATGCTCGGAGCCAGTCGGGGCGGGCTGGCAGGCCCCTCTCCCGCTCACCCGAGGCACCGCGGCGCTGAGGGAAGGGGGCAGCTGGGCCGCTGCCCGCGCGGCCCGACCATGGTGCCTCGTGTGCGGGGACAGGGCTGCACGCTGCTGGGGACCCGCCGGGCTCGGGGTGGAGGTGACAACGCTGCCGCGGCCGGGAGCTTCGGCCGTGGCTGGCCCTCGTCCAGGCAGTCGCGGTGAGGCCTTGCTCTAAGGCTGGGGAGCCGATGGGGGATCCCAGGCAAACTGGTCCCATCTGCCATGTCCCTGGTCTCCAGAGGTCTAATGGTGATGGAGGAGGAGCAGGAGATAGGCGGTGAGGCCATGCTCTGCCTCAGGGCAGCGGCGGATTCCCGGGTACAGCTGTCAGGTCTAGCAGGGCTGTGCCGCTATCACAGCACTTGCCTCCTCTGACATCTTGCAGTGTCCTGTGTTACCAGACCGAGATGCTGCTGTTGTAAGGGATGTCCACAGCTACTAACGTATTCAGCTGCAGGTTTACATCACTGCAAGGTTTGGCAATGCCTCCTTCGCTATATATCCCCCCCAAATAATTGGTGGATAATCTTGCTCTGTTTTTGGGTAGTAGCAGGTTGGGAGGGCTGTTGGCCATCTATGCTGTTGCAGCAGAAGCAGCTTCCATCTATGACCTGTGAAATAGTTCTTTATTTCTGCAGGCCGAAGAGGAGACGGAATTAAATGAAATGAAGTCAGGACTGTGTATAGGGAGGGTGGTTGCCTAGAGGTCTAACAGATGTTGCTTATTTCCTGGGAGCTAGTTTAGTTCTCTTAAGTTTGGAGCCCAGCAGCAGCAGCACATGGGCAGAAAATTAGTAGACTCTCCTCCTGCCTAAGGAGCAGAGGGATTTTGCTTTGTTGAGAAACCACATCTCAGGATCTTCTGAGCTACAACAGAGAACTGCTGTTATGATCCACCTTTGGTGGTGGGAGAATAACAGCTGCTAATAAAACTTGTGGATGATGGCAGAAGGAGATTTAACAATGGGGAATGAATTCAGAAGGCAAGGATATGGATGTAAAGGGTAATAGGAGAAAATCTGTGAAAATTTGAGAGAAAGACTAGGACTGGGAAATGATTCAAAGAAAAGTAAGACTGGAGGAGCCTTTGAGAAACTGTGTTTATACTTTCTAAAGCAGTATCACTTCTGTCTGCATTCCTCAGGAATGGCTTCTGTGGACATGTTCTTAAAAATGTCCAATTGTGGATGTTCCACAGCATCCCTAGGCAAGAAGACAAGTGGATGAATTAACGTTTAGGGATTCTTCCAAAGTCTCTTCTGGATGTCAAGTAGTGCCTTCAGCTTTGGACTGTCCTTCCTCCACTGCGAAATATGCTTATAAAATGAGATTGGGGGTGGGAAATCAAGCCTATAGGGATCTTAGCCTGCTGTTCACAAAGAAAATCCTGTATGAGGCAATCCTTCAGATTGCTCCCCTCCCCTGCTTTATCGACGTGTCTAATGAAAGAAGGTTCACTGGGGCCCTGAATAAAAGAAAGAGAAAAAGCTTAATTCTTGGCTGGATTAATTTCATATCTGTGTGGTCTAGGTGAGACTAACTGCCATGTGGAAAAAGGGTGGGGTGTTGGCGCTCCCATATTTACCGTAGAAGGGCACTGGTGTTTGCTTGTGCGGGATGCGTGACTGGACTCTCCTGGAGCCTTCTGAGCTTGTACCAGCAGTAACCTCCATGTAACCTCCTAGTCCATGAGACCCTGGATTCAAAACCAGGCTGCAATAATGGACAGAGTCAAATCTTTCAAAGCTATTAGTTCAAAACATACTTTGCTTTCTCAGCAGCCTTCTCTTCTGACATTAGGTAGCTGGACAAAAAGATTTTTGTCAAATCGTTGGTAACATGAAACTGTGAACTTAGTAATGCATTATGCGGTGTTTCCTAAGGCTCTGATGGAAGGAAGTGGTTGAGTAGGAAGCACTGCTTGCTCAGTAGTGAAGGTTCAGAGTTGGCACTGAAGTTACATTTTTCTTAAAAATCAGTTCTTACTATCTCCAGGCTTTTAATTAAAAAATGTGAATGTTCCCGTGTGAACATTAAAAAAAAAAAAAAAAAATCTGTAAGGAACGTAACACTTGAATGCTTGTAGCACACATGAAGCCCAGAACTGGAAAGTTGAACCAAGTCTGAACACAAATAAAATTGACTTAATTGATTTTTTAATTGCCAAAGAGAAACTCTGGCGGTGTAATAGTATTAAAAAATAAAAATCACTTCAGAATGATTTCAGTGATTAAAAAAGGGCAGGAGTACCAGAAGGAAGGATTTAGTTTATGCTACAGATGTATATTTATAGTCACACAAGGAGAAATAGGCTTTAGGATTTTTGTGTGATACATATATATTACATTGCACTTCACACCTTTAAATTGATAGGGAGGGCCCACCCTTTTAGTAATAAAACAGGTGTGTTTTGTCATAGAGACTGTGTGACCCCTCCCAAATTACCCATAAAAATTCTGTCTGCTTAACAGGTGAAAGGAAACGTAGATTGTGAGTAGGACAACTGGTCAGTGGCAGAGCAGGGAACTGAAGCTGGGAGCCTTAACTGCTGGGGAAACACGCTTTCTTTTCTTAGCCAGTTGGCGATTAAACGGTTTCTGCAAGCAACTGACTGGAAGAAATTTTGATCTTGTGAACAAGCTTGTTAGAGACATAGCTAGCATTAAAATCTGCTTTTAAAGAAACAGGAAGGATTGGACATGAGGGACAAACTCCAGTCCTTTCTTTTTACCTGATGTGATGAAGCAGTAGTACAACAGGCTGTTAATTTGAGCCTGATAAAAAGTACCTCTTGTGTTTAGGGAGAGGTTGGTTTCTGGTAGCCTGTTTCTGACGGCACTCAAGTATCCAAGTCTCTCAGGTTGATCAGAAGCAAAGTTGTCTTAAAAGCAAAGCTGTAACTAATACTTCACCCAGCTGACTTTTGTCCTAGGCTTTCTCTGCCAGGCTTCAACAGTTCCCATTTTCCAGTTTCCTTTGCAACACTCTCTGCTGTGGGAGCAGAGAACTGGCAATAGGCTCATGTGGAACCTCTCCTTGATTCTGCACTGCTGACCGCAAAGATCCTATAGAAATACTTATTTCTGCTCTGAAATCTGTGTGGAGCTGCTGTCCTTGGCAGCAGGGATGAAATCTTGCTAGTTATTAATGTTTTTGAAAAATCCATCCACAGACTTTCCGTTTGCACAGTGGCTCAGAAACAGGTGGTACAAAGGTGTGTGAATTGCCTCAAACTAATCCACTTGCCCTGCAGGGTTGCCTGATCTCCCAGGGCTCAATCAAGTGCTGCATGAATGGCTCTGTGGTCATTACACTCCACAGTTCTGCCTCATTTGGGGTGGAAAGGAGCACGCTGCTGTTACATATTATCCGAGCTTGCGTAGTACTGCCTAGAAACCCCCGTGAGGGATGAGGGATCTGCTGTGCTGTTGAGTCCTGGGAAAAGGAGAGACCCTGCCCCAAATGCCTCGCTGCCTCGGCTGATGGGATGCTCACTTGGTGTGTTGGCAAGAAGCAAAGTGAGCAAGACTAGTGTCTGCCCCTTTGATTCTTTGCTGGCGATTTGCAGCAACCTCAGAATTGATTTAAGGACAGTCCTCTGGTAGGGTCCTGTTGGAGGAATTGTTGGGAACGGGCATTCAATGTAAAGGTGTAAGTGCAGAGAGCTCTTGGTCGGCAGGAGGGTGCAAACACTCACCCTGCCTGTGTTTTGTGAGGGATTATATCTGAAAGAGAAAGCAAAGGTGGTACGAGTGACAGGCTGAGGACAGTAACGAGTGGGGGGAGGCTGTGCCTTTGGACCTTTTCCTGTTTATAGGATATGGTCAGCTCAACTCTGTTTTCCTGTTTCCTGTGAGGTATCCTGTTTGCCTGGGGATTGCCTGTTCAGGGCTGTGATTCTCTGTTCAGTAACTGGCAAGATGCTTGCAAACCGAAAGGCTTCCTTTTCTGACTCCTACAGCATGTGTGTGTGTTGTGCTTTAAAGAACCTGAAACCCAACATTTATAACTATTGGGAAATAAAGACTGGAGGCA
Source organism: Phaethon aethereus (assembly GCF_964289735.1). Taxonomy (NCBI): domain Eukaryota; kingdom Metazoa; phylum Chordata; class Aves; order Phaethontiformes; family Phaethontidae; genus Phaethon; species Phaethon aethereus. Next base: position 7,108,941 of record NC_138594.1, read on the forward strand.
TCCAGCAGGTGAGGATTCAGCTCCTCATGAGCTCTTCTGGTTAAAGCACTGTCAAAGCTAGCAGCGGTGCTGTGGGATTTGTTACTGCAGCATGTGCAGTACCAACACTTGTAACTAAATCTTGACATTTCCAAATGAAGGTATCCATGGCTGGTGAACAAGAGTGTTCTAGGTCTCTGTATTTCCCTTCTCTGTGAGCTAGACACAGGTTGTTAGTGAGCTCAGCATGAGGAAATGCATATTTAGATCCCCAGAGATGCTGTGTGCAGAATACAATCAGCTTAAAAACATCCAGTAATGTTCTGTCAAGGAGATGAATGTTATGTGGATCGAGTAGCTTCGTGATGCCAGACTGCTCATTAAAACGGGGCTGTGGGGACGTGAGTGACTCAGCACTGAATCCATGTCCCAGGATTGTACATGGGATACCATCTGTTGGATGAGGAGCTGACCTGCTGCAGATATTAAAAATGAAAGAAATGGTGTTTTAGCATAATCCTCTTGCCAAGACGGCAGCCGTGACATTAATGTGGCTGCAGCATCCAATGTTGCAGCTTGAGTAATTACTGCTATACCTCTTTAAGTAATTTTAGTTGGAGAGCGTGTTCTTCAATCTGCCTTGGCTGTTGTGTTACCATCTGTAAAGTAGCGGCTGTGTTCAACCGCTGAGGAGGCCTCAGGCTAGTGGGAGGTAAAGGGATCTGTGTCTGCTGGAGGCAAATGGTTTTCTTCTTCCCCTCTAGTTGAGAGTGAATTATTTATGCATGATCTCCAGTTAGCCACAGTTGCTGCTCACTGTTGTTAGTGGGAGTGGCTGTGGCAGGCAGCCAGTAGTACATGTGGCAATTATACATGCGGTTGTGGTACGTGGTTTGAAAGGGGGTGTAGGAAGTGTAGGATGTTTCATGCATTACATAGATTGGATTTCCAGATACTTAGCTCTCTTTGAGGAGTGTAATTAGAGATGAGATTTTCAAAATAGCTTTGCTTCCATTTAAGCATTTTATGCCCAGGTTACAAAGAGCACAGCTCCTTCACACACTTGGGAAGCTGAAAGGCTGTAAACACTTGGCTGTTTCTACAGATACCCTCTGAGGAGCTGTGATCTTGAATGGTTTGGAAAAAGTTACTCTTCCCTTGGGAAGAGGTTTAGTGGGAACTTGCTTTGGTGGCCAGGTGATAAAATGAAGAAGGTTTCAGCACTAGAGCAGAAGTTAATAAGATGCCTAAACACGTGTGAGTGTTTTGTTTTTTCTTTTTAAAGACTGAAGAGTTGCTTGGGCTGATTCATTGCATGGCTGGAAGGACCAGGACAAGCAATAAGCAGCCTTTATGGCACTGGAGGGTTAAGGCAGAGAGCTGCAGGGCAGTAACCTGCTATACCAGTTTGGGAGCAGGCTGCCGGCCTGCCCCTCTAACTTTTTGGCCTTTGGGTGGTAGTGACACATCACCTGCTCACAGACTGTGGCTGTTTAATTCAGGAGGTGATAACAAAGGGGGAAATGCAGCACTTCTCAGTGTCAGAGCTGTGAATGAGCTGTTCTCCCTGGAGTTGCATCTTAGCTGCATTTAGAAACAGCATAGAGCCGGGCAAGTTTTCTGCCTACTACAGCAGAGCTGGGAGTGGGCAGGAATTGTTTAAGTTAAACATATGTTCATATTTTTGCCCCTTTCCCATCTGACATGGTAGACCCACCCATGGTGCTGATTATCCCAGTTAGCGAGAGCTGCTGTTTGCTTTGGAGCTGCTGCACATCACAGGCAGGAGGCTCCCTCTCACCCCAAGCCAAGGGCTGGGAGTGCTCAGGCAGACGGCTCTTCCCACCTGCCAAAAGTGCCACCACATCTGGGGAAAGTCCTGGGGAAACGCTTCCATTTTCCTCTTCTGACTGAAATAATGGATCCATCTCTTTCACACTGCTCGGCATAAATACACATGTATTTATCCCACTCCTGTAGCAGGACCCTTGGGCTGGATGAGCGCTCCCACCATTTTTGGGCAATGCCTGTCTCTTGGCAAGTGTCAGCATTTAGACGGGAAGAGCTGTGCTCAGTTCTAGGCTGCCTGAAAAGTTAAGTCTTTCCTGATTGTTCAGGCTCCCAGGCTTTGGATGCCTGAGATGTTGTGTAATGGAGATGCCTTCTTGTTCAGCAAACAGTGCTGGCATTTTCACCTTTTGGGGAGTGGCAGGTCATCGCCACACTCCGCAGGGCTGGAGGCACCGCTGGCCCTGTGTGTCTGAGCCTCTGCTTCACCTTGAATGGCCAGCACTGCTCTCTGGCTCTGCAAAGCCATAAAGGGCAAAGCAAGTCCAGTCTGCGTTGTTCAGCCACATATAACCTGACGCCCAGGTTGTCATTGTTGTTGTTTTGATTTCTAAGTTGATGCCATGCTGTCGGGAAGAAGCTGGGGGAAATAACATTGGGACTCTGTAGCCAGCTGTACAGAGCTGTCTTTCCAGCTGCATTCTGGCAAACAGACCATCCTCATGGCCGGCATACCTAGCACTGGGGTTTCAGGGTGGGCTCGAGGAGAATCTCACTACGAAAAGGGGACAACAGTGCCGGTAAGAGGGGCTTGTCTGCATCTGCAGAGCCAGAAATGGTAACTGGGAGGGGTGTGTTCCCAGGCATGGGGAGTGGGCTTCCCTGACCACAGATCTGAAATGGATTGCTTTTTTTGGTACCTCAGTCTCCTCCTTCCATCTTCATCTTTGAATTGCACACTTAGTGCTTTTTAAGAACAAAGCTTGGGCAGTGACCAGCTGCACTGAGTCCAGTGTCCCATAAATATTTGATTCAGAAAGATCAATTCCCTTGCATCCGTAAGTACTTAGGGATGGGTCTATCAGTTCTGTTTGTGCCTTAATGTGAGATGTCCCTGATTGCTTCCTCAAGACTTTGGTTACAATAGAAGTAATTCCAGTGCACACCCAGGGTATTCTTGGCTTGCTCTGAAGGTGACATAGTAAATGACAGCAGCCTGGCCCACATGGTAAAGATCTTATAATACATGCCCTAGGTTGCAGACAAGCAGGAGGCCTCATGTATGTTGTGACTCCATGAAAGACTTGGAGAGTCACAGTCTGATGCAGTTGGTCACATAAATGTCTTGCTGCTCACCCCCTTGCTGAGGGAATGATCTTTTTGGGAGATCAGATTGGCCAAAGCCGTGGTAACAAAGAGGTTGAGGTACAAAAACCAATGCCAGTATGTTTTGTTGACCCTCTTCCATGCCTGGTCCTGTCCCCAAGCCAGGCATAACTGCTGATGTTTGGACCTCATAGAATGGTAGTTGTGCATCTGTAACCATGTTTGTGTCTCCACAGCCTGTGGAGGCAACAGATGATGCCTTTTGGGATCAGTTCTGGGCAGACACAGCCACTTCAGTGCAGGATGTCTTTGCCCTTGTACCAGCTGCGGAGATCCGAGCAGTGAGAGAAGAATCGCCTTCAAACTTGGCTACTTTGTGTTATAAGGTAAGGTTGGTGCTGTCTTACTTCTTGGTGCTATGCTAGTAGGGGGGTGCCCCATGGCTCCCTAGGGGAGACAGGTATCGTATTATTTCCTTGTGCCACATGGTGTGCTTGCTTGTCTCTGCCTCCTGCTGATGGTAACTCTCAGCCATTCCTCTCTTGGTTTAGCACAGACCCAAGCTGGCATTTGCTCACTTTGGAGCCTTTTTCTTCTTGTCCCCTTCCTGTGTTTCACCCTGCCCTCTTGGGTCTTGCCTGCTGTGTAAACTGCTTCCTGCTTAGGGGACTTTGTACAAAGGCTGCATATTTGTGGGGAGGCTGGTACCTCCGATTCCCTGTCTGCATCTAATTGGTCCTCGCCATACATCAGTCTGGCTTCTAGCTGATAGATCCCAGAGGGATGTGGAGATTGTCACTGTACAAGTGCCTGGGTGAAGTTGGGGGGAGATTGTAAGACTTTTCTTCCTTCTGCTGTGACATCAGAACATCCCTGATGCTGCTCCTGGTTTTGCCATGTCCTTGTGCAGAGCACAAGGGACAGTGACTCATGTTTCCTACCCTGCCAGGTTTGGCAAACTGTCAAGCTGGTGAGCAACTTATTCCACCTGGGAAAGTGCAGGTGTGAATAATGCTCCTGATTAGAGCCATGCAAAGAGTAGCCTTGAATTTGTAGTGTTGGAAACATTTGGAATGGCGTTTTCCCTGTTTTAAATGGTTGTTGTCATCCTGTTTTTCTTTCCTGCTCTACAAAATGTGAATGAGACCTACTGAATCATAGCGAAGGTACTTCTGACTGGGAATTGTGCCTCAGACAGAAGTCTGTAGTCGATACTTGAGAAAGAATACAAAAATGAGGAAAAATTGAATGGTTCTTCCCTAGTGCTGTCTCCTGCCTTCTGGCAATCAGCAGGTTGGGAATCGAGGAGGGCTGGAGAGACCTGTACTGACCACACAACCCCTTTGTCTCTGTGCCCGCTTTCCCCCCAAACCAAGACTAAAATATGGGCCGTTCTTCCTGCTGGAAACAGATGTGTGGGGAGACCTGGTTGCTGCAGGGCTGTTTAGTCAGGAGCCCTAGATCTTGGGATATAGGGGTCAGAGGAGCCTGCAGACTCCTGCAGTGCTTTTGCCAGGCTGAGGGCCCTGACCTGTGCCAGGTGCAGTGTGGCCACTGGACTTAGCAATGCTGCATGTTTGTGGAGAGCACAACAGCATGGCTGGAATGTCATTTGCAGTCGTGGCTGGAGACTTGGACTGTGCAGAGTCATAAATGTGCCTGAAATTAGTTGAGCTCGGTCACAGTGTGGACAAACTGAAACTATGCAAACAACATTTAAATACCCATTAAGGCAGTGACGCAGGCTAGCGGAGTCAGTGACCCAGACAGTCTGCTATGAAAATAAGCAGAGACACATGACCTCATGAATTAAAAAGCAGCAAGGTGAATCCTTGGTAGATGTTTTGGCTTTCATTCCCCCTCTGTTTCCCCTTGGGATTAGGGAGTAAGAGCAAGTGGGTGCGACTGCTGGGGGAAGGAGCTGCCCTTTTCTGTCTATGGGTAAAACCTCTAGCCACTGTGGTTACTGCCTGGCAAGACCCACATCCTCTTCTGAAAAACCCAGTGTGACTGTCTCCATTGGCAGTTTCAGTAGGGATCACATGGACTACAGAGACTCAGCCCAGAAGCTCTTTCCAGAGCAGTTCTAGTCACAGGGTCAGTGGGGGAAACCTGGGCTACCGCCCTCCTCTGCAACAGGACCTTGCCAGATTGCTGGAGGCCGCATCCTTATCCGTACACTTAATAGTCACAGGCAGCAGCTTAACTCCCACCTCCTGAGTCAGGAGAGGTCCCTGCTGTAATCACAACAGCACAAACAGGTATGTCAGACTTGGTGTGTTTCTGCATAATGTCCCCCTGTCAGTGCCTCACACCATGCAGCACAGTTCTGCTGCCTCGGTTCTGCCTGTGTCTCATGTACCTGATGCGGCTCTGTGCAGTGTGTGGTGCCACGGACTAGTGCTGGAAGGAGCCTTCTGGTGCTGTGGCTGTCTGTCTCGGGTGACACGACACGTGTGCTGCATGGGTTAGCCCTAGCATGTGAGGTCTCTTGCAGTAGGACAGTGGAAATTCAGGAAGGTCTGTTTAAGATCATTAACCGTATTTCTGCGGTGTTTCAAAGAGCAATGGGGCCTGTACCATTGAACTCGGAGAAAATGGGCTCCAAGAACTGCTTATAACTCTTTGTGCAGCAGGACAGACCTGCCGAACTCTTGCTAGCTCGTGTCCAGGCTAATGCTGCCTACCTTGATTTTGTTTCCTTCAGGCTGTGGAGAAGCTGGTGCAGGGAGCAGAGAGTGGCTGCCACACAGAGAAGGAGAGGCAAATCGTCTTGAACTGCTGCCGGCTCCTCACCCGTATCCTGCCTTACATCTTTGAGGACCCAGACTGGAGAGGTTTCTTCTGGTCAACTGTTCCTGGGGCTGGCCGAGGAGGGGTCTGTCTCTTGGCACTTATTCTTCTTTCTGGAGTGTAAAGAGGAGGCTGCAGCGAGGAGACCCTATATACTTTGGGGGACAACTTTATTCCAGTTATTTTTATTTGGTCAGAAATTAGGTAGCACCTTCTAAGTTCTTTTCCTTCCTTGGATTCTTGCTACTTTTCCTCTCACCCTCAGCTTTATTTAGTACAGGTGGATGCATCATCTGAATATTTCACTTGTGTGTATAGCTGTAGGAGAGTACTGGTATGTGAGGGAAGGCTTTTACAGTATAACTGAAGGTGTGAATAGAAACGAACGTGAGCGTGGTACTAAAGGCTGTATGATTTTTCTTAAACTGAAATGACCTTATTCCATTAACTAAAGTTGATTACAGTTTGACTTTAAACTTAAAGAAGGTGCCATTTCCACTGATCTTAAAATGCCACATTAAAAGCAAATAGTGCCAGAGAAGCTCTCAGCAGCGTGACTCAATACCCTGCTTATGAGCTGAGTGATACAGTTTTAACCAGAGGCCTAGCCTGATAGGTGAAGCCCACAACTGAGCAAGATTCATTAAAGAATTAGGGTTTCTGGCTTTGTCAGTCACATGTATAATCTCAGGAGAGTCTCTGAACCTCCCTGCATTTCTCTGTCTGGAGAGCAGGCACAGCAGTGCTCTTCTGTGTCTCTCAGAGAGTGTCTTCTGTGTCTTTTACAGGGTGAAATGCTTATGAGTCTCCTGCAAATAGGAGAAATAGTGCTGAAAATACAGTTGAGTTAGGCCAGAAATTTGCCTGCTTGCTCCCTCAGCAGCTGCCTGCTCTGTGCATAGAGAGCGCTCTCCTACGAGTTTCTGAATCTGTAGATCAGTGTGGCTGTACTGACGAGTGTTGTTTTCCTCTGAATTTTAAGTGTACTGCAGTGTTTTTGGGGAAGGTTATAAAGGATCAGCAGTGGTTGGTACAGTACAAACCTTGCACCTTGCGTTGTCTCTGCCTGTCACCTCTCATCTGCTTCGCCTGAGGCCAGTTCAGGTGGAAAGGGAAGTCTTTGCTAGCCTTGCTGTGTTATGTGATCTGCGTGATTGGGAGGGTGGTGGTTGTCCACCCTTTCATCCCTGCAGGGGCCAGAGAGTACTGGAGAGGCTTAACAATGGAGTGGCTCGTTTTGGGAAGGAACATGTGAGGTGCCTGGTGCTCTGATCCAGCCAGGCTGCTGTTAGAACTGTTTTTCTACCTTCTTCAGTAGTTGGAGGAGAGAGCTTCTCAGCCTTACAGTGGTGGGGTCACCCCAAGGCGATCCAGCCCAGTGCATGTGTGCTAGGTTTGGGAGCCCTCCTGCTGCGTTGTGCCTCCTGAATGTCAGTGGAGCTGTTGTGGTTCAGTGTGCTCCATCATTTAACCATGTGCAGAAGCAGCTGTAACGCTGGCTGAGCTGTGTGCCAAGGGATAACAAATAAAGCCCTAAGATGTTAGGGAAGCTGGGGTCATGCCTAATCTAGGGGCAACTGCTTTGCTTTCTGAAGTCTGATTTCTCCCTGGGAACTGAAGGGGAAGATGATGGTAAGTCTGGACCATTAGTAAATATCTCTGCGATTTTCCTTCACCTGCTTTGTGATGCTGTGAGGGATGGCAGAGCTCCTAGGGGGTGGGTGCCCCTCTCCTGTAAGGGGTCTGTGTTGTGTACAGATCTATTGGTTTGTTGCATGTTACCCATTTTGGATGTGGTGGTACCCAGAGCCTGCAGGGACTTTTTCCGGCAACGGAAGTGATGTTAGCAAAGATCATTCTTGGAAAATAAATCCCCTTGGACACTAACTCTTTTCATTTCATCTCTGACTGTGAGCCCAAATAAAAGTATCTTTGCTGTGCTGGCACCATCCATCCTCCCTGGGCCTCTCCTTGCATCCGGGATCTGTCTGACGGCAGTCTTCCTGTTGTCACTGAGACAGACGTCAGAACTGCACAGGCTATTATCTCTGTCAGCTGCCTGCTGTGATTTAAGAGCCGTGTGTCGTGCGCAGGCTGACAGAGGCCTGGCTGAGATAGATAAGCTCCTGCCATTCCTGCTCCCTGCCTTTCCCTCCAGCACCAGTGTGTGGTGGGGAAGGCCTCCCATCCGGGATGCTCTTTGACAGGCAGGATCTGGCAAGGTTTCCCATGGCAACGGCTGCAGAGGAGTAGCCATGCATGACTCGAGTGATTGCTTTGAACGCTGGAGACAAAATCCCCTCTGCTGTCATGCTTGCTCTGCCATGGCAGGCTGAGGTGGCCCCTTGCTGAGCATGGTGTATGCAGCCTCTTCTGCTTTTGTCACCTCCAGTTCTGGGCAGACCATGCAGGACTTTGGGAGGTTTTACACCTTATCACTGCTGACTGGCTTCTTCATGTTGCTGTCTCTGTGCACTACCCAAATCACCCTTCTTCATGACTGTAAAACTCTCTTTTCTGTAATGGTTCCCTTTCCTTTTCAATAGGTCAAACATCTCTACATGACAAGGTCCAGTGCTACTCTTCTGTTTCCCTGACATCTCTAGGCCTTTGTCTGCTCAGTTTGGTGTAATTAAAGAGCTTGTTCCTATTTAGTCATTGCCTTCTGGGGGGCATTTCTTTCCTCTGCTGGCTGGGTTTTGTGTGTTTCTCCCTCTTATTCCTTTGTAACTTCTTGCCTCCCTGCACATTGTTGGGGGAGCGTATCTTCTCTTGCTGTGTTATACTAATGTTACTGTGTGCTGTTTGCTAACCCTATGCTGACAGTGCTCTTCTATGTTTCTGGCTTTTAGGGAGATGAAGATGATGAAAATGCCCGGCCACTGGCCGAGTCGTTGCTCCTTGCTGTCGCAGATCTGCTCTTCTGCCCTGATTTCACTGTGCAGAGCCACCGGAGGAGCACGGTGGTAAGCTGAATCATGAGATTATCTGCATAGAGGTAGATTAGCATGGGGGGTACCCTGGAAAACGCCAGCAGCTTCCTGCAAACCTGCAGGCAGGGAAATATTATAGAGTTGCTGAACTTGAACCTGCAGTGACTAATATTGATCAACATTTTGGGTTCACTCTGTGGTGTTTGTGCCTTCTAAAACAGATGTTCTGAGACAGCTGGGTGGGTCTCAGCTGGAGTGGCTGGCACTTATCCCCACACTACAACTCGCCCCTCAGGAAAAGGTGGTTGTGCTGGCAAACAATTGTTCTTCTGTAGTTGCCATTAGAGCAGAGACCTTTAGCAGCACTTTGTTCCTTTTACTGGTGATTTGGTGCAGTCAGGGGCAGGAAGCAGCCGTTTGCCTGATCTGAGGTGCTGTGATGTGAATGAGTAGATGGTCTCTGTGTCTTTCCACCTCCTTTCCCTCTTTCGATCATTGCAGAAAAGACAAATGTGTTCTGATCTTTATGGTGACTTTCTTTACTTCAGAGGAGTTCCCTGAAGCAGGGATCTCCTACCTAAGGACAGATTCTGGTGTATATCTCTCCCTCTCTTTTTCTCTCTCCCCACCTATGATTGTGGTGTTTCTTGTAGGTCCAGTCTATAAACAAAAGTGGGCATCTCTCCTTTTTGGCATAGCTATGAGGTAAATTAAAAATGAACATGCTAAATCACTGTGTATTTGATGGCTGCAAAATTCCCTGACAAACCTGAGTACTAAATTGCTTGCTTGAAGTTCCTGGGTAGTAGAAATAGGGTTAAAATCTGTCACCTGGAGATGAAGGGGTGAGGCTGGATCAGAGCCACATGGGTATGTGCTAAGAGTAAGCGGGAGTGTGGCTGAAAGAGATGGACTTGTATTGTGCTGTCACTTGGGTGGATTGCACAAGAGGGGTGACAACAGTTGTTTCTGGCAGAGTGCTTGCCACTGCACCTGTACTTTCTCCCTTGGCAGCAGCCAGCCTGGTTTTCCAGGGCTCTGGGCAAGCTGCATTAGACAATGAGATTGTGAATGCTCTATGTTCCTTGCTGCCTGTCTGCTGCCTGCGGCCTCTGTAGTCTTTGCCTAGCTGTCTTCCCTCTCTGGATCTGGTATGACCTGCGGTCTTGGGTCTGACTGCATGTTAAGAGCAGAGAGATGGGTACAACTACCTCATGCTCATGGCAGAACAGCGTATGGCCCCAGAGATACAGATTGTGGTGGATGGTTGCTGGAGCAGAACTGAGTGAAGAGGAAGGGGAAGAGCTGTGAGGGAGTGGACAAAGGAAACCCGGGAGTGGCCCATACTCTTTTGCTGTTTGCCCTCCTGTTGAAGTCAGCCCTGGAATTGTGGCTAGAAACTGGGAATCCCTCTGTCATGCACAGTGCCTGCATCTCTGTGTTTTGTTGCTTACTTCCAAGGGTGAGGTCTTTGAAGACATCAGCACCTGCTTTTTTAGGCCTGGGGAACTGCTCTAATGATGGCTAGTAACATGCTGTCTCCTCCTAGTGTTCTTAGTCACACACGGTAGAAGCAGGTTTGTGGATGTAATAGCATTTCTTTCCATGAAGCCTGTGCCTGGCAGGAGATGTTTGAGATTTGGTTGTGGAGGGAGCTCTTGGGCACTCCAGTCTCAGGGTTCTTCTGAGGACCTTGGTAAGAAACCTGACAGCAGGTGAGCTCTGGCCTCTCTGTAGGAAGTGAGTGGCAAGGCATGAAAAGCTGGTACTGTGGAAGAAGCTGAAGTTGCTTCTGTGTCAGCAGTAGCTGCTGTCAACATGCTGGTTTTGTGGGAGTCATGGTTGGGGTGGTAAGTGTATCTTGGTTGCCCTCAAGCCCTACTGCCCTGAGATCAGTGCCTTCGTGGAAGGGAGGAAGGTTGTGCAATGGGAACCCAGAGCAATTACAAAGAGTCCTCTGATTGCTTTCCCCAAGAACAGGGAGGAGAAAAGGCAGGTGGTAGAATTTGGTTAATTAAATCCCAGAAAGGAGACAACCAAAGTGTAACAAGTGCACTTGATGCAAACATATTTATCTGGGCCCTTGCTCCTGGTCATTCATTCCTGGAGGGTCGGCAGGTAGTTTTCCGTAGCTGCTTGTCTCCACAAAGCTGCTCAACCCTGACCTGCCTGACCATGACAAAGAGGAAGGGCAAACTGCTGTGGTTCATCTCTTCAGGTTGCAAAGCAAGAGTTTGGGAGTCATGCCAGAAGATGTCAAGGGACTGGGAGGGTTCTCACTAGGAGAAATAACATTTTTGCAGTCACCTTCTTGCTTTACCCTCTGAAAAGCAAGTCACAGCCATATCTGCTTTTATTATCAATGAGGGTTCATTTGCTGCTTCCCCTGCCTTTGGGGTGCAGCCATTGCGAGTCGCCTTTGTGTGGGTAAACTCAACATGACGTGCCCTGAAATAGCGTTGAGGTGTCAAGCAGGACTGAACCCCTGTGTGGTGCTTTTGATCTGCAAAGGAAAAGCCCTGACCTGGGCTGTGTTTCATGAGATGTGGAGGAAAGGAGAGGAGATAGTGATGCACCCAGTAATGAGAACAGAATATATTTTTGGATCCTTTGGCTTTGGGTGCCCTTCCCAGTGGAGGTGGCTAGCATTGCACCTTAGCATGTTAGAGGAAGGGCCTCATTCTGCATGGTGCTCAGTACCTGTTGAAGACGAGAGGTCCTTTGTCAGGGAATCCCCTTGGGTGGGGCTGGTATGTACAATCCAAGGGTTTGGATGCTTCTGTACTGGTTTCTTTGCTATTGCTAAAGAGGTGCTGATCTGCCTTGGATACCACTAGTGCTGTGAACTCTTGCTCTTGTCTTCTGTGGTCCAACCTCTTATTTCTCCTCACAGGACACAGCAGAAGATATCCACTCCATTGACAGCTGTGAATATATCTGGGAGGCAGGAGTGGGCTTTGCTCATTCTCCACAGCCTAACTACATCCATGACTTGAATAGGTAAGCGGGTCTGCAAAGGCAGAATGGAAAGAAGCTGGGCTCAGGAGAGGAACATCTGGGGGAGATGGGCTCTCCTTGCCGCCTTTGGTGTCTGTGATTCCCAAGGGGCTTTCTTCTTGCTCCTTTCTTGAGCTAACAGGACTGGCAACACAGGAAAAAAACCAACAGCTGACCTTTTGAATGGCTTTTTGTAGTATGATATGGGAGGCAGAATGTCTGCAGCAGGAACTGGCAAAACATTGCTGCTTTGAAAATGCCTAGGAGCTGTGTACTGTATTCCTCTTTCATAAGGCAGCAATTCTGATGAGCTTTGTGCCAGTGACAGCAGTGTTGCTTATGAAATTAAATGGGCTTAGCTCTCTGTGGGGAAGACTTTCTAGATGGGACTGAGCCTTCTTTATGTGTTGTGGTGAGTGATTGTGCCTCCTGTGCCCAGCCCTGCTCCTGAATGGCTCCAGGCCTTGCTTATTCCCTTCTTTCAGGACAGAGCTGCTTAAGCTGTTGCTGACCTGTTTCTCCGAGGCCATGTATCTGCCTCCCTCCTCAGACAGCAGCAACACCAACCCCTGGGTGCAGTTCTTCTGCTCTACAGAGAACAGGTGAGGGTGAAGGGTGGGGAACTGGGTGCCAGGGGTCAAAATACCTTCAAATCTCTTGCATGGATTGTGTTGGTAATGGGGACTTGCCGTCTCCAACACCTAGGGGCTCTTGTCTTTTTTTTTTTTTCTCCTTTGTCCCTGTCTTACATACGCCCCATTAGCATCTCTGCTTAGTGAGAATTGTTCCTTAGCAGTAAAAGGAGAGGCCAAGCATGGTGGTCACTGGAGTTTGATGCAGGACTTATCCTTGTCCTGTGGGAAATGGCAGATCCTGTTCCCTGCTGGGCGTGGTGGCCTGGCACTGCAGAGGTTTGTGGTGTTGGGGGCAGGCGAATGCTGCCCTCTAGTGACATTGTCTCCTCTGGGACTTGCAGCTTCCCGGGTGGCAGTTGCTCGCCTTGGGGAGCACAATCCTGGCTGAAGGCGGACTCTGGTTTTGTCTTTCCAGAGTCTAGAGAGCTTTGAGGTCCTGTCTCCTTTTTCACAGTGCTGCACAGGATTCCTCTGGGAGGCCACATGGCCTTTTTCACCTCCCCATTGCTCCCAGCTGTAGTCTAGGAGACCAGCTGGGAGCTGAAGTGTCAGCTCTTGTCTCTGGGCTGTTCAGTCAGGAGCCACTGTTACAGGTTAGAGAAGATGCTAGTGTTTTGTCATGACCCCAGACTCTTGGGGAGATGCCTGTCTCTCCGCAAGGCAGAACCTTTTGCTTCCTGCTTCTGCCTTCTGAGAATGTTTTCTTCTCCCCAGACATGCGCTCCCACTCTTCACCTCACTCCTGAACGTGGTCTGTGCCTACGACCCGGTGGGTTATGGGATTCCTTACAATCACCTGCTTTTCTCTGACTACCGTGAGCCGCTGGTGGAGGAGGCAGCCCAGGTGCTGATTGTCACTTTGGACCATGACAGCTCCACCAGTTCAAGTCCCACTGTGGATGGCACGACCACTGGCACGGCCATGGATGATGTAGATGTGAGTGACACTGGGAGCTGTATTTGCTGCTCTCCTGAACTCCTTGTGGTCGTCTTAGACCAGCTTGCACTGAATGTTGACCTGTAGGGTGCAGCACCACTCCTCTCCTTGCAGTCTACTATCTCTGTCCCAGTCCTGCTTCTTTCTTGTAGGTCACTAAGCAGCTGTACATGACCAAACCACTTGGTTTTGGTCACTGACTTGAATCAGGAGCATGTACGTGAAAAGCACCTGACTCTACTGTTCCCTGAGGTGGTCTGTCTCCTAGCATTTAAAACTGGATCATTCAAAGAGGAAAGCTGAAATGAGAGATGTTAGCCCCCAGAGCCATTGGTTACACTTGACTTCTTGAGTAAAGTTGCCAGTAAGTGTTTCACTCCTTGTCTTTGAACGCAGCCTCCCGGACCAGACAATCTGTTTGTGAATTACCTCTCAAGAATACATCGAGAGGAGGTAACATGCTCCTGTGCTGAACTATTTCCTGTCATTTTCATGACAGGAATCACTATTTCATGCTGATTGCATTTGCCCTGGGCCCACTACAGTCTCTTTTCTGGTCTGTTGGCAGGATTTCCAGTTCATCCTGAAAGGAGTGGCCCGCTTGTTATCAAACCCGCTGGTCCAGACCTACCTGCCAAACTCTGCCAAGAAGATCCAATTCCATCAGGAGCTCCTCGTCCTCTTTTGGAAACTCTGTGACTTCAACAAGGTGTGGATCTGCTTCTTGTTGAGCTTTGCCACACCTTGCCTGTTGCCCAGAGCCTGTTGCGGCTGTGGCCAGACTGAGCCCTGGTGAAGCGTGCTGGGCAGGTAGTTAGTAGTGACTCTCTGCTACTCTGGTCAGCAGCACTATTCTTTGCTATATGGGCTGTGGGTTTCTGGGAGAGCTTTTGAGAGAGGCTGCAGCTCCTGAAGGTCAGTGCTTGAGGCAAATGCAGGAGCAGGTGGTATAATAACTCTACAAATAAGATGAGTTAAAGAGCTGGTGCATACACCAGCCTTTTTCATGTTCTTGAGAGACTAATTAGCTTGAGGCTACCTGTCTCAAGTCCTGCAGATGGTGCAGAAAAAGAAATATGCTTGTGATTGTCTGAAATCCTCGCCTTTTTTGCAGAAATTCCTCTTCTTTGTGCTGAAGAGCAGCGATGTTCTGGACATCCTTGTCCCAATCTTGTATTTTCTCAATGATGCCAGAGCAGACCAGTGTAAGTTGGCTACTTTCAATATTTGGGATGTTCTGTGCTTGGCAGTTGATCTAGAATGTTCCTAGGATGCTTCCTCCCTACCACTGAGATGTGATGGCATCTTGAGTGCGCGTTCCTAGGCTTCTGCAGGCACGGAGTAGAGTGGTTCAATTAGCTGGGTGTTAATGTGTGCAACAGACTAGAAGCAGGACATGGTCTATGCCACAACACAGGGAAGTGAGCTCCTTAGCATATATTAACTTGCTAAAATCTTTGTCCCTGATCCCATGAAGAGGGAGAAATGAGCAATCTGCTTGCTTTGGATGTAAATCAGGCATAACTCCATAACTGAGTAGTGGAAAGAAGTCAGATCTTTCCTACTGCAGTGATGGGTTTACATCAAGAACATAATGAAGAAAAGCATGATCTGTCCAAGACTTAACGTTGTACTGGCCCCATAGATATGTTTGGGAAGGACTCTGGTACTGGCAGCGGAGGGAGCTCTGTGTGGGATGTCCATTATCAGGATGGTCTGGTCTGTGCAGTTTTTCCTTTCAGTCCCATAGTGTTTCTCCTCTCTCCTCGCTGCCCTTCTGTCTTCAGGAGTCCACTGGCCTCATTGTGATGTGTGTTTGTCTTGTTTTGTTTTCTGCAGCTCGAGTGGGCTTGATGCACATTGGGGTCTTTATCCTCCTGCTTCTCAGTGGGGAGCGTAACTTTGGGGTTCGACTGAACAAGCCGTATTCTGTACGAGTGCCTATGGACATCCCTGTCTTCACAGGGACACATGCAGACCTGCTCATCATAGTGAGTATAGCTCCAGCAGTTCTTTTCTGTCCTTGCTAACTCCTGTTTCATACCTCCACAAATAATGGTCCTCCTTCCTCCTTCAATATACTCATCCTTCCTAGATTGCTAGCCCACTGAGCAGCCTAGAAAGTGTGTGGGATGCATCCAAGCATTTGGGATCTTTGCGTGCTGTTAACCTGAGGTGATGTGTCTGGCAGGGTGCATATTCATGAGATGCAATTCCCTCTGTATGAAATGATCCCAAAGAGCAGAATCCCGGATGGTGCTGGGCTGGTGTCTAACGGACTCTGGAACTGGCATGAGTGGTATGGGTCCATGGTCTCTACCAGACGTGATTGCAGGTAGGGAAGGCAGGAGATCTGACTGCATTGCTGGCTCTGTCCCAAGTAACCAGAGTTGCATGGAGCAAGTCTGTCATAATGGGAACACCGGTGATACCACGCTCAACCCTACAGCTTTGGGTTATTTCAAGATTTCATTCATCTTTCAGTCTGTTTTAGTGCTGAGGGCCACAATACTGCCTACAAATAGTTGTGTGTTTTGCAGTACCAGCCTCAGGTTACCCTCCTGTCATGTTAGTGCTCATTTTCCAGAGAAGAATCTCTCGGCAGCTTCTGATCAACCTCCAAAAGGAGATTCCCATTAGAAGCAGTAGGAACTGTTCCACCAGAACTGTTTTTGATGCTATGTGTTTTGCTATTACATTCCATTAATTTTAGATCATCTCTGTATTTTCATTATGCTGCAGGTCTTCTCTACAGGCATGCCAGCTAGAGGTAGGAAGGCCAAGATTGGGAGTGTCTGAACTGGTTGTGAGGCAGCTGAATCTTTCCATGTCTGAGGGCATAGTTAAGAAAAGTAGGACAAACATTTGAGTTAGAACTTTGCACTAAAATCAAATGTGAAATGATTAGTTCTGTGGCATTTCAAGCAATTATCATCAGGGTTCACAGTCAAAATCCATTGGAGGTGAAGATGTTTCTTACTTCCTGGTGGTTTATTTTTGTCTCGGGTTGCCTGTGTATTTTGGAACAGTTCACAGTCAGTTTCTGTTTGTAGTGCTGTAAAGCCCTAATCAGGTCCCCAGAGGATTCCTGTAAATGAAAGCTTGTACTCATGGAGCGCAAGTCTGTAGTGAGAGCAGCCTTCCCCACCTGTGTAATTGTGGAGTGTGCAGGGCCCTGCCTAGGAAAGAATGGTGTCAGGAAGCGATTAGTGTGGGGGTGGCACTGGTTTTGGTTGAGAGGGTGCTTTCAGTAGGGTACTACCTTGCTCAAGAACTCTTTCCTTACTGTAGGTCTTTCACAAGATCATAACCAGCGGGCATCAGCGGCTGCAGCCTCTCTTTGACTGCCTGCTCACCATCATCGTGAACGGTAAGCACTGTGCACAGTGTGAAACCACAGCCCACAGAGGGGACACCTCTGGCTGCTCTCGTTCCCCTCTCCCCGTGCTCCTACCTGTGCCCCTTAGCATGGACCAGTGATCAGCTGCTGGAAGCTGATGCTTGCTAGCCTGTGCTGGAGGTGCCTGCTGCAGATCAGACCTGCCTGCAGCGTTATTGCCTGGGCTGTTGGATGGGGCAGAGGGTGGGACGGCAGAGGGTGGGACAGCAGAGTCCCCTGGAGCCCCTCTGAGGTGGCAGAAGGGCATTTGCCAGAAGGCCTGGTGAGGGTGGTTGGCAGTGCTGTCCCTCTCCAGCAGGGAGTGCCACCACCCCGTGATGGCAGTGGCTTCCTTCAGGCTTAGTGAGTCTCCAGGTGGCTCCAGTTGTGTAAGCTTTTCAGGAAGCAAGCCAGAGGTGATGATACTGCTGTAAAACTACACAAGACCCTCTAAAAGCAGAAATGCTTGCATTTACTAGTCAATTATCTCTGTTTAACTTCTTTTATATTTGGAAATGTTTCTGGGGAACCCTGTTTGTCTCGGCTATTCCATGAGGCTTTCTCAGAATTGCAGGGTGGGAAGGTGGCAAGGGCAACATTTTTAGTGGTGTATTTATGTGAAATGGTTCTTTATCCAGTTTTCATTTGTTTGCCTTCCACAGTGTCTCCATACCTGAAGTCTCTCTCCATGGTGGCTGCTAACAAGTTACTGCATCTCCTGGAGGCTTTTTCCACCACCTGGTTCCTATTCTCTGCTGTCCAGAACCACCATCTCGTTTTCTTCTTGCTGGAAGTTTTCAACAACATCATTCAGTACCAGTTTGATGGTAAGAGACTGACTTCTGTATTTAGTGGGTTTGCACTAGTTTTAATCCAATAGCATGTGAGATGGAAGTTCAGAGAAAGTCCAAACAGATGAGCATAGGGGAGAAGTGTAGAAACCAGCCACATGGAGACTTGCATAGAATTGAGAAGTTGAGTTAGTAGATAATCAGTGTTGGGTCCTGGCCCAGACAGGCTGGGTTACAGCGAAATGAGATGGCAGCTAATTATCAGCGTAATGTCAACCTCCTGCAGACCAGAAGATGAGATGGGTAGAGGGGAAGAAGAAGGGAAAGTGTAGCATTTAAGTTGTGACTGGCTGGATGCTGCTGTGAAACTGCTCATGTTGCTCAGCAATGTAGGTGAGGGGACAAAACAACTTCCATCTCCTTAAATGTTTAAAAGTGCCCCTGAGTTGTGCTCTGGCAAGTCACTGGAGCTGAAGACCAAACAGCCCCAATCCAAACAAAGTTCTGCTACTTGTTACCTTTCTAGGAAATGCCTTATTCTTTCCCTCTTAAAAGCACAAACAGTTTTTTTACCTTAAGGAAATAATAGTGAGGTCCCTTAACCTGCTGGGAGCTCTTATTTCTCTCTGCTCAAAATTTAATGTTTTGCTTTAAAACTGCAAATTAAGAGTGGCCATTCCGCTTCCCTAATGGAAATCTAGCAAGTGGTAGCTGCCAGACCCTAAAACAGCCTTTGCAGCTGTGATTTGTGCTTTATTGTAGGAGATGGTTTCATTCTGTTCTCTGCCACCTTGCAGACAGTAAGAATTCTGGCCTTTTGGCTTTCCTATTTCAAGCCTGTTTCTCCTCAAATGGAATGCCCCGATATGTTTTGTGATTTCTTTTGAAGATAGAGAAATGTTGAATATTGGCTAACAACCTTTTCCTCCAAGATAGGTGCTAATATGTGGTTTAAACTGTCCTTTTTCTTCTCAGTTGTTTGAATGTCAGTTACTAAGCCGTTTCTTGTCAGTCTTCCAGCATAGAAAGGATTTATCTGAATTTCCTGTACTGCTTTGTAATGGATAAGAGGCTACTGAATTCTGCTCTTTCTTCCTTGAGCCATTGCCTTTGTGGGTGGAAACATGGTTCTCTGAGGCTGCAGGGTCTCCACAACCATGCTTTGTGTACCCAGTGAGCTGTACTGTATTGGCAGAGCTCTTTGAGTCTTACTTCTCATTTCGCTGCTGTGATTCCCAGGGAACTCAAATTTGGTCTATGCTGTTATCCGCAAGCGGAATGTATTTCACCAGCTGGCCAACTTACCCACAGACTCACAGTCCATCCAGAAAGGTCTGCAGCGCAAGAAGAAAACTCCTGAGCCTATTTCTCGCACCAACTCCCAGGATGGGGTCTCCATGGAAGGGTCACGTCCTGCTGCCCCTGCTGAACCAGGGACATTGAAGACAAGTTTGGTGGCCACGCCAGGTCAGCTATAGTTTACCTTTGTAACAGGAGAGAGGTTTGTTTTCTCTGTGAGATACGGTGTGGACTCACCCTTTCACTGGGTGTGGGAGAGATTAAGAGTTTATGTCTGTGAATTACTTGCTGCCTCTCAGTCTCCATTTCAGATCAGTTTGCCCAAGCTGATCACAAACAAGTCAAAGTAAACTGCCTTGAGTTTCTCTCCTCTCAGACTTAGTGTCCACATGGCCACTTGTCCTAATCTTGACCTTTTGCCTCAGTTTAACTATATCCATGGGAACCTGTGTTTCTGTTACGTCAGGGAGCATTTTCCCAGAAACAAACAAACTCCTTTGGGGTGGTGAAATCAAGGCTAGATCTTGCTTCTCCTGTGGAACACTCTCAACATGTCAGCAGATGCACAGGGTGTCTGTGCAGGTAGGGCAGAGAAGAACGCCCTGCTTTTAAGTGTGTTTAATTCACTCGTGTGTCTGAGCTTTTTCTCTTTTGAACACAGGAATTGACAAGCTCACAGAGAAGTCACAGGTATCAGAGGACGGGACCATGCGTTCGCTGGAGCCCGAGTCTTCACAGCCTCCACCTGAGGGTTACCTGCCCTCAGCTGTGAGCGATGGGGAGCCCTGGAGTGGGGTAAGGCCAGACGCTCTGGTGTGTAGGGAAGGTCAAGGGCATGACATTAACTAAAATGGGGGACTTAAAAGGAGAGGTCTGGTTGGCCCACTGCAGAAAGGCATCATATTAGAGGCAATATGCACACGTGAGCTGTGCTGGAAAACACTGTGGTTCAGAAGTACTGTTGCATCACCTTGGGTGTTTCAAGTTTGTGCTAGTGACACAAGAGCTAGGACACCAGAGGACTGAGTTTTCTCCACCTTGAAAGCTACTGATAGAGCAGCAAGTGTGTAATTGCAAAGGGATATGTTCCTGATCCAGAGGCTTATGACTGCTGCTTCTCTTTCCTCTCCCTCCTTTCTGGGATGGAGAGCTCTACCAGAATATTCTGTCTAGCTGGTGTTGTGAAAAATGTGTTCCCATGAGGGCCTGGCTGAGATGCTGCCCTCAGAGTGGTGGCTGCTTGGCCATGTAGATGAGACAGAGGCTTTGCAGTCTGTGAATCAAGGCTGCACTGGCTTCCTAGGCTCTGGTGGCAATGTCAGCCTTCTGGCATTTGCTAGTTTTCCCCATTGAGATTGATAAAACAGCTTTCTTCCAAATTCAGTGGAGCAGTAGTCTTTTATTTTTCTCTGTTAACTCAGTCCATGTCCTTTCCTGTCCAGTATCAAAAATGTCCAGGCTGTCTTGTAGGCGGTGTATTACGAAGGCTGTCCTGCCCGTCCTCTCCTCCTTCAGCAAGGCCACATTTACACATCTGGCACTGTCTCACGCTCTGCCTGAGCGTTCTCTGTCCACTGAGCTGTTTCACTGCAGTAAGAACGTTGCACAAGGAGGCATGACTGCCCCATGGTGAAAGACATAACTTTCCCAGCTTTTTCTCTCTTAGTTTTCTCTGGAATAGCCAAAATGACACACCAGCTCTGACCAGGTGTGAAGCCAACTGGGCAGGAGGTGATGAGTTGGGATGGGATGATGCATTTTATCATGGGCTGTTAGGGACTGTGGTGGTGCTACAAGAATCTTTCAGTCTGTTTTGCTCTCAACATGCATTTGCTGAGACAGTACTGCAGAATCGGGGTGCAAATCACAGAATCACTAAGGTTGGAAAGGACCTTCAAGATCATCAAGGCCAACCATTAATCCAACGCCACCGTGTCCCCTAAACTATGTCCTGAAGCGCCACATCCACACGTTTTTTGAACACAATGGGGGATGTTTGCAAAGGCGTCGTGATCTAGTGGAGCAGGCTGAAGCCTCCTATATTACTGATCGTCTCGTCTCTGCTTGTTCTCCTTGTGTGTGTGCACGTGGGGGCCTTTGGTCTCAGACAGTCAGTTGCCCATTAGCTGCCCCACCTGGCTCCAGCAATGCTATTTGCATGTCTGAATGTTTGTGGGGTGGGGGCCAAAAAGCAGACAGGAGGTGAAGGGCAATAAAGTGCTGGGTGTGGGATATGCTATGGGAGAATCACCGCTGCTATCGCATGGCGCTTCAGGTAGCACACACCTGTCTCCAGGGATTCTGGTGTTTCAGACTATCTGAACGTTGTCTTCTTTCTGTGTTCCAACCTGGTTCCAACCTACTGAATTAAGATAAATTAATAAGAGACACTGGATAAATTTTAGGATGGACACCCTTATGATTGATTTATTTTCCTTCCTTTATCTATTATAATTTTCTCCTCTATCAGTCATAACCGTTTCAGAAGTGTCTCATGAAATGTTCAACAGCCTTCATATTTCAGTGTATATCCATCTTACCTCTCCTAAATGTGTCAGCTGGATGCCAGCGTTTGGATGGCAGCTGTAAGGGGGCAAGGACTGTGGGAGAGTGGGGAGGAAAGAGGAAGAGGGTGGGAAGGAAATCAGGGTTTTTATGTTTTTATTAATTTTATTTTTAGAAGCTTGATGAGGACACGGCACTGAAGCTGAACAGGCTGAACAATAAGGTGGTAGCTGACAACACTGCAAAATAATATTGCTGTTTAGGCTTTGAATAAGCTGGAATGAATAGATTTCCCGAATATCCCAGGACCAGTCTTATCTTTCCTGGCCTTCCCTGATACCAGGTGAAGGCCCATGGTCAGCAGGGTGTCTTAAGCACACCATGTTGCCATTAAGTGAGATCTTTGCTGAGAACTTGCAGACGAAAAGCAGGCCATGAAACATAATCAGGGGTCATTACATTTCTGTGTCCAGCAGCTGGCTTGAGCTGTTCCCCAGTTAGAAAAGGACTGGTACTGCACTGTCAGCTTCCAGTGGATTGCAGCACAGCTCTGCCCCAAGCTTGCTGTTTCTGGTTGAGAAGGTGACGTGTGAATGAGTCCACGCATGTGGAGGTGCAGGATGGCTCTTGGAAGGAAGTGCTGTTCCCATTTGTTTCATAGAAAGGTCAGCTCTAGGCTGTAGTAATGAATGGTCAGCATGCATTGCAAAATGGAAAAAACCTCTCCATTTTTACCTCCTGCAGAGATCAACAGTGATTTTAAAGGGTTATTTCCTTCTTTCCCACCATGAATATTTGGAGCTTTACTTAGCAGACCTGGAAAGCCAGTGTGATAATTATGTCTTCAGTATAAGAGAAATCAAAACAGAGTGATGGTGAGAAGAATAACAAGAGAGAATTGGGTCTTGGACTTTTGACCAGAGCTTTCTAAAAAGTGACTAGTGATGGTGTTCGTGTTTGGGGGTATGAGTACATTGTTCCTTAAGGGGCAGGGATTATTAGGTAGGGGTTGCTGACAGCCCACCCTTGGGAAAAAATAAGATATTCCAGGATGGGCACCAAAAACCCCAGAGGTACTCAGTAGACAGAGGTCTGAAAAGCTGTGGCCTTTAGCTGTTTAATCTCTGTGCTAGAAGAAAGAAGCATGCTTGAACAGTCTTTGTCAGTCCTGTTTTAACTCTCCCACTGTGCATTGTTCCAAGAGAGTGTCAGCAGTGGTAACTGGAGTTGTGACCTTGCCACAGGGTCCTACAACTTAACACCACCAAATACTGCCACTCAGTGGGTCAAAGCACATGGTTTAGGTGAATGAAGGCCTGGTGGGTTTGATCTGTTCTAGGTACAGGCTGTGCTCTGGAAAAGCTGGGGGGGAAGTCAGCAAAAAATGGGTTGTATTTCTTGCTTTTTTGTGATTTCATTTGCATTTTCTTTTGTTTTGTTGTTTGGGGTTTTTTTATTTTTATTGATAGGAGGCATCACACCCCCAACGGGATCGGAGGCGTCTCTCTAGTGCATCCTCCAGTGGACAGTGGACTCCAACTCCTGACTGGGTAAGGGGATCTGGACAGGGGAAATAAATAATGAGGAAAAGACGTGTAGCAGCAATGCCTGCCTTGCCCCCCACACCAAAGCAGAGACTCTTTCAGAGCAGGGTTTTCCCATGGGGAATGTCTTTGACTTGTGGTCAAAGCTACAGAAGTTTACTACCATCTGCAAAGAAGTATTTTTTATTTACCTGTTGTAAACCAATGCCCTGCTAGGTTCATTGAGTGGCTGATAATTCTAGTGCTCCAGGATTTATTGTGTTGCTGTTGTGCACTCAGTTCATCCACCACTTTCGTGGTTTTTGTAAACCTCATTTGTTGTAGAGATAGTGGAGATAACAGTAGTTAGTGCAGTGCACTGATTTCCCTGTGGGCTTTCCTACTTACAGGTAATGTCTTGGAAGTCAAAGCTTCCCCTGCAGACAATCATGCGGCTCTTACAGGTGCTGGTCCCTCAGGTGGAGAAGATCTGCATTGACAAGTAAGTACATTTTTGGAGAGAAACTGGCTATGCAGTGTGTAGAGAGCTCTCTGAAGTTGGCAGAGTTTGATGAATTTGGAGGGACTCTAGGAGGAACCTTGTAAAGTACAACTGAAAGCGGAGGAGATACTATTTTGCTTGCCAAACTTCTTATTTTTCTGATTTCTTCTCGACTGTGTTTTGGGTTTTTTTTCAGTGTAGAGAGTGTGTGTTCTTGTGTTCTTGGTGGCCATGGTCGCCCGCTCTGTGTTTAGACTGATACTTTGTGCTGCAGCAGTTTTGGGGGTGTCTATCAGAAATGCTAAGGGTGTTCCTGATCGGTCTCTTTGCAGGGGTCTCACTGATGAGTCAGAGATCCTCAAGTTCTTGCAGCATGGCACACTGGTGGGGCTGCTACCTGTCCCTCACCCCATCCTCATTCGCAAGTACCAGGCTAACTCGGGCACTGCCATGTGGTTCCGGACCTACATGTGGGGAGTTATTTATTTGAGGTAAACCAGCCGGATGCAGTCTAACTTGGTCTTTTCCAAACTTTTGCGGGGCCTGTAGAGAGTGTTGCATGCACTTGCCCAGCTCTGGATTGTCTCATATTTGCAGGATGGAAAGATATTGTTGTGAATCAGCTGCTCCAAAACTTTGAGCAGGAGACATGAAGGGAGTTGTTCTGGGAGTACTGCTTGTTTGGGAACTGGCAGCTTTTCTATTCCCTGCTGCTGCTTTTAGAGGGCATGGTGCAGAGATTTCATGCAAAGCTCTGGCTTTGTAGGATGTTGTAGATATTGTCATCCCTTTAAGGCCCATTGTCTCTCAACCGGTCATTTTCTCTTTTGCAAAGTTGAAGACATTCTGTATAGCCAGCTCCTGTAATCTTGGCTGTGAGATTTGAATTCCATGTACCTGGCCACAGAGAGTAAAGTGGATCTTGTTTTTCTTTTCAGGAATGTGGATCCCCCTATCTGGTATGACACAGACGTGAAGCTGTTTGAAATTCAGCGGGTCTAAGAGAGCACTTACCTCTACTAAGAGAAGTACACTGGATCTAAGGACTGCTGTGTGCTGCTTCGTCACAGCTATTCCTGCATTTCACATCCAGCTGAGAGACCAAAAGGACAATCACTTCATTTACTTCCTTGTCATTTAAAGCTTTAATTGGGACCTGCTTGGACATCCCTACCCCCAGCTCACTTCTCTTCCCTCACCCTTCACCGTGAACCTTGAGTGAAAAATGTCTAAGGGATTGTCCATTGTTGTGGTTGCACTAGAAATCAGGCTGTTCTTAGCTCTTCTGTTTCTCTTTTCCTCCTGGATGTGGTTTGGAAACCAGTCTGACCCTGTCCTTGCCCTAGTCAGAGTCAGCATTTAATTGAAAAAGGCTAGCTGTAAATTGGGCGCAAGGGAGAAGCTGCTATTCCTGCAGGAGATGGGGTTTGGAAACTGCAGTTACTTTCATGTGGCTCCATAAAGTTTCCAGGGCATCCCTTCTGGCTGCAGGTGTCTCCCTGCTGTCTCAGTTGCATATTGGTAGGGAAGTCTTTCCCATCCAAACAAAAGGAGAAGTTGCTGAAGGAAAACTTTGTGTCTCAGTTCTGAATCTCTCTGCTCCTTTCCTGGAAAGCTGCTTAAGAAGTTTTGTAGTAGCCGGTGCTTTGGTGTGGTGTGAGAAGTTTTTCCTTGGCTTCCAGGCCCAGCAGCCTGTCCTTCATGGTGGGCTGTTGCAATGGAGTGTGTGTCACTTTGGAAAGCCCTGCTTAATCTGTGTGAGCACAACAGGAAGGAAGGGACTGGCTCAGTGAAAGCAAGGAGAAGAGATGTGACTGTTAAACTCTCAGTCTTCTCCTGTTGACTGAAAGGACAGTGTCACCCGGGTTTGAAAGGAACCATATCCTTCCACCTTTGCCTGGCAGGCAGATGCAGTGCAAGGAGTGGAAGGGTCTTTTGCACACTACTGTCTAAGGCAAAGGATTGAGGGAGGCACTCAGGGAAGTTGTAGGAGGAATTTGGAAGTTGTAGGAGGAAAAGCATCTCCATATCACTGGGGAGTGGAGAGTGCTGAGGCAAAGTTCAATTCTTCAGGGCATTTTGCTAGTGACCAAGTTGTCAGATCTTGAATGTATTGGGTCCCAAGCATGTGAAGCCTGGGATGCCGGAACAAGAATTGGTGGGAGACCTGCTGTTGCTGGCTTGGTTCAGCCACATAGGGTTGCGCATTGGTAGGTAGAGACATCCTGGGGTTTGGGTCAGATTTTATGTTCTGCTGGGAGAGGCTGCTGTCTTAGACCTGTGTGGTCTTTAGACAGTGAAATGTGAGGAGTCCTGTCATGAACTAAGACCTTTCCCTCTCCACCAAAGCTTAGTCCTTGGTGCTCTGGTATTCAGGCTCTCAGGAGGATCACTGGCGATGAGCTGTTTGCCACAGTTTAGAATCAGTGAGATCATTCCATGGAAACTGGTCTCACGTGTTAAAGGGGACAGGTATGGCACATACTTCAGTGTCTTGTAACCCTTCCCTAAGTTTTGAAGCTAGAGTGATAGCAACACAACCATCCTCTCCTAGAGAGAGTGCTGCTCTAGTGTACTGCTGGTTCCTGCTGCCTATAGTTGGGTGGTTTCCTCCTTTTGGGCACTGAAAGGGGACTGGAGTCCCGGGCCACTGATAGCTGAAATGAAGCTTGAATTATTTTCTGAAGGATAAGAAATATGTGAAATAGAGAGAGGTTTATTCCCCACCCCTGCCCCCATCTCCAACCCACTTTGCCATCTAGCACTACTCCCATCCTGACCCCATCTCTGTTCAGATGTCAACAGGATGAGGTCTCTGTTTTACTTGGAATCTCTCTTGTATATAAGAATGTGATTTGGTGGGGCCAGCCTCTGGTTGTATGGTGCTTGCACCTCACAGCTGGAATGGGGCATCCTGTGTCCCATGCGCTTGCCTCTTCCCTCCCGTGGATCTGCTGGTTCTCATGATCTCTTCCGTCCTCTTTTTTCTGCTTTGTTTCTTTGTGAGTTCCTCTGGAAATTTTTTGTTTGTTTCTTGGTGTTTGGAGTCTGATCCTTGTTCTGTGGAAATCAACTTGCACTGTAAACTATTTGCTTACTTACAGAGAGAAAGATAAAGATTATCTGAAACATGCAGTTCGTTGCTTTATTTTTTATCCCCAGAGAGAGGTTTATAATCTTGTT
Organism: Phaethon aethereus; assembly: GCF_964289735.1. NCBI lineage: Eukaryota > Metazoa > Chordata > Aves > Phaethontiformes > Phaethontidae > Phaethon > Phaethon aethereus. The sequence goes on from NC_138594.1 coordinate 7,135,511, forward strand.
TGTCTTGTGCTGGAGTGATTTGTGCTCTTAGGATTATAATCTTGTTTGTCTTGTGCTGGAGTGATTTGTGCTCTTAGGAGACCGTGTGCTGGCTTCCTTTTCAGTGCATGGATTTATTTTTTTATTATAATCAGAAATGAAGACTGAACTCTGGAAAATGAGGCTGAACTGTGCATTTTTGGCCATTTCTGTGCTTATGGCATGAGATGCCATCCAAGGTAACTGCCTCAAAGGGTATAGAAAAGGAACTAGATCAAGCGGGATCAGAGCTGGGAGAGGTCTGGAAGTCGTTCACGGGTGGCAGATGACAAAGGATGGTGGAGCAGATGGCAGATGACAAAGGAGCAGTTGGGCCACTGACCTGTCATGGCTGTGGAATTCAGAAGTCGTGGCTACCTTGCTTCTCACTAGGCTTTTAGATTACTGTGCCCAGCCCTGCTGTCAGTCTCGTGAAGGCGCTGAAGGCATTTTAATTTCATGCAAACTGTGTGTTTGTGGTTTTACCCTTCCTGGAGGTAAACACAAACCGGTCCCGAGCTTCAGTCATGTAGAACTAGAACCCTCCAAAGTGAAAGGGCTGAAACCTTGGACCCCACATTTCTATTTGGCCTCAAAGAGTGCTTTCACTGTTGCCTGTTGTGGGATTTCTTACCTTCATCTGCAGTGTTAGAACTGGGTGTTGTTAGGAAAGGACATAGAGGGCCTTCACCACCTAGCTGATCTACAGTGGCTGTGTGTAAGAGTTGGAGCTGGCGGGCTTCATTCCTGTTTGTGCTAATCATGAATTCAGGTAGTCCATCGGCAAGAAATCACAAGCCAACTTTGCTTTCAGTCCCTATGTGTGTGGCAATATTTATATCTCAGTGGGAGACCTCCAAAGTCACTTGCTCAGTGGAGGCTCAGTAACTTAAACTGTTTTATCTATTACACCACAGATAAAATCCAGGTCATGGGTTTGCCCATGAAGTACATCATTGCTTGTCCCCAGGCTGTCAATAACTAGGAAGAGGATTTGAGATCCTGTTCACGATTTGAAAGGGCCAGACCTTGGCATGTATCTCCTGTAGATCCCTTGGTACAAACTGTGAAATGAGAATAATAATTAACTTTATTGGAGCCTAATTTATCCAGCTGTTATTTCTCATGACAGATTTCTGTTGACACAGGCCTAAGTAAAAACACTTACTGGGCAAAGTTCATGCTGGTGCAGTCATTCTCACTTTTTGATTCACAACAAGGTGTTGTCATTGCTTGAATGCTGAATCCCAGAGAAAGTGGGATGTGTGTGGTCAGGAGTTACTACCTCATCACTGTTACTGTCTGAGGGGTGTTTGCTTTTCTAGGGGATCACAAAAAAAACCTATAAATGGGCTCTGATCCTAAACTGCTTCTGGGATTGATTTATAGAGGAACAGAAGCAATAACGTAAATGCCTTTTGTACCATGCTGCTTTGGCCTTGGCTAAAGAGTCATGAAAGATTTTGATAGCAAAAAATGGATTGATTGTGTAGCAAGGCCTGCCTTTAAATCTTGTATAACCTCTGAATGCTGAGTGGTGTAAGTCAATGTCAGTTGATTTTGAGTCTGGTCTTTGGTGAATGCAGAGCAAACCCAATGATTTCACAAGATACACATGAAAATTCAATCTCTCTTTATTTCTATTCATCAGGCTCTGTATTTGGGACCCGTAGTCGCAAGACCCTTCGCTCTCCCATGTGCTTTCAAAGCAAGCACCTCCTAAGGAACAAGTACTAATGAGTCTTTGATCAGGCACCGTGCTGTACAGCCATATTCCCTTACGCACAGTGCACCTTGCAAAATGTTTGTGGCTATGCGAAGCAGCAGTGAGGATCTAAGTGTTGGAGGTAGGGGAGGGAGGACTTCACAGTAGGTTTGGCAGTAGCTCTTTCTTGAACTAGCTCTGTGGGCCCGTTGCTAGTACACACTGGTGGTAATATCATGCATGAAGTAGCATCAAGTAAAGATCAGCCGTAGTACTTCTCCAGTGCTTCTCACTTGAGGCTCTCTGAGCGCCTGTAAGGAGAAATAGTGTTTATTCTCAGCAAGGCAAGATAATGCTCTAGCTTCTGTTTTCAATAATGGGAGAAGGTGCACTGAACCAGTGCAAGTCTCAAGGCCTGTCCTGTTCCTCAGTACTGAGAGCTGCAAGAGCTTGGCACTTCATCAGGGCTGGGTCCTACAGGACTTGGACAAGTTGATGTGCCAGATGTCAGCACCAGGAACAAACAGAAATAGCCCCCGTTCTGACCAGTAAAGCAGCATAATGATCCTTTTGAGAATTACCCAGGAAAAGTGTTTGGTTTGTTTCTGAATGACTGTGGGTGTATGTGCTGCTAGTGTGGCTGATGCTCTTCTGTGCTGCAGGATGGTGGGTTGCTGAGCAGTGGTGGGGCTGATGGTCTTCGCCTGTGGATTTTTGAAGTTCTATAGAGTGTAGGTCAGTCTTTGTTGCTTTTGTTGAAGGCTGCTCTTGCATTCTTTTATCTGGAAGATGTCCATAGGAGCTGGTGAAGTCCCACTTGCTGCCATACAGCATCCACTGGCGGACTACTGAAAAAAGTACCACCATGCATCCTTCCTTAGAGCAGTAAGGCAGTTTGTTTATGGGCTTTGAGTCTGTTCTCTATGGAGAAAAATTGAGACTATAAACTGGCCTCCTTTTCTTCTGAAACTCACGGAGACTCAAGAAGTCAAAGTAGAAGCTGGAGAGAAAAAGCTTAAAAGTTGCCATGTGCATATCGGTTGCTTACTGCATCTTTGTTCAGCATCGTTGTTTCACCCCAGCCTCTGGGGTAGGGAGTCACCTTGGTTCAGGCTGTGACGTAGATCTCCAGGAGTCCCCCGACGGAGTGCATTCGATAGAACACACCCAGGGGGAGGCCAAAGTTCACGATCGCAAACCAGGTGGAGTAGCCATAAAATGACTTTTCCAGTCCATTCTCGAAGGCAGGGTGAGCCCCAAAAGTGGGCATGACCCAGAGCTAAAGAGATGTAGGAAAAAAGAGCAGAAGTCAGAGAATGACAAGCTGTCCCCTACCTGCACTCTAATCTCAGCACTGGCTCAAGTGGTTGTAGGAATATTTCAAGAGGAGTCTCCCTGCCAGGGGAGAGAAGGAAAATTCCTACTTATGCTGCTGACTCCTTGCTATGAGTCAAATCCTCTTGAATACCTGGAAAACTAATGATTCGCATTCTGCCCCAGCCAGCTTCATCTTTCTACAGAATTTCACTGGCTCCTTGGCCAATTTGTTTTCACTGGATTAAGGCTGCTGTGAAGATCCATGTTTACTCAAGATCTCAGAGCAGTGTACTTTATTGGGTGAGTTTCAACCCTGGAGACTCATGTTTACAAAGACTCACTGCTGGTGCCTCATGTTTCTCCACCTATCTCCTGAAACACCTTTAATGAGTTTGATAACTTTTTCAGAGGCTAAAATTTTGGCACATAAGAATTTATTAGCTGTCTCCTTCCTGCGCCCAGGAAACCTAGCCTTATTTGACTCTAGGGTAAAATAAAGACCTTATAATTATGGGAGTGGGGTATTAACAGAAGAAATAGTCTTGGCTTGCCTCACCGGTAGGTTGAAACTTGGTGGGCAAAGTTTTCTTGTCTGGAATAGTGTCCCAAGAGGAAGGCAATAAGAGCACATCTGTATCACAGGTCATCATGGCTCAGCCAAGCTGTGATGTGGCAGAGGGAACAATACTTACTATGATGTTACACAAAACCAAGAAGAACGAGATCTCTCTTAATGCTCTTCTCTTCCAACTCAGATGAGAGTAGCTATGGATATAGGACAGTGAAACTTTCCGGATCTCCTGTCCCAGCTCCAGCATGCTCACTTGTCTCTGGTCGTAGGCTTCATGATCCTGCTCTTCTTTAATTTCTTCCTCTTTGCCAGGAGATACCTGTGTGTGCTCCTGTTTGCTGCTAGTTGTGCTTTCCTCTTCACCAGGTAGCTCTGAAGCCACTGCATGCTGCTCAACATGTCCTGTGTGTCTGTCCTCAGTTGCTGCTACAAGGGGCTGCCGGTGAAGCCCATCAATGATGAAGACATTTTGGGTGATGTTCTGAAAGATGAGCAGGACAGAATAGGACAGGATGAGGCTGTTCAACAGGTTCCTGGGGTCAGTGGCCACAATGGCAACAATGGAGAAGTAGGACATGCCGATTTGGCCGAGGGCTGCCCCCATCAGCAGGATCACATCCAGGCTGCGGGTTGGGTTCTTTAGCGTGTCCAGCTCCCTTTTTTCCAAGGCGTGGATGATTGTCCCAATCACGGCGCCCACACTCATCACGGGCAGGAGCACAATGTAGTAGGAATAATACATTATGAAGACCTGGTGGTTTGGGGCTGAGCCGGTGGCCTGGATCTGGTACATCATGAAGACGCAGATACCAATGATTACGGCAGTGGTGCCCAGCAGTGGCCCAAAGACCACTCCCTGGAGCTTGAACTTGGGCTTGATGTGAGGGATGTGGTGGTGACTGATGCGTCTCCCCACGTTCTTCCACATGACGTACAGCACGGAGCAGCAGATGAGGCAGTACTCGGTGTTGAAGGGGTAGAGCAGAATGTAGCCCTTCTGGAAGACTTTGCAGACGGTTGTGTTCGGGCATGTGCACGAGGTAGTCTCGTTGCCTGGAGCATGAGAAGAGGAGGGCAACAATTAAGAGGGTGATGGCCTGGATTTCATGGCTATCTTTGGGAGTTTCTTGTGTGCAGGCACAACATCTGTCTCTATGCCTCTCAGAAGCAGTGATCAGTAGGAAGTTAAGTGATTACCGCTCAAGGCTGTGAGGATTCAGAATAACAGGGTTTAGCAAATGTCTTTTCCCAAATATGTTGTACTCCTTCTGGCCAGCACCACAGGTGCTGGATGAGAGAGACACTTTCCTTCACAGCAAAGCCGCCTCTATCTCTACCGTATTAGTGTGTCCTCCCGCCTTTTTTTCCCCCCTCATATCCTTAGAAAGAAAAGCAGAGCAATCACCTGAGGCTTTTCTAGTCTGGCAATCCTTTGCTTGCAGTTGACAGGTAAATGCGAGCAAAACCGCTAATTTATGGTGGGCTTTTCCTTTCCTAGCCCTCAGTTCCAGGCTTTCATATCAGCTCCTCCACCTCCATGTGAAGATGTCCTCCCCTTGCAGCCCACCTCCTCAAGACAACCTCCAATAACAGGGAAGTCACAGTATTTGGGAGAACTGGTTGTGAGACCTGAATCACTGAGTTCAAGAACTGTCGTGCCCCCAGAGGTCATCTATGTCAGCCCAGCACAAATAGGGATGGGAAAAAGGAGCCTTGCCTGCGAATCGCTCCTCCACCTCACGCAGCTGGGACTCGATTTCCAAGTGAATGGTGTCGTTGGTCACAGCCAAGAGCCAGAGGAGGAGGTTAGTGGCTATGGTCAGCATCAGCCCACACCTGGGAGAAGAGGAGGACAGTGTGTTGCCTGTGGAGATTGTTCACGGCCTGGCTGTGGCGCTGCCCCTTTTGCTTCTCGCTTACCCGCGCACGGCTGCGTGCACGCACAGCGCCTTTGTGCCTGTTCTGCCTGTGGGCGTTGGCGACTTCGCGCACCCAAAAAGGGCCGAGTACGTTCCCGTTCGTTTGGCCGTTTGCCAGGCTCGCCGGTGAAACTGGCCTAGGTCTGGGTGCAGCTGAGCGGGGGAAGGCTGAGACCTCTCCCAGCGACGGCAACGGGGAGGCCACCCCACCTCATCCCCCCATCAATGAATTGATCCTTGAGCCACGCAGCGGGGGGGGGGGGTGTTCGGGGTCAGGAGGACGCGACACGCTTTGCAGCGGTCGGTGAAAACCGAAGGGGGCTGGGGAGCGGGACGGGGACGGCTCTGGTCAGGTCGCAGCGTGGTTCTTGTGTGGTGCAGAATACAGAGAGTCTGCGAGCGGGCGAAGACAGTTCTAGCAGGAATAAGGGAGATCATAGGACAGAAAGGAAGAGTTTCCTTAGAGGGGTAGAGGGTAGTTCTTCCCCCATCTTTGTACCTGGTGAAGTTGTGCTGGACTTGAATGCAGTCCTTAGAGTGATGCCACAGAAAAAACGCCTGCGAATCGGTAACAACAACGGCGTGAGCGGGGCGAAGCTGGCGGCCTGCCGCACGGGCGGTGGGGGGTCAGGCAGGCCGGGAGGCACGTGTCTGAGCGGGACCAAACCTGCCTCTGGGCCGGCGGGGCGGGGGTGTGTGTGTACCTGCGTCCCGGTGTCGAGGCGTGTGCTGGCAGCCCTGCGTGACTGCAGCACGTGCGTGCCTGCTCCCAGCGCAGATCTGGGAGATCTGCTTTCCTCTCTCTTGTATATACGTGGGGATTTGCTGCTGAGATGGGAAGCGATAGTTTGTTTTTTAAATGTGGCTTCGCGTCTGGAAAGGAGAGGGCTGGTATCAGAGTAACGAGTTGCAAATGATGTGAGGTACTTTTGTGCACAAAGGGTTTTGTTCGGGGACATGCATTAGCAAACGGAGCCCGGGACTCAGACTGGTGCAAAGACATCTCTAGCAAAATGGGAAATTTCCTTTCCTCTCTCCCTGCTTTTGGTGCTTCAAAACAAACTCTTCTGGATCCTACAGGATGTCAGGTATTGCTAGAGCGATTTCTTTCTAAATCTTACTACTTTGGGTCTCAGTCCGGCACGTGAGGAGTGTGGGTGGTATTTGAAATGGTGTGTGATGCTTTAATGCCTGCAACGCTCGTGAGAATGCCTGACAGGCACCCTCTTCCCCCCACCCCTTGGGCTCCCAGGAACAGGGCAGAGAGAACAAGCGAGCTTCCAGAAGGGTAAAATGTGGTACCTGGGTGCAAATAAAAAGGATTTCAATGCTGGGGAACACGATTTCCACCTTAGATTTGCACTGGATGAGAATCGCGCTGTAGCCGATCTGAAACACATTCAGGAGGATGCTGAAACTGCCAAACAGCAGCACGGACCCTGGGCAAACAGCAAAAGCAGCAGTAAATAAACAAAGACATGTCTGTGGAGCAACTGAGCCCGGCCAGGACTGGAGACCTGGTGCTTCTTGGATTTGAGTGGAGCTGGAGGCCTGCCCGTGTGGAAGTCTCATGATTTTGAGAGAAGGGGACAAAGGGGAGCCTGATTCCTGAACCTGGTTGTGTGCTTCAGCTGGCTTAAGGTATTTTCCTGTGCTTGGATACAAGGTGGGAACCGAGTTTTTGGCCTTTTCTGTGGAACCCGGAGCGACAGAGGTAAGCTGATGGCAGGTGATGGTCTCTGCCTTGCAGAGAAAACCCCAGATGAACACAGCTCTGCTGAGGCTTTTGGCAGCACCAGTCCGCAGAAGGTAGGACCCGCTAATTGTTTCTCCCTTTTGCCTTTGACATCTCTCTGCAGCTTTAGGTGCTTTAGGTACTCATGCACCTTGCAGCTTTCTTCCCTTTAATTCTCTGTGCGCTAATTAGAAACTCCGTAATAGAGCAGAGGCAGGGCTGCTTGGAGAAGTCTCATTTCACAAAGTGGGGCAACTGCTGATGGGAGATCTCCCAGGAAAGCCTGGGTGTCACTGGGATGTGGCTCACTGGCCAGGAATCTTCCCCTGGAAACAGGACTGCTGTGGTGTTAAACAAGAACGAGGGTGGCATGGGGCCGCTGACGCCCGTGGAGGGTAAACGTGGAGGTTCTCCTCTCACTTTGCAAAGGGGCCATGCCCGAAACCTTTCCTACGTCTCTGCCACCATGCTCCATTTCTGGGCTGCGGGTGGAAGATGCCTGGCTTGTGCTTTGGGAAGGGACCACAGGGCGAGGTCAGACTGGAGGCTGAAGGGAAGCCAAGGGAAGCCAAGTTCCTCTCTGCGGCATCCTCTATGCCCCTGTCTTCCCCCAGCCTTGCACCACAAGCTGGCAGGGCACTGGGAGATGCCCAGTGCCCTAACTACATCTCCTGTGGCTTCTAGCTCTTTTAGTAGTGGGGGAAGAATTTCTTTATCTTCCTTATCAAGCACTGGGAAGAAGGGGAAAGGCACAAGATGATAAATAAAAGCAGAACTTACCCCGAATCCAGATCGGCCCAGCATGGGAATCCCGGTAGAGTACCGCATGCGGCTGCCGACTGGTGCCCAGCAGGTAGTAGATGATCCAGCACAGGCACAAGACCTTGAGGATGGAGAGCAGGATCCAGACGTCTGCCAGCGTGATGGCCACGTGGTTGAAAATCATGCTGCTGATGAAGGCGCTGCCCAGAAACACCACGTTCATGGCCAGCAGCCCTGAGAAGAGCTGCCCAGCTTTCTGAGCTTGCCTGTCCCTCTGCTGCACTGACGAGCAGTGACGGTACAGCCAGAACTTCTCATAGTGGATCGTGGAGGTGCCTGGTGGGGCTGAGGCTGACCTGCTCTTGCAGTGATGGCAGGGCTTTTCCCTTGAGACTTTGTTGCCTGACATGGCTCATCTGCCTGGGGGTCACTTGCTGCGTTGAAAAAAGGGGAGGTTTAAAGTAAGAAAAATGGTGGGAGACATGCTGAGATGAGAGGTTATGTGCTCTGCTGCAAAAGCCACTTGTGCGGTGATGTCCCTTCCTTGCTTTGCAGCTTCCCCTTCCCTCTCCAGAAGCTGGATGAGGGGGAAAAGAGATTGATGCTTAGCCTAGGTTAGCCATTAAAAATTTCCTGGTGGACAGAATCACTGTGGGGCACTGGGAAAAGGCTCTTCTGCCAAAAGCTGTCCAGAGACACCGGCATGAAAATGAGTATTTGATGTCTCTGCCCTGCCCCACCAATACTTGGAGCTGTTGGGACCAGAAGTGCTCGAACAGTTTATCCTCACCTTTCACACACCTCTACGTACAGCCCTGGATTCGGGTTCCCTCCTTCCCCTTTGCTGCCCTAAGGATTAGGTGGAAATAACAGAGCAAGCTCAGACCTGCTCTAAAATTCAGAGCTGTTAGATTTTGGTTGATGGGTCCAACCTCTTCCTGGTGTTTTTGGGCTGTGAGGGTTACACCACGGTCCTCATACGGTCGCACAAATTGTGGCAGAGGTGGAGAGGATAAAAGGAGGGTCTGTAAGTTCTTTATCCAAGCTGCTGGGAAAAGATCCAACCTCCCACCCGGGTGGGCTGAGATTGGGGCAAAGTTAATACCTGGTATTCTTCCTTTTTTTTCTACTGGTAGCAGAGAGGAAAAAGCACAGAGCCATGAGCACACAGACACAGAGGAGTTTGAGGGATTGGCCCAGATAAACATCCAAAGCCTGGGAGCTTTTCTATCCAGCTTTTGGACATATCTCAGTAGGACCGCATTGCCCATGAGAGAGAAATCTCCTCCTTCACGTACAGCAAGCAGGAAAGATCAGCCTCTCTGTAAATCTGGTACATGGAGAGGTGCTTTCGCCGCGGGGGGTGACTCTGGCTTGGGGGGGGTGGCTGGAGTGGAAGTCTGAGGGTGGGGGGAATTACACGTAGTTGTCTTGGGGCTTTGGGGGAGAAGCTGTCCGGGAAGGGGTTGGCATTTCAGCGCTTCCCTCCCACTTCCCACGTGCGCTGCGGTGCTCTGTCTCCCTTTGGGGAGAGAATCTCCCTCTGGGGATTCGGGGCACTTCTGTTAGTGGAGATTAATCCTCAACTCTTCCCCGTTTGGCTCCAAAACTCTCCTAATTTTGCAGCGCAGGAGCAAATGCCCTCCCCTCTCCTAGGGCCATAACTCCTCTGCTTCGGGGCCAGGGGAGAGGCCACAAAATCAGCAGGATCAGATGGAAACGCGTCCGGGCTGCGTCAGGAGGCACCCAGGTGCCCAGACAAGGCTGCGCACAGCAGCTGCTGCCGTGGCCCCAACCCCTTGACCCCGCAGCCATGTGCTGCTGAGAGCAGCCGAGCCCCAGCCCTTACCTCCCTGCAGCCTCCCCGCCGCGCGGGAGCAGCTGCCGGCGCGGCCGCGGTGACAGCCGCCGTCCAACCCGCTCGCCGGAGAGCCACCGGGATGCGCGTGAGTCCGACCGACTGACCACGGCGCAGGCAGAAGCCGTCGGGACTGCTCCCAGCAGGACCGCCGCTGAATGCGGCCTCCGCTCCCAGCCCATTGATTTTATTATTTTTTTTTCCACCTTGTTTACTTTGGGTCTATTATTGTCATTAGGTTAATTACTCAGCGAGAAGCTCGCGGCTCTGCCAAGGGCAGCCAATGGGGATCAGCTCCTTCGTACACCTGCTGGGCTGCCCCATGTCCATGGCCTCGGCACAGGATGTGCCAACTGGTAAAACCACAAGCTGCAGTGACTAATTTGTGCCACGGCTCGGGCGAGTATAGAGCTAATCTCCTGGCACAGGCCTGTGCTGGGAGTGCTTAGCCGCACTGCCTCGGCTAAAATCCACTTGAGTTCCCCGCTCCTTTGTTTTTAGGTAGATCCTGAGGTTATTTTTTTCTCAAGCGTGTCATTATTTTGTGCCTTTATCTAGGGCACGGACACCCAAACTGACCCGAAAGGCAGAACTCCCAGTCCATCCCAGGTGCAGAGACTGCGCCCATTTGATGCACTTCTGGCGGAGAGGCTGCTCCTTTGGGGGTGGCAGCTACGACACGCTGACTTCAGAGCCGGACCCTCCTGTGCAAACCCCACAGGCTCAGCCATGCGGGGTCAGGGATGCTCTAGGTCCAAGCTGTGCTGTCCCTGTTGACTTTCCTGTCGCAGGATTTCTGTCTTGGGACTCTGTGGTGAGCTGATCCCCCTGGTTTTGTGGCTGGCAATGGGGATTTGGCATTCCTGGCTGAGCTCGTAAGTCCGAGGGTCCATCAGGAGAGGACGGACCTCCCCATGGAAGGAGAGGAGTTGTCTGCGTGTCCCAAGATGAACCCCCAAGCCCTGGGGTTCTGGCAGTTGGCAAACACTTAGGCTGGGATTTCAGAGCCGTGAAACACTGCCCAAGAAGCTGATTAGGGGAAGGAGTGGGTGAGGGAGCACAGGTTATCATGTGTGGGGATGTGATGAAAGGGACGGAAAACAAGAGTGAAAGGGACCCATTGCTCCCGGGCGAGAACACCCAGTGTGCGCCAGTGCAGCCGGTGCATTTAATGTCTGCTGGCAGAACAGTCGTGTTTAATGTCTGACCAAAACCTTGTGCTGCTGTGCTGGAGCCCAGACGTTCTGATCTGGGCAGGTTTTCATAACTACCCATGGCTAGATTTGTTCTGCCTTCCCCCAAAGCATCAGCATCTCCAGCCTGCTCGGAGGACCGTCTCCTTCCTCCTTGCATTGCTGCTCTGGGATCCCTCGAGTGCAATCGGGCTCGCCTTCAGCTTCCCGGGTCTTCTCTGGACCCCATTCTAGAGCTTAGCAGGGAACTGGGATCTCCCAAGAGCTATTTGGTGGCCTCTTTGCTGAGCAAAGGAAACGATTTACATGCGAGACATTAAGAAACCTGGCTGTTTTTCAGTGCCGTGGTCCTAAATTGGGGTGACCATGCAGAACTGGGGAATGGAGGTTAGGGGTCTGAAATATATCCTGGGGAAAAGAAGTTTGGGTGAAACTGAAGGTTTTTCCTTTAAAGATGGACCTCAAATAAAGCGCTGGGCCCTGCTGTGCCCCAGTGGTTTTCCCAATGGGACTGTGCACAGGGCTTCAAAGATGAGGCATCCTTCCTAGCCTGACTTGCCCTCTCCTGGCTTTGGAGTGGAGTTTGAACCCAGAGGAGTTGTAAAGCCCTGGGAGACTGGTTAATCCTCCTAATTTGTCCTTTGTGTTGAAGGAGGGCAGCTGTTTAACTTCAGTGTATTGACACAAGTTTAACGAAGTCACTAAGTAAGCAAGTGTGCAGGAGAGGGGCAGGGAGAGCGAAGAGTTGAACTAACTGGACTGATGACATAAATCACTGCCCTGCTCTGTCCTGGAGAAGCTGCCTTTACTCCGAGGCTGAGAGAAAGCTGCTAAACGTTAGGGGTGATGTTTGCTCCTCTGCTATCAGCAGTGTGTTTATTAATGGCGTTATCTGCGCACTTACCAGCAATAACGCCCGGGCCGGCCCAAGCGGATCTGTAAACAGGACCCAGGGAGGAAGGAGGTTTTGTGCCCAGCCGCCGTGTTTGCCCAAAGGCTGCCTGAGGAATGCCATGCGCCTCGTGACTCCGTGGCCAGCCCACACCCTTCCTCCTCCTCTGCCGATAACCATGCTGGTGCCATCTCCGGCAGGGCCGGTGAGTGAGCGCCTTCTGGGGTGACAGTAAAGAGCAGCCTCGTCCAACACGGGCTGCGGGAGCAGCCGGGCTCCGTGGGTACGTGCTGGCTCCACTCGTGAAGCACGGCTCTGTCTCTTCCCGCTGGCCCTCAGTGCAGGTCGCTTCGACCTCCGGCCAGCGTTGAGTTGCTCCTTGCTGGCGAGGACCTTGGGAAGGTCCTTGGTCCCCGGGAAGTGCCTCCACCTCCTGCCCTGGCTCCCAGCACACCCCGGAGCTGGTCCTGCTCACAGGCTGCACCTTGCCTTGTGCTGCAAACCCATCCCTCATCTCCAGCCTTGTGACCTCCTCAATGCATCCACTTTCCAGCTGCTGCATTGACAGGTAATAATTAACTTGGGTTCCTTCCCTGTCCCTGACGCACCTCAGAGCAAATCACCCAGATAAAAGGCTATTTTTTTTCCCTAATAAAGCAAAACTCACCCTCAAATAACAGATGATTAAGAAGCAGAGGAGGAGATGCAAAACCCCGATAGCGGCAGGATGATGACTCAGTTCTGGCCTTGGCTATGGCCTTCCTTGCTTTTTTCTGAGCAGTGATTTCTGGTCTCCTACTCTTTTTCTCTTCCCCTTCTTGCTGCTCTTCCTTGCTGGCTTCAGCACGGCATGCCTCCAGCCAGGGTCTGAATCAGGACCCTTTTGGCACTCACGTGGTGACTCGAGTCCTGGGGCTGGAGCTGCAGGGCTGGTGCTCCCTGGGCTCGACCAGAGCTGGGCTCTGAACCCTGGCGTCCCTTGAGGAGGGGTTTTATTGGTGGGGCTTGGTGCTCCCACCGATCCCCTGCAGCACAGCAGATGCTCAGATCCCTGGGAGGCCAAGGTGGCTTTTACACCAAAGTGAGGGAGACTGGAAGCCCCTGGCAAGATGTGAGAGCCCCAGGGCAGCCCTTTGCTTTCCTGTAGCTCTACATTTGCAGCAGCTACCATTTAAACAGTCACCTCGCGGCATGTCGTCATCTCTGTTCCCCATCCCCTAGTGCGGATCTGATCTCCGCTCCATAATGGATGCGACGGCAGGAGCAGTCAGCAGGATGCTGCCGGTGGCCGCGGGGCCCAGCTGCATTCTCCGCTCTGACGCATGCTTTCTGTTCACCCAGCTCTCGTGCCTCAGTTTCCCTCCTTCCAGGCTAAGATGGAGCTAACAGCAGTGGTTTTCTGCAGGGATCTGCACATGAGGACGTGTGTACAAAGGACCAAGCAGGACCCCTTCACGTTACTCAGGTACTCTGCGTTTGGGGTGTTCTCCCCTTCCATAAAACCATCTCTCCATCAGGGAGAGACATCCCCCGCTTTGACGGGGCTGTGAGGAGGGGTGTCCTGGGTCCATGGTGAAGGGGACGGTGATGGAGCAGCCATCGCTGCATTGCCTGGCAGCGCGGGGTCCCAGGCAAGGGCATGGATCCACGCAACTAGGATACGGCAGCGCCTGCTCCGGGGTGCACCCGGGTTTGGGTGACACACCTGGGGTGCTGGCTGTGCTGAGGAGTTGCCCAGGGACGTTTGGCTGATTCTCCATCACCTTTGGAGACCGCTTTATACATTCACTGACCACGAGCTGATACCTTCTAGCAGACAATCCTTGAGCACACAGCAGGGGCCGTATTTACAGTGGCGTTTCCTTAAGGTTTGGGGTTTGGGCTCTTTTTTGCGTTTTGGACTTATGTGTGCTCATTTTCCCTGTGTGCCCTTTCTTGGGTATAGAGATAGGGTCCACTGACAGCCGTTTCTGTCTCCGCTCCTCTCCCAAGATGCATGTACGTGGCTGGAGGGCAGAAGAAGAACGCAGCCCTCGGTTGCAAACCCTTGCCATGCCTGCGCTGGCAGCCTGGAGATGCCTCGGGTTAGCAAGGGGTCCTGCGGCGCTTGTGCTGTCCCCAGAGCGTTTTGGTTTACCCCGGTATGATGGCTTGTGGTCGGATGTTGTGGTTCCTGCTGACCCGCCACCCTGGAGCAGTAGCTGATTTGGGATTATTGCCTGTACCAGCGCTGCTTGGACTGTAATGGGGTTCTCCTTACACCCATCCTGAGTTTATTCAGCCCCAGAACTGCCCCTACAATTACTGGCCGGAACGAAAGAGCAGTTCAAGCTCAGCTCTGCCCTGCCTGGCTCGGTGCACCCAGCCCTGGGAACCTGGGACCAGGCACCAGCAAGAGCACGCAGGAGGAAAACCTGGTGTGCCCCCCCAGGAGCAGAGTACGTGGTTAAAAGTGTTTTCTGCCGCTGTCAGAGCTCGGCAGCTTGGGCTAAAACAATGTGTAGGGGTGTACGTAAGACTGACGTCTCTGCACCATTTACGTCTCTTTTCTGACTTAATCTGCGTCCCCTGCAGTTGCAATTAATAAGGCTTTTGTTTCACGAAAGGTAAAGTTTCTAGGGAGAGATTGTATCTTTACCAGATCAAGGGAAAAAATTAGAGCCAGGCCTTTGCAGGGTCGGTGGGGCTGGGAGAGGCTGCCCCGATGCTCCCGGGCTGGCCAAGGGAGGGACTGACCCACCCCAGAGGTGCCGGACCAGTGCAGTGATCGGGGGGCAGGGGAGATCGGGGTTCACCCCACCTTCTACCCGCCTCAGAGAAAGGCTGCTGGCAGGCAGGCTGGTGTCAGACCAGCCAGAGGCACTGGTCCCTTCTGGTTTGCTGATCTAGGTTTGGAGGGGGAAGGTGGTCTGGAACGCGTGCGGTGGGCTGGCAGTCCGGGCTGTCAGGTGGAAAATCGCATCACCCCATTTCAAGTACCATGATTTCCATTTCTTTATTTTTTTTTTTCTTTGGCGGATGCACACACGTCCATAGGAAAAGGCTTGATGGTTTCTGCCACCTCTGCAGCATTCTTTATTGGAGCGATAAATCCTGATGCAACAATAGACCCTTTATTGGAAGAGTAAACCCTGATGTCTCAGGGTACGGACAAAGCAGCAGAGGGGCCCATCTCTACCTCCTGCAGCCCAGGAGTCCTGCTCTGAAAGCTCCCTCAATCATACGGTGGTTCATGGAGAGCTGCAGGCGCCCAGAAATCTGTGTCGGGGCCCCGCTGCTCCGTGCACGGGGGCTGCCGGGGTGCCGGGGCTGGGCTCACCGCCTCGAAGCACACGCAGGCTTGAGGGTGCAGCACAAGCATCCCTTCAGGGCATGGGAGATCAAGTTGGCTGTGGCACTGGATCGGTTTCTGTGTCACAGACCACAGAAGGTCCCTTCAGGAATTCAGCGTTACAGTGAAAATCAATAAATTACTTTGCGTACAAAAATGTTCATATATTTAAAAAAATCATTATCTATTAAAAAAAAAACCAAAAAAAACCCCCAAATCTCTTTATCATTCCCCAGACTGTATTGCCCATACAATCGTCATGGTTCTCGAGCCCTGATACAGGAAAACTGGGAAAAAAGCCTGCTTAGAGCAAACCCGTATCAGGACCAGCCCAGGACCACGTGCACGGCCCGATGAGCTGTCCCTTGGGAAGAGGAGGCTGCTGTGAGCAAACCCACTTGGCAGCAGCGATGCCTCCCTGGAGAGGAAGGAAAACAGCAGGGGCTGATACAGGGAAGGGTGAAGAGGGCCAACATAAATGGGCAATACAGAGAGGAGAGATTAAAATGTTTCCCAAAGCCTTTGGCGGTCACCGGTTTGTTTTTCACATCTCTGCAGGGGAGTGATTTCCGACTGGCCGTACCAGAAGTCGAAGTGGTTTCTCTTCCTTTGCCTTCCACGCCTGCGTTAGCCCCTCGTGCCCACCGGGCAGGCACTGGCAGTCCAAGGGTGCCGAGCACCCGCGGGAGAGTGCGTCAGTGGCGCGGAGTGAACAGGCGCTTAAGAAGGAAGCTGAGTCTCTGCATGAACCGAGGGTAATTACCATGATCCTACCCCGGACACCTTCCTTTTTTTATCTTTTTTTTTCTTTTAGGCTTTAAGAACTTCAGACACGCACATGCACATCCACACACAAGTAGCAAAAATAAAATCTGGACTATGTTTCGATGATCTTCACTGATGATTCATAAACGCCCCAACACTGCAAGGGGACACGATTCAGGCAGTGCTGGGGACCCCTTGGGACACCTGGGCAGTCTCCCAGCGCTGGGGTAGGAAGAAGGTGGATTGGTTGAGGAGGATCTTATCTTCCTCATGGGAGAGTTCTTTAGGACATGATGTAGACCTCCAGCAAACTGGCCACTGCGTGCATTCGGTAGAAGATGCCAAAGGGCAGGCAAATGTCCACGATGGCCGGCCACATGGAATCGCCATAGAAGTTCAGTTCTGTGTCATTGTCAAACTGGGGCCGAGCACCAAACGCTGGCATGATCCAGAGCTGTTTGAGGAAATGGGAGAATAACATTGCAGTGAGAAAGGTGTGCGATACAGCAAGCACCTGCGATCACAGCTACCAGGAGATGGGAAAAGAGCGACCTTCTGAGCATGGGAGCCTGTGTGTACGTTAAGATCAAGCATGACCCAGTGTTGTACCCTAAGCCCAGTTTTGATTCATGCTCAGAGATAGGCTTGAACAAAGTGCTGAAGCACTCGCCAGGGGAAGAACTTGAGCATGTTGTGTGTTAGCATGAACCTGGCATGTTCATACTCTTTGGATGGAGCAAGCATGGGTAGGGGAGAGCTGGCAGCAGCTTGGTCTCCTCAAGCTCAGCTGTGTACGTTTTGCTCAGAAGCCCAGCCAGCATGTGTGTCTGGTTGCATGGGGTCTGCCAGCTCATTCTCTGTGAGCTTATGTGTAAAATCAGTTTGAGGACATGATGTGACTGGCTAGTTGGGGATTTGGAGGTTCTTTAGAGACATAACATGTCCTTGGCTTCTTTAGAGGTGCAGCTGTAATCCTACGTTTCTTTTGCAGGGAACTGCAGTCCACTGGCTGCTCATGACAGTGGAAACCCCAACTGAAGTTGTCAGTGACCAGTTTCTCCTCACAGCAACTGGGATCAGTGTTTGGGCTCCTAGGTCATAGGTTTTGAGAAGAGGCATGCTGACATTTCTCAAGAAAAGCCAGACTTCACCCCAGGTATTTGTCACTTTATGTCCTTTCTTTGGGGGTGTAAGGGAAGGCTTTAATGTGTTTTATTGCTTTTAATAAGCTATTCTACACATCTGCTAATACCCAATAAAAATACTTAAACTGATTCTTCTCTTGTACCCACTGATTTTATTGTCTGATATTCTGGCGATAAGTGATAGGTCTATCGGCATAGCCTAAAATGTCTTAACTCCAGGGCAGTTCCTCTTGCTTTTAAGTGACAAGGGAATCACAGGTCTCCGCACATACAAATGTAAGTGTGCTCCCTGTATATTGGAGGCATGGAAAGGACTGTTTTTGCATAAGCCACATCCTTTTCTTCACAGACACTTCTCCCTTGTGCTTGCTTCCCTCTCCCCCACCCTGACAAACTCTTCTCTCTGCATGTACTCACTATGATATTGCTCAGCAGGAGGAACATGGAGATCTCCCTTAAGAACTTCCTCCTCCAGTTCATCTTCTTGGGGGCGGTGAGGGACCGCACGAGGTCAGAAGGATGGACAGCTTCGGTGCCAGAGGCAGTGCTAGGGGACAAGGTGCTGCCGCTGTTGGGCACACGGAGGGACACTGCATTGACGTTGACAAAGGTGAGTCCATAGAGATCCTTCTGGTGAGAATCGTGCTTGTGGTCTTCCTTGGGGGGTTGCCGATGAAGGCCTTCGATAATGAAGATGTTCTGGAAGGTGTGCTGAGCAATCATTAGGAGGGCATAGGTGAGGTTGAGTGCGCTGATAGTATCCCTTGGTGTGCTGGCTACAATGGCCACAATGGAGTAGTAAGAAATAGCATATTGCCCCAAGGCTGCACCCATCAGCAGGGCCACGTCCAGGGTCCTGGTTGGGTTCTTGTGCCGATCCATGTCTCTCTTGTCAAACCGGTAGATGACAGAGCCACCAATGCAGACAAGAGACATCAGGCCCAGACAAACAATGTTGAAGATGTAGTACATGGTGAGTGCTTGGCTCTTCTTGCTGGTTTCAGTGCTGGAATTTACCTGCACCTCATAAAGAATAAGGACTCCCAAACCACTCACCAGAACGATAAGGCCCAACATGATGCCTACAAAGAAGGTCCTTCGGAAGAGCCTGAACTTCAGGCGGTGAATGTGGTGGGAGTGGTGGTCTATGAGGCGTCCAACGTTCTTCCACATGACATAGACCATAGCAGAGGCGAAGAGACTGTACTCAATGTTAAAGGGGTACAACCAAAAGTAGCCATTTTTGAAGATCTGGCATATTTGGCTGTTGCAATTGCATTCTTCAGCTGAGCTACTTCTCATTCCCGCTGAAACAAGATAAAAACATGTAGATGCAGTGGTATTAAAATAAAGGAGCCAGCACTTGTTAGCAGCCGTGAAAAACTGGATACTTAAGGTCAGTGAAAAACAAGACCAAGGACAGAAGAATACGTGACCACTTGGAAAACAAGGACACTTCAACCTCAGCTTTCTGGTGCTCATGTTCTTTCTGAAGAAGCTAGGTGGCAAGTTAAATCTCTCTTTTTCCTTCTCTTCTTAATTCCCATCCCATTTATAGAGGTCCTTCCACCTTTCTGACTCCTCTGTGATACAGGTTAAGAAATGAACATTAAGACCCGGCTTTTAACATACCAGCTCTGTTAAAGAAACCTTCAGCTCTAGATAGGCCTTCTGGAAAGGCACAAAACCTGACTTGCAGAACAATTTCTACCTCATGAGCTCCCCCCCTGGACTGGATGGTTTCACAAATGGGCAGATTACCTTTCAGGAGCCATCTGAAGATTTCCTCTGTCACGTTCTTCTTCAACTTTGAATGTGCTTTGTGAACTGACTCATCTGTTACTGCTGACATCCACACTGCTAAGTTTGTAGTCAGTGTTAGCATCAAGCCACACCTGCAGAAGAAGGAGAAGGTTCACAAGATTAAAGCAATGGCTCTAGGCCATGTTGCTCCCATCCATGTTCTAGATGTGCATGTGCTCAGAGGGACTATGGGAGCTGCCTGAAGTCGTGCAAAGACTCTAGTGTTCAAGGGTAGAAATCCTGACCCTTGCCTTGCTGCTCTTGCTCTCTTCCTGTCCATGCTTATGAGAATTAGCAAAGCCTGATTCCTCTTGTTGGTTTTGGAATAGGGAATAGATTGATAGGTCTGGATTGGTCTTCAGTAGATCCAGTCTTGAAAAAAGTGGACAAGATCTTGTTTTAGCCTGAGGCTTGCCTGCTGCATCATTGTCTTCCCCAGGGAAGCAAAAGTCAGCTATGAATAATTTTATTTAATGCTAATTATTTATTTAATAATAAATTCCTTTGAGTAATGCTTGTATTCTTGAATTGAATCCCAACCCTGCTAGACCGACAGGTCATGAACCCCAGCTACTTGAGCGGGAATCTAAGGCTAGCTGGAGACTGAGCAGGTTTAGTTTTAGCCAGCATTAAGGGAGATGAGATTATCCCCTGGTTGCATCTTAGCTGTGTGAGAGAGTGCAGCGGGTTTGCGGTGGCCAAGGTCTTCCAGGCCAGTGGGATTCAAAGAGCAGCAGCACTCACCTGGTAACGTTCAGGTGTACGTGGACGCAGTCTTTGGCAGAGATCCACAGGAAGTACGTCTGGCAGGGGCAAGAAAAGAAATTGTTATTTCCAACAAAAAGAAAGCAAATCACGTCATTCTGAAGTAGGGATCTCCCTGCTCAGCAGAGAGCAAGTTGGAGCCTCTTTTGCTTGGGTCCATCTGGGCCCAGCCTACTAGCCCACAGTCCTGGCCATTTGCTGGATGTGGTCTGTTCTTTCTTTGCTCCTCCTGCCCTGTCCCACTGCCATTGCTCTGCCCCTGGCCAGCCCCCATTCCTGTCTAAATTGTCCCTAACCGAATTCTTCCCTCCTTGGTATTGTCCCAGAGCACGTGGTCCTCCGTGTAGGAGTCCAAACTGCAACACAATCCCTGCCCTGACTTTTCCCCTCCCTCTCTGTTGTTCACAGGAAGAGGCACCTGGCTGGATGGGGGCTGCTTAGAGTTTGTGACAAGCCATCCTGGCATAAGCCAAAATGTCACAGGATGGGAGTGAGTTTAAATCAACACCTTAAAATGAGTTGCCACAGCTGGAAGTTGTCGTGGTTGGAGGAGAAGATGTGGGCTGGGTAGGGGCTGAGTTAAGCCACTTGCATTTGCTGCAGGGGGAATTGAACTATGTCCTTGAGATCAGAGGTCCTTCCGCTGGTGGCTCTGTCTCTCTACCTCTCCCAGAGAAAGCACAACATCTCACCTGGACGACCACGAATATTGCTTGCACAATGGGGTAGATTATTTTGATGGCAGACAGGCAGCTGTAGAAGCTTGAGTAATATCCTATTTTGAACACATCCATGACAAGGCTGAAAATGGCAAATAGGATCAGGCCTCCTGTCGAGGAACCAAAATGTCTGTGGTTGGACAGATGTATGCACGTGTGGGCTAATGCAGATAGATGAGAGAAAGAATAGGAACTATTTCCCTGGAGGGTCTTTGCTCCTACCTCTGTTTTTCCTCTCCCAGCACTCGAATTGTCTTGGCACCGACAGAATCATACAGCAGCTTTGGCTGGAAGGGCTGTTCAATCAAGCCTGTACTCTGACTGGGGCTAACAGCTCTTGCAAGAGCAATGGCAAGGTTGGGAAGGAACCTGGTGTGAAGTACCGAGAGCCCATGCGGATAAAGGGAGAACTGGCAGTGAAAGCGGCGGAGGGACTAGGAGCTAACTTGAAGCAGGGCACGGTGCCATGCCCCAGCACAGGAGGAGGCGACTGTGCCTCAAGTGGTTGCTATTTCCCTTGTGATAATTGATGCGCCCATGAACTGCCCACCCTGCATCTCATCTCCAGCCCTCGCCCCCCGAGAGCCCCTACCTCTCAGCCAAATGGGCCCAGCGTGGGAGTCTTTGCAGAGGATGGCATCTGGGCACCGGGAGGTGCCGGCGAGGTAGAAGATGATCCATATGATGACTATCAGCATCATGACAGTCAGCAGGAAGAAGACATCGTAATCGTGCACGGCAATCTTCTCAAAAGCCCCGCTGCTCACCAGCGTGCAGGCCAGCAGGGCTAGGTGCACAGCCAGCAGGATGGAGAACATGCGGCCACCCTTTTTCCACACTTCCTTGGAGGCAGGAGTGGAGGGGGGCTGATGAGGCTGGTGGCTGAAAGACGCTATCTGGCTTGAAGCCAGGCTGGCTTTGTCATCCTTGTGTCCGCAGCCCATGCTGGAGATGGGGTGTCTGATCTCGCTGTCCTTCCACACAGGCTCTTCGGTCATGATTTAGCTGAGGGTTAACGCTGTTGGGAGGAGAACCCCATGAATGAGAGACGTCACTTCATTTTGAATAGCTCAGGGCTGGACCAAAGCAGAACATGTGATGAGGAAGAGAAGACGTATCAGAGGAACGGGGAAAGCTGAGACAGGGAGCGCAAAAAGAAGGATGAGCTCATTTTCAACCTTTCTCTTCCCAGTTCCCTGAAGGCTGTGTTCTTGCTTAAGATGCTTTTGCCTGGGGAGATCCCAGGTCAGTTTAACAGAGCATGCCTAATTTGTCACACAACGTTTAGGTGTTTATTGATGCAAGATATTGGAAAAGCACCAGCAAAGCACTCACAGGATTAAACATCCTGGGGCAAACGGCCAATGTGGTTTGATTTCTAAATGTCAACCACTAAACTTTCTGACAAAATGTCATACTTCCTGGCTGAGGAACAGGCCACCGAAAGGTAAGAAAGCCCTGGGAGTCTTTGGAACATCACATCATGGTTTATACCAGCTCCTGCAAGAAGGGTGTGAGCTACCTCTGTTGTCACTCCCTCCCTTGCCTGTGCCAAGCTTGGGACTTCATTGATTCTCAGTGAAAAGCCTGAACCAAAGCAAATGAACCATTCAGACAAAGTCATTCCACCAACCTGTTTTGCTGCCTCAGATCCAAATCTCTGGTCTTGCCAGGCTGAGACGTTTCCCCGTTGCTGCAGGTTGGTCAGCCAAAGAATTTATACCCGTTGGGATGTCTCTGTGATTTATACCATGTCTGGAGCTGACAGCAGTGCTTCATGGGCTTCTCAGAGAAACTCATGTGATCCATTTTGTGCAATAGCTGATTTTGGGGAAGCAGGAGAGAGATGAGGAGATAAGCATTATTTACCTGGGGAGGGCACGAGGTGACAACACTGCTACGCATGGCATGGACCGCTCGGTCGCAGGGTCACGGTCACCACAGAGCAAAGCCACCCAATCAAACCCATCTCCCTACACACATGAGATCTCTTCCCTTGCGAGAAGATGGTCTAGGTGACGACATTATCTTTGCTGATGGTTTTGGGCTTGGCTTTCTGCTTAACTGAGCACAATAAATATTGTGCCTCACCCTGTACTGTTCCCATCAGTACGCTCTGCGCCTGGGATGTTTTTGAGGAAAAGGAAGAAATTTACTTTGCTATCTATTCAGTGCCAAGGGCAGCTCGATCTTTTCCCACCCGTGGTGGCAACAGTGAGGAAGGTTTAACACTAGAGCAGGGCAGGATTTGGGGACTGGAATCCATGTTCCTCTTTGCCTGTGACTTTTCAGCCTATCCTGAAAAGCTCCTGAGAGACCTTTCTCAGGTCCTCAGGAGCTTAACTTCTCTCCTTTCAAGGAGAAAGAAGTCACGTTACAAACCACAGCGCAGATGGGATTCAGGCATTTGCCAGGTGAGGGGAGAGTTTTTGCTCGAGTTCTCTTTCACCTCACCTGTTATATTTCAGTGGGGAGACAAGGGGACCCAGTGCAGTTCTGAGTGGATGGGGACAAGGTTTGCTCCTTCATGAAGACGCCTCTTTTGGAGATGGCCCTGCTGCTTGCCTCCTCGGGGGCGAGCACGGAGAGGGGGCTGTTTGCCGCCCCATTCCTGCCCGCTCGCCGCCCTGCTCCTCCTCGCAGAGCTACAGGGGCAGCATCGAACTGGAGTACGCGGCGTGGTGGAGGAGAGCCCGCAGGATCTCCCGTACAAGCCGGGGAGACCTCGCGTGTCTTTCCCGTGCTGCCACCAGCCGGCTGCCCGGAGCAGTCCTGGGTCTGCCCTGCCCAGCCTGGGCTGCTCCTTAGGGCTCCTCTTCGGGGGGACTGGTTGATCTTTTCCCAGTCTGTAGCCTTTCCCAGGGGCGGCCCAGACTCCCATGCAGTGAATCTGAGCTGGTAATGGTGATGTTTTGCAGAGGCCAGAAGCTCAGAGTCCCCGTGGACTAAATGCACTGATTTATCCTCCCTCTTTTGCCCACAACGGCCAGCAACAGAAGAAAGAACATTTACTGCCTTGGGCAATGCTCCCAGCCCCTCCGGGAGCCACCGTACAGCATAACAAGCTTCGTTAGTAATAATACAAGAATCATTAAATAACCTCGGTAATGAATTGCAGACATTACTATGCTGCTTTTCACTTGGAAGGATCCCAGCAAATACCTCGGTACCTACTACATCCCGTCAGGACTCGCCCACGGAGGCTGGGCGGGTGAGTATGAATCTGCCGATACGAGCAAACCATGCCGGGAGCAGATGGTTTGGTGCACGTACAGGTGTCCCCGGGCAGCCGGAATGGTGGCTCCGTGTCGGTCACCCAGGGGTTAATCACCGCAGCTTGTGTGGGTGCACCTGGGACTGCTTTAGGGCCACCCTGCTGTCTCAGGGCATTTTTTTGCTTACAGAAAATAAGCTGCGTCTCTCTCTGTTTTCCCTCCTCTCTACTCGTTACCTTCCAACTCTCTCTGCTGCCGACTTTCAGTCTTTCCCTATTTTTCCACTCTTACCCCCTTTCTCGCCCATCTGCCGGGTCTGCCTTCACCCTCCCCAAGCCCCGCGCGCTGCCCCAGGGCCATGGCAGACGAAGGGTCCAGCCCCAGAGGTTGTAGGCAAAACGGGCAAGAGAGGAGCAGGAAATTCCTCCTCCGTGACAGCGTGTCCCAGGGGAAACGATTCACCGTTGGGCGCAATGACAGTTGCATGCTTTGGTCAACACCCAGGCTTGGCTCCGTCTCTCCTGACAGCAGAGGGTGCCCGGGGCCCAGGAATCGTGTGCTGGAGGCGTTGCCCGGGGCCACCCAGCTCCCCGCAGCCAGAAACTCCGTGTCAGCCTAAAAGACTCTGGAGGCCGGACACTGTCCCTCGTGCGCATCCTAGTAGAAGCACTGAGCTACAGGACGCGGGAGGGTTTGGTTTGGGGGTGGTTGGTTTTTGCTCTCCAAAGGGGGAGAGGAGGTGAGGAAAAGAATTTTTCCAGCCTGTATCAGTTACTTTGGGTTATTGTGGATTCCTGTTGTGCAGTTTGTTGTGCAATTCCCTGGAAAGCAGAGTCCTGTGGGCACAGGCAGGGTAGCTGGGGGACAGGGATAGTGACTGGGTCTGCTGTTGTCTTCCTAGTGACACTAGGGAGACATATATATATATCTTTTTTTTTAATTTATTTTTTAACTAGGAAAAACTGAGCTGTGAACACCCCTGGTATTGCTTTGAAATCAGGGGCAGTCAGCAAACTGCTCTCGGCCATCTCTGCTCGGAGCAGGAGCGTCCATCCAGGTCCCAGTGGAGGCAGCGGGGGCTCACGCTCCATCGGCCCATGCCACCTCCATGGCGGCTGCTGCCCCCCACTCGAGGTGGGGTGGCTGCGGCGAGGGACGTGCAGGGGTATGGGGCAGGATACGGCCCACGAGACGTTCTGGCAGCCTGCTCTGCTTTGGGGACATGTCGACCCGGCGAGTTGTCGCTGCGTGACCCTGTGCCCAACGGCACTCGGCTGAGCCCGACGCAGCGATGCTGCTTCACTGAGCTTTTAATGTGCCGTGGAGCTGGTGCGTGAAAGGTTTGCTGCGAGGAGCCGTCAGGGCTGGAGGATGCTTAGGACCCAGGGGACACGCCGGAGAGCCTGGCTGGCTGGGCTTGGAGCAGCTCCTGCCTCCCCGGCCAGGACTTCTCAGGTGTCCTGGTACAGTGGCACTGTGTGAGGCCAGCTGAGCCCTCCTGGCAGCTCCCCCTTCCCCACATCCATGTCCATCCTCTGAGCCCCCCTGGGCACCCATGCGCTCGCCCGGGGACTGCTCCGCACCATGAATGACCAGTACCACCGAGCAGCCCGGGACGGCTACCTGGACCTCCTGAAGGAAGCCACCAAGAAGGACCTGAACTCGCCAGACGAGGATGGCATGACCCCGACCCTATGGGCCACCTACCACGGCAACCTGGACGCCCTGCGCCTCATCGTCAGCAGAGGGTGAGCGCTGGCGAAAGCGTGGTGTGGGTCCCGGGGGGCAGAGTAGCTGGGACCCCGTCTTTCCCCCTTCCCTGCTGGCAGGTCAGCGTGGGTGCAGGTGCCCCACAAAATGATGGCTTCTGTCCATAACATCCCCACTCCTGTCCTCCCCTCTCTTATTTTTTTTCTCCTTGTGCTCTTTTGAGTCTAATCCAATGCTCCTGATAACCGCCCTGTGTTTCCCCAGCTTGTCAGACCCTAAAACGGCTCCTGCCCCAAACCCCGCTTGCAGCTCCCCAGGTGGGGCCGGGTCCTCCCTGCAAGTGCTTGGCAGTCCCGCGTCAGGTCCTGTACCGACAGGCAGAGCTGAAGCACAAGCACATTGGGTCGCTGCCACGAAAAAAGCCCTTTTAAATGAGGAGGCAGAGAGAATAACTGCTCCTTCTGTCCCAAGAAATGCTCGCACAGAGACGTGTGTGCAGTGCCAGCTGGCAGTAGGTGACGCTTGTCTGTTTTACCCAAAGCGAGGTCTCACTATGTGACCCCCGGGCAGCCTGTCATGCACCAGGAAATTTGGGAACAGGTTCCCCAAGAGCAGATTTCTTTAAGCCCAGTCTCCCCCATGGGGGCTGCTCGATGCTGATGTGTCTCTCAGTACTGCACCCTGGGTTGCCAAATCTGAGGGTCTCTGGCTCCGTAAGAGTGGATGCGGTGGAGAAGAGGGAGTGGGACTGAGGGCTTTACATCTTGGTGTTGGGGGAACTGCACAAGAAGGTCTGTGCGAAGGCAAGATCTTCCATACCTACTTCTTCTAGAGCAGTACGTGGCTCTCCTGTTCTTACCGACCTCCCAAGGGAGCACGTGCCAGAGCTTTCTTCTGTGTTGGTAGCTTTTCTGAGCACCTCATCTAACGGCATCCAAGGTGAGGTGGCCTCTGCCTCGTCTTGAGAGATGGATGGGTGGCAGTGCTGATTTTGATTTATTTCTTTCTGGTATTGAGGAATAGTGCTGAGGTTGGCAGCCTTGGTGTACATCTTGCCTCCTTGGAAGAGCTTTGCTTCTCCTTGTTGGGTCAGGGCTTGGTGGGGCCATCAGCTCCTAAGCAGGGATTTTCCGTGTCCAACCTGGGGTGCATTTGCAGCTCTTGAACCCGTTCAGCTGCATCTCCACTGTGCCTGTTCCTGGGCTCTCAGCATCTCCTGATACTCTGGTCTGCTTGTATCAGCCAGCTCCCCTGGCCCTGGCCAGCTGTACTTACAGGCAGAGCTCTCCCACACACTGTGGTCCTTCCATTGCAAAGGGTTTTCTTTGCAGATCCTGGGGGAAGAAAGGCTGCGCACAGCGTCACTTTGAGAAGTCCTTGAGTGCCTGGTGCAGTAGGAGTGTGGTCAGGAAAAGATGATTTCAGAGTCTGGAGGGAAAGACATCGCTCTGAGTGGTGCATCCTGAGATGCTCCTGGGCTGAGAGCCCCATGATGCTTCCCTGGGTGGGGGCTGTGTGACTTACTGTGTACCTCCCAGGAGAGACTGGGTTTCTGCCCAGCAGAAACCTGCTCTGAGCTCCTGCCAGGAGGGGAATCGCCATCCAGAGCCAGAGAGACAAGAGCAAGAGTTCTGGGGATGAGACCCCAAAGTTAGAAATGGTTCCAGAGACTCTTTGATGGCCAAAAAGTCAGTCTGAAAGGCCCATGCTGTGGATGAACGCAAAGCCTTTCTAGAGGGGCATTCATCCACAGCATGGGCTTTTCAGACTGACTTTATATCCCTTTATATCTCCTTATATTGCCCGCCTCCATCACAGGACAACCTGCAGCACCATTGCCTGCCCTGCCGACCAACCCATCCAAGCCAGCAGTTTCTGCCTCTCTACAAAGCCCAAGGGCTGCTTTTTCATGGAGGGGCCCCTTTTATAAATTCACATTGGATTAAAAGGTCCCCGTGGGCTCAATCGTGTCTGAGTGCAGCTTCGCTGCTGTTTAATTAACAGCCTAATATACATTTGTTCCTGACAGGGAAAATAGCCTGGCAAAAGCCCAGTGCCCTTTACGTGATGGATGGTGGAGCAAAGTGTGTGTCTGGGGGGGCTGCAGGATGCATTTACATCCCTGCATCCATCTCCACGTGTCAAATCCTCGCCCGGGACCATGCAGAGATCGGCGGAGGCTGCTTGCCCTGCGGCTCAGCTCGGCGCGGAGGCGGGCGCGCGTCTGCTCCCCATGGCTGGCTTTGGGTCTGCGCGAGGCAGGAGAGCCCCAGCCCGGGGACAGGACTGCCAGAGAGGGGAAATCGTGCGGGACCCCGGAGAGCCCGCGGGCAGACCCTGCGATTTTCTGCTAGTGCTTAGGACGATGTGCGATGGCATTTAAGTCTTGTTCAGAGATGAAACTCAATTTTGTGTTGGATATGTTACTGTCAGCCCTGCGCTATAACAATTGAGAGGCAAGAGGGAGGACCCCTGAGTGTCCCAAAATGTCAGGGCATTTCTCACTGGCTTCTGTGGTCAAAATATTCCTCCTCTGCACTACGAGGAGAGCGTGGGACCATGGCACAGAGCCGTGCCTGGGGGAGCAGAGGCTTCGGGGCTGGGCTGGCTCCGGGTAGGGATGGGGTGGGAGGCAGCTTCAGGGTCTGAGGGGGCTGGTTAGCCTCTGACTGGGTTGCAGGGGGATGCCAAGGCACAGGGGGTGATGGGGGAGTCTTGGGGCAGCAAGAAACTCTGAATCCTCCTCGGCAGTGCTGGGCAGTGGTGCTGGTACCAGCGCGGCGACGGAGGGGGGCTGCTGGGGACAAAAAACACAGCTCTGACCGTCGTGCCCTGCTGCAGGCTGGGCTGATGGACACTTTGGATTATCTAGGCTCTGTCATCGGTGGAGGAGCCTCATTCATACATCTGCGTGTTCAGCAGGTTGTGGTGCGGGACTGGAACGGGGAGGGGGAAAGAAAGTATAATAAATCCCTCGGGGGATCCCTGAGGGAAGTTCAGCGTCTCAGCTCGCGCAGAAGGGGTGACGAAGCGGGCTTATTGCTCTGTCCATAACAGCTGGCGATGAGTCTGTGCCTCTGTGCCATCTTTGCATGGGGATGGAGAGAGGGTTTGGGATGGAGGCGTCAGCAGTGGCTCATCCTTCTTGTTTGCAATACAAAAAGCCTTTTTCTTCCTCCTGGCTGGGCTCCAGCGACGGAAGCAAACTCAATTAACGTGATGGCTGGGAAAAGGCAGGCTAACTGGCATTTAGTATTTGCAGCTCTTGTGAGGCAGTAATTCTTCAGCGTGGTTTGTTATGAAGTGCCGTGGCAGTGGCGGGCATCAGTCCAGCTCCAGTTAACCGTGGGTCTGGGGGCCTTGGCTGGGAACGGCCAGGGCTTTCTTGCCTTGGAGCGGACTGCTGGAGAGGTGAGCATGTGCCTTTCTGCCAGACAGGTCTCCGGTCAGCTTTGTCACCTGGTGTTTCGTTGCAGAGCTGTGCCTCAGTTTCCCTTCTTACAAAAATGGGGGTCACAGAAGCTTTGGATGTTAATGGCAGAGGGGCGTGAGTGGCTCAGCAGGGGGTCGGAGGAGACGAGATGGCTCCTGACATCAACCAAGCTGCTCGAGGGCATCATGTCACCCTGGCTGGGGCAGGGCTGCGGTGGAGTTTGCAGCAAGGCACATGAAGGTGATGTGCATCCTCTGCTTGCCACAGGGCTGACGGCCACATGGGTGCCAGGAGCAGCGTGGCCGTGTTTGTGGGGACCTTCCCCTGGGTGATGACCTGCTGGGAAGGTGAAGGAGCAGGGTGGAGCGCTGTCGCAGCTTCGTCGCTTCCGGCGCCTGAGCTGGCTGCTTGCAGGCGGTGTGAGATCTGGGCATGGTGAAGTGCTGAGCCAGTAGACGTGCCCGCAGGCGCTACCACAGTGCAGCCAGCATTACTAATCACCAGCAGCAATAACTGCTAGCCTAGTGTTTTCTGGTACAAGAGCCAGAAAGCCCTGAGTTGAACCTAACCTACAGCATCTGTGCTGGATTTTGGGGGATCTGAACTTGTTGGAGAAAAGCTGAATCCTTGACCCACCACCAACTGGACAAAGCTTGGGATACAGAACCCACGGCTCTGCTCTGGCTCCAAAAACTCGTCTTTTCTGCTCATTTCCAGGCTTTGCTTAGGTCATTGCCCTGACTGGCTGTGCTGAAGCTGGTTGGTTTTTCCTCAAGCCATGAATTATTTTTTCCTCTTCCTATATCCAAAAATGTTTTATGGGAGCTAGAGACACTCTGCACCCAGCCCGGCTTCTGGTCTGAGGGCCAATCCTTCACGCACACCCATGAGCCAGGGGGTGAGCCAGCCCTTTGCTATCAGAGGAACTTCACACGTGCAGCTGGGGAAGAACATATGTAAGTGCCGCTGGATTCCCCGGCTAATTGGGATCCTATGGGAGAAGTGGAGGGGAAAAACCAGCAGGAAGGGAGTGAGCGTGCATGTCACAGTGCAAACGCAATGACTCAGGAGATGCACATGTCCACCTAAGGGGCTCAATTAACAGCGTTTTTAATAATGATTATTACAGGAGTTGACTCAGCACTTGAAAACGCTTTGAAGTTGAGAAGTGCTGCTCTTCACACCTGTTATTAAAATATGTTCCCACTTAGTGGACCCTGCAGTCAGCATATCCTCCTGTGCAGCGCCCTGGAGGTGAAGTTTTGCTCCAACAGACATCAGCCAGAGGAAGGGCCTCATGTTTATTATCTGTGCCGGATCAAACACCTCTACTTTGCAAGTCACCATTCTTCTTTCCTTCTGATGCACTTTTAGCGCCTGAGGCAGATGTTCCTGGGACAAAGGGACCTAAAGATCTAATTTTGCTCTATTACCCTTGATTCTAGACAGTGGAAATATCCAGGGAGAGCAGGTTTTTGATGCTCTTTCCCCACACTTATTCTTTGAGGGGGTAAAAAGCATGAGGAAAGTAAACCTTCAAATATGAAGCCCCCAAGACCTCCCTGGCTTTGCTCTTTGCCACCCAAACCAGACAGACACGAGAATGGGCTCCGAGTTGTCCTTTATGGATTGAGTGTCCATACGCTCGGCTTGGGGAGCAAGATCACTTCTGGTGAGCCTGCTGCTAAGCCACTGTCCACATCGTGAGTCCATATACCTGTTGGGACCCTCACGGAGCCCTGGCTCATCTGCCTGCACGTGTCGGGGACACATGTGCCCATTCAGAGCACGCGTAAACAAACCAACAACCCTTCGCGCGCTGGAGTCCCACTGGAGCCCCGGCAGTTCTAGTTTCACTGGCTCTTTAATCCAGCTCCATCAATAATTTACTCCTCTCTTGCATTTCATCAAATATTTATCCTCCCCATGAATTTCCCAGCCTGGACATGTCACTACGAGGGTAGAGGCGAGGGCTGGGGAGTTACTGCTCCTGGAAACTCGGTATTGCCAGAGTTCTGGTAGCTTCCTCCTTCCTTTCTGCTGGCTTCACGGCTCCTCAGTCCTGTGATCTCCTGCCCTTCTCCTCCCTAGACACCCATCTTTGAAGCCTTTCCGTGCTTCTATGAGAAGTGTTGAAGGCTCTGAATACAGAAGTCCTGCAGGTTTTGTGGGTCTTTTTGACCCTTACACAATTTTGAGCTTTTTTACCACCTCTTGCTGAATTTGCCAGCAGGCTCACGGTTGTAGTTACAACAAGTAATTACAAGTATTGTGAAAATACATATGTGGTGGAGAGCAACTGCTGATGCTCCCACAAGGGGAAAGCTGAGTGGACCTCATAGTGGCTCTTGGGGAGTACAGCCAGGAAGCTCATGCTCTGGGTCTAAATAATCTCCAGCTTAACCTCTGGATGCCGTCTTTATTGCTTCTGCCTTTTGCAGAGTCATTTCCCTTCAGTGTTACACAGCTGAGGTGTCGGCAAAGCCTGTGGATTTTTGTTCCCTGAACAGCAAGCGTCCAGAGCGGGCAGCAGGGAGCCTGCCTGCCGTATGGGAGGGTGAATGTGCTGGAGGAGGCTGGCACTGGGTCTTGTGCATGGGCGCTAGTGATGAAGACGCTCCTGTGACCTCCATGCTCTTTCTCTGAAGTAGTTTTCAGATGCATTCAAGTGAGACAAGCACAGAGCACGTGGGGTTTGGGAGAGGGTTCTGGACTCTGCTGCTCCCAGCTCTTGTCAACATGGGTCCTAGAGCACCGAGGAATAACATAACATGGGATGAAGGTCTCAGGTGTGCGTTTGCCTTCCAGACTCCTATTGTCACCAGCGCTTGGAGCTCATGTTCTCAGGGAGGAGGGCCGGTGCTGGGCTCCTCTAGTGCTCTTTGAAAGGGCGATGTGGAAACGGGCAGGAGCTGTGCCGAGCCAGAGCTCTAGCAGAGCCCTGCTGCCCGTGGGGAGTTGCTCCTGAGGGTGGTGGAGCTGCACAGCCTTAATAAAAGGCTTTGCCTGGTCCATGTGCACGAAGGGAGAGTGCCTTGTTGACAGATACTGCTGCTGGCTGCATATCATTAGCACATGCGCTCGGGCGAAGGCTGGTGCCAGCAGGGGTGTGAACTCTCCTGTTTCAGCAGATCATAAATACAGAGGAATGTCAGGAGGACGGAATTCCCTTCAGTCCCAGGTTTGTGTCCATCCCGTTACAGGAGACAGGAGATGTGGGCAAGTGGTTGTGCCCTGTCAGCAGCTTGCTGGGCTAGGGGCTGGCACGGTGTGAGAAGAGATGCTAATGGCATTAGTCGAATGTTCAGCTCTTGAGGAGTGCAGAAACCTAATCTCCACTTTCTCTGAAACTGGATTCTCAGGATGTGTTAATACCAATGCGCTTCAAGCCATGCAATCGAAACCAAGCGTGGTATGGCAAAACCCCCCACAAAACCCTAACCCCGAAGCCAATGCCAGCAACTTAGCTCTTATTCACTACTGACAATGTGCCCTCTTGTGCCCCAGATTCCCCCAGTCACCAATGAACAGGAGGGTGGGAAGGTGCAGCAGCTGGTGGATTTCAGAACCGATGCTGAGGATGGCCATTTCATGGCGGTGCTACCATCGTGGTGGGAACCTATGGTGTCCTACACAGGATGTGGTGTATGGAGAGGTATTTTGGGATGTCTCTCCACAGAATCTGAATGAAGGCAAGATTTGAAGATCGAATCTGACTAGCATTTAATAGGATGCTTGAGATTTGAAATTTTATAAAAAGCTGAGCTAGAACCAGCTCCGTATCTCAGTTCTGGGCTATTCAGAATCTGGCTTGAGTCCCTCCAAAACTCGGTTTGATGCAGAAACATTGTCTCCTGAGAGGTAAGTTCAAGTCACAGGAATAAGCATAGACCTGCGTGTCAGGCATGTGATTCCATGTCAGCGATACACCTCTCCAGAAGACCCCCTTAAAATTAAGCTGTTGGGGCTGGAGGTGTGTAGCTTCGTATTTTGAGGGGGCAACAGTTCACAGTGCTGATTTGCCCCTGTACAACTGGGAATATCTCAGTAGAGTCTGCCAGCCATGCCTGTGTGTTAACCCAGTGTTTTCCTTGCTGTCTAGGGGCGATCCAGACAAATGTGACATATGGGGTAACACCCCTCTCCACCTGGCAGCAGCCAATGGCCACCTGAACTGCCTTTCCTTCCTCATCTCTTTTGGGGCCAACATCTGGTGCCTGGACAACGACTACCACACCCCGCTGGACATGGCAGCCATGAAGGGGCACATGGAGTGTGTGCGTTACCTGGACTCCATTGCTGCCAAGCAGAGCAGCCTCAACCCCAAGCTGGTGAGCAAACTGAAGGACAAGGCCTTTCGGGACGCAGAGCGGAGGATTAAGGATTGCGTGAAGCTGCAGAAGAAGCACCACAAAAAGATGGAGAAACGATACAGAAAGGAGATGTCGGATAATTCCGATACCATGAGCTTCTCCAGCTATTCGAGTAGCACCTTAAGCAAGAAGTTCCAACACATGTCTATGGTGACTTCCTTGCCATACTCACAAGCCACCATCCATGGCACAGCCAAGGGAAAGACCAAAATACAAAAGAAGCTAGAGAAGAAGAAGCAGGTGGATGGGACGTTCAAGATCTACGAGGATGGGAGGAAAAGCGTGCGGTCTCTGTCTGGTCTGCAGCTGGGGAATGATGTCATGTTTGTGAAGCAGGGCACATATGCCAGCCCCAAGGAGTGGACTCGGCGTAATATCAGAGACATGTTCCTCACAGATGAAGACACCGTCTCCCGTGCCATAAGTGACCCAGGTTTGCACATGGACTCAGCCCACTCAGAAGTCAGCACTGACTCTGGCCATGACTCCTTGTTCAACCGCCCTGGGCTGGGCACCATGGTGTTCCGGCGCAACTATGTCAGCAGTGGGCTTTTTGGGATCGGCCGGGAGGATGCTGGCACGCTGGGTGAAGACAACACAGATGGGGTAGGTGTCAAACTGCGGAGCCGCCTGCAGCGCTCGCCAAGTCTCAATGATAGCATTGGCAGTGCCAACAGCCTGCAGGAGAGGAACGCGGAGGAGCTACCCTGGGATGAGGTGGAGCTGGGCTTAGATGATGACGATGAACCAGACACCAGCCCCTTGGAGACTTTTCTGGCTTCCCTGCACATGTTTGAGTTCATCTCCATCTTGAAGAAGGAAAAGATTGACTTGGAGGCCCTCATGCTATGTTCAGACAATGATCTGAAGAGCATCAATATCCCATTGGGCCCCAGGAAAAAGATTGTGGATGCGATCCAGAGGAGACGACAAACGCTGGAGAAGCCAGATGTCATTGTAGACACTGAACTGTAAGTAGAGGATGGGGCCTCTGAGCGATTAAACCCTACAGCAGGTGGAGATGTGGATAATGTAAGGTCTTGTTTTCAATCCACTTGGAAGAGTAGGAGTCCAGGTAACCTCAGTGCTTCTGTGTGTAGGCAAATTCCTGCTTGTGTGGAAACGATGAGAGTTTGGAGAAGTGGCAATAGCATTAGTTCATTACTCAACAGCCCTGATGTGGCTGGGCAGGACGTGAAGCCCTTGTTTTGTTTCATAACCTATATGAACGCAGACTACTCTGTGGTCTGATTCTTCTGAGTCCCTGTAGCTGGGATTTTCAACCACGGTCAGGCTTGTCTTGACTCTTGACCTTCTGAAGGCGTTAGGAAATCAACCACAATTCCCGGTGGGAGCAGGCTGACGGCAGTGCCCAGTGGCATTGGGAATCCTTCCCCACATGCTTGAGATCTTACTCAGACCTTTGGAGATTGCATGTTTGGGTTGGAGTTGTTGCTGTTTTATGGTATTTCCATGGTTCGGTTGGATTGGTTTGAAGGACCATGTGCCGGCTGTAGAGGTGAAGGGAAGGCATTAGTGTCACATCCGCTGACACCCCAATCCACTGTGCTGTTCAGGTTTCCCAGAATTTAAATACCTGTGTGCTTCTTGCTGGTTTTCCAGGCTTTCAGTACAGCTCATTCTTGGATCCTCAGGGTGTTGACAGATTTTTCTCTTTCCATTTGCAGATAGCAGCAGCATCTTTTTTTTTTTTTTTTTAATGATCGAGAAACAAACCCAGTTCTAAGTTGCCAGAAAACACAAGCCAGAGACTCCCTTCCTGGGGCAGCTGAAAGCTACAGCCATCCCCAGCAGTCCCTCTGGGCTGCCCTCCTGCTCCCTCGCTCTGCTCTCTGTCCGTGCGATGCTCCCAGGCGGCTCCTGGTACAGAGGGATGACTGCTGGGATCGGACCAGGCAGCTCCAACCTGCCAACCTTGAAGGGACGATGGTCGCCTGCTCACTGGAGGAAGAAGTGTGCTGCACAGCTGGCTAGGGCACTGTGCTGTCACAGGCTGAGAGACCACATGAAGCCATCAATGGCAGGAGATGGATAGGTATTTTCAAAGGGACCCGAAATAAATAATTACAATCCATTCTGCCTTGAGCAAGTGGTTGATTTGGCGTTTGGGCTGGAGGAGCAGAGGCATGGGGAGCCCTGGTCTCTCTCCTGGTTCTCGGTTGCATTGTTTGGTGCTGTGTTTTTGGAAGGGAGTTTTGATTACTGTGGCTTGGGGCTGTTCAGCTCGAGATGTGCCAGCCCTGACCTTAGCTGGCAGGTGCTCAGCACGTCCATGAGTCTAGTCTGTGCTGTCTTGAGGGTGACAATCCAAAATGAAGATGGTGGTTTGAACATGTCAGGAGTTGCCTTACAGTGGTCAAGTGACTGACCCATGGAAGCAACATTTCTGTCCCATCTCTCCAGGGCACTGAACAGCATCAGCAAGAGGAGGCTGAGAGGAGACCTTATCGCTCTCTACAACTACCTGAAAGGGGATTGTGGCGAGGTGGGCGTTGGTCTCTTCTCCTAAGTAAGTAGTGAGAGGACGAGAGGAAATGGTCTCAAGTTGTGCCAGGGGAGGTTTAGATTGGATATGAGGAAACATTTCTTCACCGAGAGTGGTCAACCATTGGAACAGGCTGCCCAGGGAGGTGGTGGAGTCACCATCACTGGAAGACCATCATGTGTGGATGTGGTGCTTTGGGACATGGTTTAGGGCACATGGTGGTGTTGGGTTAATGGTTGGGCTTGATGATCTTGAAGGTCCTTTCCAACCTTAATGATTCTGTGATTCTGTGAAGGACACACTTTTGCTGCCAGAAGCTTCCCAGGACTGAGTGTAGGTCTGGGCTGCAGCTCAGAGCCTCTTCCAAGCATCCCTGCTGCGTCCATGCTCAAAACACAGCTCTGAACTGTTGCATTAGGTGTTCTGCACAGACCCATTGCATCTCTCGCTGACCATGGTGCGCTCTCTCCGAGCCCTCAGCTCCCAGCTCTCCGCAGCACTTATACACATGATCTGTGGATGGCTTCTGGGTGGCAGGATTGCTTCTGGGGTGCAGTGGTGGGATGGGGACCTGGGCAGTGACATATCCTAATGGGAGAGAGTCAACAGCCCCTTGCCATGGGGTGCTGGCAACATGCCTCTTCAGGCTGTGATGCAAACTACCAGGTCAGAGAAATGCCGCATGTTGGTACTGGTACTGCTTATCCAGCCTTATCTCAAGGATGCAAATGATAAGGAATGACCTGAGCACCTGACAGTCTGTATGTGCCCGGGGTCTGGCTGGGATCTGGACCACGCTTGGTCCTTCGGAGTTGTGGAGGCTGTGGTTTTGCTGTTTGGAGGACGGGGACTTCTTTAGTGTGAAGCCGTGCTGCTCCTTGCCTGTGCGTGCCCTGAGGGGGGGTGTGTGTGTAGGGGAGGAAGAATACTCGTTGCAAGCAAGAAATACTCTTTGCACAGTGGCTCTCTGCCCTACTGCCCCCCAAGTGGCTGAAACCCCACCAGGAGAGGTGTGGGGTCCCAGCCTCATGCCACTGCCCACAGAGATGCTCCAGCATCAGCTAAACACCACCACTGCACTGAAGGTCCAAGATCTTTCTACACAGATGCAAACTGAGGAGGAGTATTTTTAAGTGATTTTTAGACCTAGAAGTGCTTTTCTATTTGAAATTACAAGGTCTGCATAACTCTTGGCTTGATTTCCAGGCAAAAGGGCGAGCGATCAGATGTGCTGAGTCAGTGAGTTCTTCGTGAAGGCTGCATGGTACCAGGGCCCCAGCACTGTTTTCTTTGGTCCCTCTCCAAAGCCTGGGGATGCCATCCCAGCAGGGAGAGCGGTGGCTTGGCTCACTAATGTCACAGCTCCCTCTGCCGGGACCGGGTCTGGGAGAGCAGGATGGGACCCGCTGCCCACTGGGGCTGCGAGGCTGCAGGGATGCGGCGCAGCAGAAGGACGGTCGCCAAGTCCTGCTGCGAGTAGGACCTGTAACCTAAGGTGAGGTTATGGTGGCTGAATTCACCCCCTTCCTCATGCACACGTGTGACTTCACCCGAGCTCTCTGCCCTTGCTCTGGATGCCTGCCACGAACCAGCTGCCAGCTCCAGATCCCCCAGGGATGAATCGGGTTTGTGCCAGGCACAGGACAGGAGCAATTTGCTCCCATCACTGTCATTCCAGTGCAATGGGGACCAGTTTATCCCAGTGGATGACAGGGGGAAATGGATCTATTGGCTTGGTACCTGCTGGAGCCTTTCGCGGGCCAGGCAGCGGGATGCGGCGGGTATTCGGGGGCTGCCGGACGGCTGGGCTTTGCACACTCCCTAACTTTGCCTTTTTGCTTAGGAGCACCCAAGCGGTGGCTGATGTTGGGCTGACGCTGACAGAGATCCCTTCTCCCAGCTTGTCCTTCCTCCAAAGAGCCACTGAAAAGGTTTGGTGACGTGACGGTACCCAAGTGCCTTGGGACACGTCCCCGCACAGCCAAGACCAAACGCAGAAATGCCGCTTAGGATTGCCGAGCCCGGAGACCAATGTGGTCATCTCCACGACCGCAGGAGAGACCAAAACTGAGCCGTGGCACCAACGCAGCAGCGTTGCCGAGCCCACAAGATGGGCTCAGGCCCACAGCTGCCCTAGCTGGGGTGAGGAGGATGGTCTGTGGGCACAGGGGTGACGGTCAGAGCTGCCAGCAGCAAGCCCCCACTCTTTGGGCTCGTGCACGTTGCTTGGCTTTGGGCTTGGTCCTCGGTTTCCAACTGGGTCGTCTCCCACAAAGCATAGGGACGCAGCCGTTCCCAGACAGGGTGTTCAAACCCCCCGGCCCCGGAGGTGTCCCCCGGCTTCCAGCTCCCCGGCTGGGTTGCTGCATGCTGCCGGGCTCGTGATGGAGCCGGGCTCTGCTCGCCCTGGGCAAGGGGAAGGGACGTGGCTGCCCCCGAGTTCTCAGCACAGCAGGGCCCTGTCAGCAGCCAGGCCTCCACGGGGGAGCCTTGCCGCTGCTAATTGCATCTGCTGCACTGCCGAGAACAACAAACTCCTTTCGGAGAGGGCGCTTGTGAAAGCAGGGTGGAGGCCAGGGCTGGCACACCCTGGAGAACACCTTAAATACCCTCCCAAACAGAAACCGAGCCAGGCGGCAGGTTTCCCTGAGCCGGCGCTGCCAGCGAGCAAACACCAGCCTTCACGCTGCCAGCGGCTGGACCCGGCGTGGGTCCCGCGGGCACCGCGGTGGTTCACGGCAGCATCTTCCTGCCAGGGAACCTGCGGCCCTGGGGACGGTCATCCCTTAACGCCGCAAGCCATCAACGCCAGACTGCTCCGTGCCTGTGTGAAATTGGGCTTCCCAGCAAAACCGGTCCCCAGGGTTTGGCTCGGGCATGTATTACCCGGTGCCCGATGGTGCAGGAGGTGGCATGTAGGGAGCAGAGCGAGGCCAAAGGGCCGTGCCAGCGGTCTGGCTGTAGCATGGACACCCCATCC
This sequence comes from Phaethon aethereus, assembly GCF_964289735.1. Classification (NCBI taxonomy): domain Eukaryota; kingdom Metazoa; phylum Chordata; class Aves; order Phaethontiformes; family Phaethontidae; genus Phaethon; species Phaethon aethereus. The sequence goes on from NC_138594.1 coordinate 7,174,226, forward strand.
TTGAGCCGGACAGCCCCGGCTCCTTGGCCAGAGCAGCATCGCTCACAAAAGCGATGCCGATTCACAGGCCCTGGCCTGACCCCCTGCGGCAGCCGCACGGGGACTGTGTGGGCACTCGCTTCCACACAGGTGCTTTTGTCTCCCTGTCCTTAGGTGCTGCTGGGCCCCCGGACCGCGATCTGGAGGAGGGAGAAGGCAGGGAAGGTTTTCGGGGATGACCGAGGGTGTGCAGTGGTGGTGGTGGAGATGCGGGTCCGCAGGCACCAAGTGAGGGTTGCAGCATCCCTGCTTGGCTGCCGGGTACCATGGCTGGCCCGGGGCGGGGGGATGCGGCTGCTCCCCCCAGGCTGCCAGCAGCATCGGGGTTACCGGCTGCTCCCCTCAGACGGCACGTGTGCTCAGCCACGCCATGCAGGGCTGGCGTGGGTACCGAGAAAGGTATCGCCCGCAGGACACCAGGCAGGTCTTATGGGAAGAGGGGACCACAGGGAGGCATCTCCTTTGGGCAGGAACACCTAGTCCTCAGCCCTGCCTGACGCTCCTCTCCTCCATCCTCACCCGGAGCCGGTGATGGCCGTGGTGCCTACACCGGAGGGTGCGAGGGCCATTGCACGCCACTTGCTTCACTGTTTCCTGCCCATCCCACCGTGGATTCACTTCCTGGCCGAGCGGCTGAGTAACGTGCGGTGGCAGAAATGGAGGCGAGCAGGAAGGGGCTCCGTGCAGCGCACCTGCGGCATGCCCCGGCTTGGCCATGCCTTGCACCGTGCTCCCCCCGCTCCGCCAGCAGCCGAGCACAGGGCTGGATGCAGCACTTCACACGGGCTCTGCAATGGCTTTTGGGACCCTCCATGGCTGTTCCCAAAACCAAAGTGCCATGAAAGGCGGCAACATGGACGTGGCTCGGCGTGTCCTCCCTGAGAGAGAGCTGCTGAGCGGGCCAGGAAAGCGGGAGAGGTGGAGTGCTGTTTTCTTTTAATGCTGGCTTTAGGTATTAACAAGGCAAATTATTTTCTATGCCTGCTTCACGCAATTCATAAACCTTAGCAAAGTATCAGGCGATGCCATGGATTCTGACAGGAATGAGCTCAGGGCTGGAGTGAGCTCCCCAGGACCCATCGTCCCGGGACCCATCGCCCCAGCTTGCTCTTAGCCGGGGTGGCCGGAGGAGCATGGGGACGCACCCACAGACGGCGCTGAGCATCCCTGGGGGGCAGCCGGGGCAGAGCAAGGTGTGGGGCATCACCAGTGCCCAAGGCCAATCTGCTTTTGGTGGCCTGCCCGCGGCACCTGCTGAGGGCAGGCTGTTCGCTCGAGGTGCAGGGTAGGGAGATGCTCCCTCCTGGGTGTTAAGCTAAAATCCCTGATTGCCACTGAATGGGGGTCAGGAGCAGGGCAGCACCTCCCACGGGGCTCGGTGCAAGGCCAGAGCGCAGGTTTGCTCTGTAATTTTGGGGTTGTGGCTGCAATAACCTTTCCCAGCCTTGGCAGGCATATGGAGCTGTTTCTGCAGAAGCATGCAAGGAATTGCCCCTGCTGCGAGACACCCCCAGAGCTCCTCGGTGCTCAGGCTGGGGGGGCTGGGGGCTGAGGGGGAGCTACGGGGTTGTGTGGAGCTGGAAAAGCCAAATGTCTTCTCCCAGGCTCCTTCCCCAACGGCACGGAGAGAGGGAGGGATTTAAGGGCTCGTAGCTGGGGGCCTGTGGTTGGGGTGAAGATATGGCTGCGGTCAGGTACGTGGTGTTGGTCTGGATTCATCCCGCCGAGCACTGATGGTGCTGCTGGGGATAAGTGTGCTTTGAGCACAGGCACCTCCTGATCTCTGTCCCCAGCTGGCTAAACATCCCTGGTCCCCCAAGACACCCGGGCTCCTGCCTCACTCTGGCACGGCCCTGAAACCAGCGGCGAGGACGGGGTCATGCCCAGCACTGCGGGGGGCTGCGTTTTAGGAGGACATGACTCCAGCCCCAGCGATGGAGCTGGCTCCGTGCCGCTCCACGTGCCGGGGTGAGGGCACCGAGGCACCCTGCACAGCCCTGGGCCACAGGGCACCTCCTGCATGCACGAGGGGGGTACATGGGTCCTGGAGGTGATGGCGGGTGAGAAGTGGGTGGGAAACCCTTTGTAGCCGGGACAATACCGACACCAGCTCCTCGGTAGCGCTGCTAGCTGAGACCACACAGTCGGCTGGGGCAAACAGCGGCGCTGCAAGATGGGAGCCCTGGACGGCCCCTACACCCTGCCCCAGACGCTTCCGTGGGAGGGAGGCAGGCAGTGAAGGCACTGGGGGGCTGTGACCCCCAACTGGCATGCCAGCCTGGGCCCCGGGGTGGCTCCCAGAGCGGGTGGCGATCCCAGTTTTCTTCACTATCTATCTCCCAGCCTCCTGCTTTTTCAGAGGGATGAGGACAACCTTCCTGCTGCTCCTGTTCCCTGGTCTTTGTCTGAGCTTTAACCTTTCAGGATGCACTTTGACAACAAGTATATTTTCCGGCTGCAGGACGCTGAGCTCCAACTCAACAGCACTCTGCAAAGCCAGCAGAGCCACCACCCAAACCCCCGCCGGACTGCATCGGGAGCAGCAAGCGCAGGGCTGCAAGGGTTGATCCAGTCCAGAAACCACCTAAGCCTAGGCAGTAAGTCCTACGCCAGCATTTAAGCCCTGGTGGGGATGGATTTCTTTGGGGTCCCCACCCCTGCCGGATCTGCGGGTGGAGGTTGCAGCAGGGCACCGCCGGCAGCGGGCTGGGCAGGGCACTGCTCTCACCCAAGCACGGGCTCTGCCCTCGCAGGAGGCACCGGGGACGGATCCGGCTGCTCGAACATCCCTTTGTTCTCGACCCATTATCTCACCTCTGGGAAGCCCCAGAGCTTGGCTGACGCAGCCGTGTCAGAGCAAAACCCGGCGCGGGCAGCGGGGACCCTCGCCCGCGCTTGCCCTCCCGGACGCTGGCTGCCCCCGGGCTCTCCGGCTGTGTTTTGGAAACGTGTCCACGGACAGGGTGGCCGACCTCCGCGTTTCCCTGTCCCTGGCATGTAGTGCCATCGGCCGTGGGCCACGCTGGCGAGAAGGGCAGAGGCGCGCACGGGAGCTCCTAGAAGACGGCAAAAGGCCTGAACGGGGCAGAGGAAGAATCCTGGCAGCTGGCCTGGCTGCTGCCTTTTACCTCGGCCGCGATAAACACCCAGCCTGGCCCTTCTCCACAGCCACAAACAACCCCTGAGCTTGGCACCGACCGCTCGGCTGGCGTGCCAGCACCCAGCTGTGGCTGCGAGCCCCAGCACCGGGGCCAGCCTGGGCTGCTGCCCCCCAGCCCCTCTGGGTCCGCAGCACAGCCGCGCTCCCACACCAACACCCGTTATTTCAGCTGCCCCGGCCCCCTTGGCGTTTCGGAGCGCACCCCTGGGGCGCGGGGCTGAGCAGGGAAGGCTGAGCGGCACGGCCGGCCGCCCGAGGAGGGACGGGGAGATGCACGGGGTGGCCATGGCCCCATCCGAGCCGCTACCTCCGGAGCCGAGAGCCCAGCCCTTGACCCTGCTCAATAACCGAGCTAACGAGAGCCGCTGTCAACAAGTCTGCAGCTCCCCAGCCGGCGCGGGGAAGGACGCCTGCTTGAGAGACCCGGGAGGAGAAACCTGTTTCACTGACCTTGCTCCATCACCGCCTTCCTGGCTGCGCCGTGGGCGAGTTTGGGGCTGCGGCGGGGGGCGAGCAGCTCGGCCGCCCCTCAGGGGCACGGCGAGGAGGATGAGGAGCGGGGCTGAGGCTGCATCACCGGTGGGTTGGGGTGCTGGGGGACGACCCAGGCGGGACAGCGAGACCCCGCTCGGTCGATGCCGCGTCTCGGCGTGGCTGCTCGCCTGCCTGCGGAGCCTCGCTCCACCCCTCATCAGCTAATAAAGCCTCCGCCGCGCCGGTCCCTCCTTTGCCACTGACTCACGGGCTGACCTAGCCCAATCCCCTAACTGCCCCGCACCTCCATTTTCTGACCTATAAAGCAGGGCTCATCCCCGGCGCTCTCCTGCTCCCTTACATAAGGGCACCGAGCACCAAAGCAAACCCCGCAGCCCTTTTGGAGCCCACGAGTGATGCCCGAGGGGCAAAAGTGGGTGCTCGACAGTGGTGTTTGGGCTCGGCCACCCATGCCCAGGGGCGTGTGGACCCCGTCTGCAAGTTTCACGGGTGCTGCACAGCCCTTGAGGGCACTGGCCGGCAGCTGTGAGCCAGCCACTGGCTGCACCCACAGGCAACATCTCCCTGGGGGTTTGCTCGTGTTTGGGGGCTGGGAAGGGGAGGTGAGCAGCGCGTGCTGCTCTTGGCACGGCATGCTGCCCACCCTGGCGCCGGGGAATGCCTTCGCCCTGCTGCCCTGGTGCTCTGGAACACCTCCAGCACCCCGAAACCCGGCTGGTCGGGTTTGGAAAGCAGGCCAGGGACGGCTGGGGAGGTGGAGACTTTCTGGTCTGTGCTGGGCGATGCTGGGCTCATCTCTGCTGCCAGCCAGGGAGCGGCCCGGGCTGCATCCTGCCCTTTCTCCCCCAGGAGAAGCATGGAACCATCCCCTTTTTTTCTGTGCTTTCAAAGACGACTGGGAAGGCTGCTCTGTGTGAAGCAGGACTGTGCTCTGAAGTTTCCCAGGTGGAGTATGAGCATCCTCAGGACACAGCAGGGACCAGGTGACAGCACCCACCAGCGTCCCCGCGGAAAGGCGGCTGGGCAGAGGGGCCCATGGGGCACCCAGCAGCTGCGGGGATCCCCAAGGAGTGGGACCACAGAGCTTTGGGCCCCGGGAATGGCTGCGGTGCCGGGCTGGTGCGGGCAGGGAAGGAAGCAGGAGCCGTCTCGGCCGTGGCCCAGCGCTGCCTGACGTAAGAGGTTATACAAGCCCGCACAGGCAGGGTGCCGGCAGCAGCACTGGCGTGTCTGTGACCGGAGCCCTGCTCCTGCCCCAGGATAATGCCTGCAGGAACGGGGACAGCCCAGCCCCCGGCCCCATGCTGGGCATCGCCCATGACAGCCCCGGGTGGCGGTGGCATGCCGGAGCGGTACCCACGAGGGACGCGCAGGCTGCCTGGAGGAGCACAGCGGGGTTGGGCGGCACCCACAGAGGGGCAAAAGCCAACCTGGAGAGGGGTGAAGAGGGTCTGGTGGCATCCACGTGCCCACGAGCTGCGTCTGGGGGTGGCTGGGGAGGAGGGCAGCAGGGTCCCTGGCCAGTGGCTCAGGGGCTGTGGCAGGAGCAGGGCATGGGGACCGCTTGCCCGGCGTGAGTCGGTGGGAGAGGGCACAGAAGAGCGGGGAGAACCTGGTGGGTGCTGGGACCTTGTCCTAGGCCGGGTCAGCCCCGTTTGCAGGAGCAGGGAGAGGCTCTCTGACCCTCCCCGGAGCCATTTTGGAGGTGCCGAGAGGGGCCCCTGGGTGCCAGCGTAGCAGCACGCCTCCTCGCCCGCCGGCACCGGGTGATAGATCAACGCCCGGCATTCGAGGCAGCCGGCCAACGGCGTTACTCACCCGGCCCGCGGCTGCGCTCGGCTCCACCGGGCGGGAACGCCACGTGCTCAGACCGCCTTTCCCCAGGAGGACAGTGTCCCCGAGCTGGGGCTGGCTGTGGCCCTGCGTGAGATGGAGGGAGAGGGCCAGGCGTTGCGGGTGCCTCCTGGGTGGCTTTCCATGCTGGGGGGATGAGCAGGTCCCCAGCCCGCCCCGGGCACCCTGCGGACACCGTGGGCTGGAGGAGGTGCCGTGGGACGGGTGCCTTCCTCTCTGAAGGGCACCGTAAGGTCCCTTTCTCACCACCCCCGGGGCAGATACAGCCAAGAGCTGTCCCAGCCCTGGCAGCAGGATAAGGCTCTGTTGGGACTGAAGGCTAAACAAAAGCACCTTTTTACACTATTTCTTCCCCGAAATCATTGGGCATGTAAAGAAGGAGGGGGAGCCAGCAGCACTTGCCATCTCTCCTCAGACGTCCTCCGCACCCCAGCTCCCCGCCAGCCCTGCTACCGGCAGAGCCTTCCCAAGGGGCTGAGGACAACGTGCCCAGCGCTTCCCTGGGGCAGGGGATGGGCACAGGAATCCACTCACGGTATCGCTGTGGACTTGTCTTCTGGAAAGGTAATTTTCTTGGCCACAGGGCTTTTCACTATGGGAAAGCCGAGACCAGCTGTCTGGGGGAAATGGAGGTCATAGGGGTGTCTTTTGCCATGGCTGACAACAGGTTTTTCTCCCAGTCTGGAGCAGATGGAGTAAAATCCTGGGCAGAAGTAGCCCATGAGCTGGGAAAAGCCATTGGTCCACATGGCTGCACCTGGGGTGCTCCAAGGGGACTTTCCATCAGCTCCAAGGAGGCTGGTTTCACCCCTTTTCCCGACAAAACATGAGTCTTAGTCACCCTTCTCCCAGCAAATCGCCTGGTTTTCTGGGGGCACCACCTATGCCACATGCCAGAAGGTGACATCCTGCTCGGGAAGCAGGCTCATGCCAGGCAGCGGGGCTATTCCCAGAACTGCCTCCGGCCTCGCTCGGTAAATCCCGCTATCAGCTCCCTGCCTGGCTCCAGCTGGCTGTGACCCAGCTGGGGACGTGGCCGCCGGATGGCTCCTCATTTGCCGGCAGATCCGGCTGCCCATGGGCTCTCTGGGCTGGTGGGTGCCATGCCGGTGCTGGCGGCACCTCGTGAGCCTGCTGCGCATTTCGGGGGAACCCTCTGGGCTGTGCCAAGTGCCCGATGACGCTTGTCCTCCCACCATGAGCGCCGCGGGAGGTTGGTCTTATCTTGCCTTGCACCAGGCTTGGCTCATTGTTGATTGTTCTTTTCCCATTCATGAGGAAAGGAAAAAAAACAACCCCTACTTTTTCTGCAGAACTGCTACCTGAGTCTCTATTGCTGCCGAGTCTTTCCGGCTGCCCCAGATGCGGCTCTCCTGGGGCAGCAAGCACCCTCCGGAGGGGCCGTCCCGAGCCCTGGCCATCTGATGGACCAAAAGAACCCTTGCAGGATGAAGGGATGGTTTTAGGGCTGAGCTCTTGTTCATTTTGCAGCCCGGCTCGTTCCTGCGATCCCTCTTCCTCTGTGCCCTCCAGCCCAGAGACCCCCAAAATTGGAAGACTGTCAACTCTGCAAACTTGTTGAGGATGCTGAGGATGGCCCCCAGGTCCACCGGGCTGGCAGTGGCAGCCAGCTCTACCTGCCACGACAGCTCCTACCACCCACAGTTTAGCTCTAACCTGGTTTCTATTCTAAGCCCTATTTTTTTTCATGGGCCTCCTCCCTCTTTCTCTTTGCCCCACTTTGCCCTCCCGACGGCAAGCTCTGGCTGCCGCTGACCCTGATCCCAGCGCGGCCTTGCCGAAGTCGGTAATAAAATGCACCGGCAAGGTTGCTTGGGCCAGGGTGGCTCCCGCTTCCCCGGGCTGGGATTAAGGAGCAGAGCCTTGGATTTGCCTGCAACGGCTCATGGTGGGAGGGGGAAAGCTGGAGGAATGGGGCTGGGGAGACTTTGCTTTTGTCACAAAACCAGTTGCAGGATTAGCAGCTTTCCTGGCATTCACGTCATCCTAGGAGGCTGCAAAATGCCAGTTTTTGGGGCGCTGGGGATGGGGGACGACTCCTTCGCCCAGTGCTGTTGGCAGGGTTGGGGATGCAGCCACATGCCAGCTGGAGCTGACCCACAACCTCCTCTGGGCTCCTCCAGATATTCCCTTTGGTGGACTGGGATCCGGAGCACCACTGTTCCAAAGGTATCATTAGAAGAGTCCCTGTTTTTCCAAGCTAACTGGTTTTATGGGTCTGGCCGCGCTGATGAAATAGCTGCCAGGCGGTGTGTGAGTTATCCCTCTGGCTGGCAGGGCGCATCTGGGTGCTCGCCTGGAAGAAGAAACAAAAACTACCCTCGGTGTGGTGGCACTCGCGGGAGGCAAGCTCGGCAGGGCTCCGGAGGGCTGCCGTGCCCACCCGGCAGGACGGGCTCTTCCCCAGGGCGGGTGGGCTTGGGACAGCTCAGCCCCAGAACATCAGTCCCCCTTGCCGGGGGCTGGGGGCTGCCCCATGTGTACTGGGCAGGGTGGACACGTGGGGTGCTGGCTGGATGCGTCCCCAGGCCTGGCAGGGAGATGGAGCCCGGCTGTGTCTGGTGGAGCTGGGACAGCAGACCCTCTCCCCAGCCCCTTGGCTCAACCATCACCTCCCCACAGCAGCCAAAAGCGGGGAAGTAGGTTACGGCCGGGCGAGACCTGGGGAGATGGGGGTGCGTTCTTGGAGTCCAGATGGATTTGGGCAGCCCTTTGGCTCCCGACCAAATTTCCAGCCTGAAGGAGTGACACAGTGCGTTGGCTTCCCACCCCGGCCGGGCGGCTCACTCCCTTCCAGGCACTGCCTCCCGGGCACCGCAGGTTACGTCACGGCCCCGGCCGCCCTCGCCTCCCCTCCGGCCAGAGCGGCGTGGGATCAGGTGCCTGCCCGGGGACTCCGGCACCCAGGTGCTGTTTGCACCCAGGGTGGCACCAAGCCACCGTGCCAGGGCAGAGCACGGTCCCGTGCCCAGAGGAGGGCACTGCCCATCCCGGGTGCAGGGGCAGCATCATGCAGCCCCTCTTCTTGCTGATAAAAGCCATGCATGGCTGCTTAATGAGCACTTGGGCTTTCTGTCTTGCAAGAATTCCTCATTTCCATGAATTCAACATCTCCTGATCCTTCAAAGGGCAGCAACGGAGTCAAGACACAGGTACTGGTCTGCACCTGGCTTAGCTCTGGTTTCTTAAACTGGGCCAACACAACGGCCCTGCCAGAGTGTGTCCAAACACTCACGGAGGGAAAGGCAAGGGGGTCTTGGCCCCTCTCTCTGCCTTCCCTCCCAGCCCCTCTCCCTCTGGCCTTGAAGCTGGCAGTGGGAGCTGGCAGGGAGACCTGGCCCCGAAAAACAGCCGTGGATAGCGGCACTGAGCCGCCCCGGCAAATGCTCCTTGCTCAGCTGTAGATCGTCTGGGTAGTGCCAGCCCCGGCACAACTTCACTGGGGTCCTCGTACCTCCCTCCACGTGCCAAGGAGGGTGGAAACATCCCTGTTTCCTAGAGAGGGCAGAGGATGGAGCCTGGAGTTACCCTGCCTGTGCCGAGCGGTAAAAGTTTCGTGTGGGCGGCTGCCGGGGAGCCGCCGGGTCGGGTGCCTGCCTGCGGGGACACGTGCATGGCCGGCCCCGGTGGCGCTGGCCTGGGAGGCACCTGGGAGCGGTGGGGGCTGGGGTTGGGCAGTGTCGTGATTGCAGGGAAAAATGTATTTAATTTTTGAGGACTGGAGGTGTTGCACCCAGGAGCATCTTTCCAATCGCTGGCTGATGACTGGCACTGGAGCAGCAGCCGGTTCCCTCCTCAGGACCCATCGCTGCTGGGACGGGACCCCCAGCCCTCTGGGGTCACAAAAGAGCTGCTGGACTGGTGGGCGAGAGGGCTTGGCCATCGCGTCGTGGCACCGCCGGCGGCAGGCTCGGCATTTTGGAAGCAGAGCGGAACGGAGCCTGCGGCACCTCTGCCGTGCGCCCGCGTTGGGTAACACCTGGCCAGGCAGTGACGCCAGGGACCGCGGGGTGGGGGCAAGCAGTTTCGGTCGGGGCAAGAGCAGAGGCACCCAAACCAGTGATTACCTTCACCCTGAGCTGCTAAGTGGAGGAAGTCTGTGATTAGTTGACACCTCCAGCCAGGCTTTGGAAATTAAGCTGGGCTGGAGCAGGGGGCGGATGACAACTGCTTTATTCACTGCTGATACATAAAACATGGCCCGGGTACAGTATCAGAATATTCTGGGGGTGGTGGCCAAAAGGTCTGGTGGTGGGTACACAGCGAGTCGCCGGGGGGATTTGGGGTGCTCGTGGGCAGGGATGGGTTTTGGTGCTGTGGCTTTGAGCCCCGGGCAGGGATGTGGTGTAGCTGATTCCAGGCTTGTGTCCGACCCCACGCAAGGAAGAGCCTCCCGCTCCGCACGGGCAATCCCACGGGTCCGTCCCCACTCCGCAAGTGGGGGATGCTCGTGGTCCATCCCTGCAGCACACTGGCCTGGCCAGGACCTGGAGGGCCATCGTCCTGACCGCAGAGCCAGGAGGGCTCGGGTCCTGCTGCGCCGTGTGGCCCCTAAGGCGCGCAGCACGGGGGAGCTGAGCTGCCATCTCCAGACCCGGCTGCTGCTGGCAGGTAAATCCTGGCTCTCCTCGCGCTGGAGGGAGCATCGCTGAGAGTGCAGTGATGACTGCAGAGCAGTTCCCTCGTGCGATGCCCCAGCACTCGTCCAGGGGTCAAACAGGGACGAGGAAGATACGGCAGCAATGCCAAGATGGAGTGAATGACACTGGGGGTGTGGGGCTTGCACCCCTTTCTGGCTGGGCAGTGCCCTCTGTGGGGCTCTGCCATTCAGCCGCTTCCCTCCCGCGGGGCCGGGGCAGTGCAAGGCGGCATCGGACCAGCACAGAGCCTGGGTGAGACCATCGGCCTCCGTCTGCGGAGCCTCCCCGGCAGCCCGTGCACGGCCCGGGACGGCGCAGCGTGGCTTTGCCTGCCCTGTCTCGCTGCCGTCCGGTCTGCGCCACGCCGGCAAACAGATCGGCCAGATTAGCCGGCGCTGGGATCCAGTTTCTTCCCGGAGCTGCCAAGCATGAGCGGGAAGTTTTTCCATCACCCGACGTGGCTGTTTGCACCCTGCAAATATCGAGGCGTCCTGGGCGGGTATTTATTTAAGGTTAAAAGCATGGCCTCGCCACGTCCTGGTGGGGCTAGGAGCATGTGGGCTACTGAATGGCACCGGCTGGCTCCGGCATCTCGCCAGCCCCGTCCCAGCTCGGCACCACTGTGATGGGGATGCCGGGGAGGGGATGCCGCTGCGCCCGGGGTCTTGGGAGGACTGGGCTGGGCTGGGGCTCAGTGACTGTGCCACCCTTGGCACCCACTGGCAGCTCCTCACCCCGGCACGTGGATCAGGCTGGGTCTTGCCCCTTGGGAGCCCACCCGCCCAGGGCTGAGCATCCCGGGTTTTTGGCAAAATGACAGCGAGAGCAGCCGTCGCGTGGAGCTGTGACTCCCTCTGGTGCCTGCCCGGAGGCTCCCAAGCCCGTCCTTCGCTCTTTCCTCACCCCACAGCCCCAGGGAGGGAGGGTTTGGGGTGCCCTGGCTGGCCATGGGGCAGCCCCGATGTGGCTGGGGGGTGCTGATGTGGGGGTCGGTGCTGAGCTCCCGGGTTGGCAGCCGCCGCAGGAGCCGCTCGGCCGCCAGGCCGGGATGTGCCAAGCACCCTTGTGCCAGGGCGTGAATTTGGGGGAACGGAGCTGCTTTCGGGGGTGATGGAGACAGGGCTTTGCCTGCAGATGGAGCTCCTCGCTCGGCGTCAGGCTCAGGGAGAGGGTTGGGGTGAGGTGTTAAAGCCCACGAATTTCTCCTTCTTGAGGACCCTGTGGCTCTGCCAGACACCAAAAGGAAAAGAGGACGGTGCTTAAGCCCTCTCTGCTGGGGAGGGGATGGTAGTAATTAATCCCTCATCAAGTTAATTACGGCCTGAAAGGTGGGGGGGAAACCCCACTCAAACCCAGGTATTAAAAGAGTGACTCTCTGCAGCCCCAGTGACACGAGGGGAAGGTGGGAAGGCAGTTTTGGGGTGTCTGGCTGCAGTGGTCAGGGGAACTGGGAGTGCCCCGCTGCCAGCCCCTGCAACCTGCTCCTTCCTCTCCCGGAGGAGGGTGAGGAGGGTGCGTGGCTGTAGGGATGGAGGGGCTGTAGGGATGGAGGGGCTGCAGGGGTGGAGGGGCTGCCAAGGGGGCTCTGCCCCCCACCACAGCCCTGGGGTGCAAATACTGCAACTTTTGCAAACAGCTCCTGGATTTGGTTCTGGAAATGGCCCCTTCAGGGGCTGCAGTGGGCTCTGCCCCACAGGCTGGGGGAAGCCCGTAGGGATCAGCAGGGAGCACTTGTGGCCATTGGGTCCTGCCAGCCTGGCATGTGTGCCCTCATGCCATGCCAAGATGGCCCGTTTTCCCCTCGTTTGGGAGCAGTGACATGGGAGGACCCAGCTGGGGGGCAGATTTGGCCTTTCCAGGTGTCAGTGGGGCTGGGCTCGGTCCTGGGGACAGAGGGGCTGGAAGCTGGACGAGGGCAGGGGCAAGTGCCTGATCCCCAGGGCTCCCTTGGGGCTGGCAGCTGCCTGTGGAGGCAGCGGGGTCTGCTTTTGGGACCCCCGTGCTGCCTGGGGTGAGGGACAGCCACAGGGTCGGCAGCTGCCGGCAAGAGCTCGCTCCTCCAGGGATTACACTGATCCCTCCAGCCACCCCGCTGCGCCGAAGGATTTCTGAGTCTTTAATGTGTTTTTCCTGCTAAATTGGAGGTCTTTGTGCCCGTGGTGCAAGCGCCAAGTCAGCATTTGCTTTGAACCCTAAAATCTTAGTGGGGTCAGTGGCTTGGCCTGTGTACAGTGGAAAATAAGATGTAAATCGGGGTTTAAAAGTTTCTTTCAAAAATGGAGCTCTGCAAGGCAGCAAGGAAGCAGATTTAGGGCTACAACCCTGAATTTGCTGAGCCTCCTTACAGCTTTGCCGTCTCTCCTTCCAGCGGCTGCTCCCCCGGCGGCATTGCGAATGCCCCCTTTGCTGCTGTGGCTCTGAGGGGTTTGACGCTTTTCCCCAGAAGCCGAAGCTCAGCCTCTCCCGTGTGGTTTTCAACCCGCTATTTCTTCTCTTCTCCCACGTGGTCCCCGGTCCCAGCCGCGGCACGGGACCGAGCGATGCCACGCGCCTGCCTCTGCCCGTGCACACCGGCACGCTCGCTGCCGGCTGCGGTGGGATCCTGATGGCTCGTGTTGGTCTTGGATCCCACCTCCTCCTCCTCCTCTTCCTCCTCCTCGGCCGCCACCGCATAACCAGTTCTGCCCCGTTCTGCACTTGTGCAATGGCAGCTCCACCACCGCCGCTCACCTTTGGCCCCGCCGAACGGCAGCCGGCACCCTCGGAGCCAGCTTTGTCACCTTGCTGCCAGCGTCCCTCGCGGTGACATCCTAGCTGTGATGAAGGTAATGAAGGCACGGTTCAGGAGCGGACCCGGCAGCCCCACCCGATGCACCCTTGGGGTCTGACACCCACCTCCCCCTGGCCAGGCAGCACCCATGGGTGCTCTCCTGGCCGCAGGCTTGCCTCGCTGACGAGCGGGTGACGAAAGCCGCGCTGCGTATCGGACTGGGCTTGCTGGCCTTCGGACGCCGCTGTAATTCGCTAGTGCCCCTGGCTCTGGAAATGATCTTCTGTAATACAAGCTCTTACAGCACCAACAAAACCTCAGCAGGTCTCTAACGCACCCTCGGCTCTGCCCCTTTTGCAGTAGATGTGTTTTTTTTTAATTTGTTTTTTGTTTTTTCTTTTCCAGAGTATGATGACAGTCCCCTGGGACTTGGTGCCACTGGGGTGTGGGGTTTGCTTCCCTGAGGGTCGCTGCAGGGATGTGCTGTTACTGGAGGTGCTGAGCCTGTCCCGGTTTGGGGCTGGGGTACCCCAGCGATGGGTATAGCAAACCTCCCTTGTCTGTGGATTTGCTACATGTCAGCGTTCGTCAAGGTTTTGGTGGATCAGCACCTTTTAGTTAGGCTGATTCAGGTTTTGATTAGGAGAAATTATAAAACAAGAAGAAATCTCCAGTGAGAAGCGATGTGTTTTTAGCCCTCCACCATGAAGAAATGGGGCTCAGGAGGTGCCCGCCTATGCACAGGCATCCCCAAAGCTTTCGGGGTGCCTGTGCTGTGTCTGGGTGATGATTCCGGAGGCAGCAATGGAAAAGAAAATACTTACAAAACTCCTGAAAACAGCCTGGAAGAGAAGAGGGACCTTGTGGGTGTCAGGGCTGGGTGTCACAGCTGCTAGGCTCAGATTTGGGGTGACCTGGTCCCCGATGGGTGCTCCTGGGCTCAGCGTCCCCCCAGCACAGAGGAGGGTGCTGAGCGGCTGTGCAGCAGCAGTTTGGGCAGGCAGGCAGGCGCAGGCAGGCGCAGGCAGGCAGCCGCGCAGCCTTGCACTGCCCCCTCCTTCCTGCAGCCTGCTTCTCGCTGTGAAAAAGGCTGTTTTTCTCCCAAAAACCACTCCCTTGTGGGACAGGCAACATTTGCTCCTGCTCCCGGGCAGAAGAGAAACCCTACCCCCGCCCTCGGTGTTCCGCTTGGATTTCTCAGGGCTATTTCTGGCGCTTGGCTCTTTTGCCTCCCGCGCTGCCGCTGCCTCTCCCCATCTTTTTTTCCCACTCCTTCCCTCCTCCGCTGCCCTCGCCTCCCCATGCCCTCGGCCCGGCGTCCTCCCCACGGCCCCGCTGCGGCGGCTGCTCCTCGAAATGGGCCGCCGAGGCGGATTATTGCCATTGCTAATCTGCATTCGCCCTCCTCCCCGTCCTCCCCTGCTCCTCCCTTCTCCAAATCACGCCTGTACAGCACGGGTGTGCGGTGCCGCACGGGCTGGCCGGCTGCCCCAAAACGGCCAGCGCCAGGAGAGCCACCGTGCCGGGGCTGGCGTGAGTAGGGGGCTGTGGTGGCCGGGCGGTGGCCGGGGTGTCCCGGGGGTGGGAGGCTGGGTGGCTCTGCCGCCATCTCCGTTGGCTGTGTCCTCCTCCTTGGGTTGTTTATTTTTTTCCATCCCTGCCCTTCCCGTGTCCTTCGGCAGCAGCGGAAGCCGGGAAGCCCGTCTGCAGCGGGTCGGGGTGCTGTGGGTGCTCCCCCGCCGGTGCTCCCCTACCCTGCGTGGCCTCTGCTTGGCAGGGAGATGCCGCTGGAGGACGGGGACCCGGCGAGACGGAGGGGACGGCAGGCCAACGGCGGGGTCAGCGGTACCCCCCGGCTTGGGGGGACGGGGCACCTCCCGCCTCGGAACACGCCAGCTCCCGACAGCAGCCGAACGGAGGCGATGGCAGAGGGATGGGAGCCGGGGCCAGCGCTGGGTGACGGGGCCGTGACCCCCGGGGGAGCCCCACAGCGAGTGGGGCAGGAGCCGGGGCGGCGCGAGGAAGCCCTGATGGCCGAGCTCTCGGAGCTGGTGCAGAAGGTGGTGAAGAGCAGCAGCTGGTGGGAGCGGCACGGCGTGGACGTCAGCATCCTCGCCGGCAGCTTCCTCCTGCTCCCGGCAGGTAACCCGGCTCAGCTCCCCCAAACCACGGCTGGCGGTCCCGGGGGGGGCTCGCCTCCTCCTCATGGCTTTTGCGCCGCTGGTACAGCTTCGTTTGGGCTGGAAGCCTATTAGCAGCCTACTAAGCCTCTAACAAAGCCGCCATAACGCCTTCACCCCGTGCCATGGGGCACCCTGACCCCACGGGAAACCCACAGCGGGTGACGGTGGCACCCGTGGCACAGCCTGGGCTGAGGAGACTGTGCCCACGCAGGTGGGGGACAGGGCAGGACAGGGCGTGCCCCCTCCGTGCCCCACCGTGGGGCAGGGAAACCTTGGCGGTTTTGGTGACAATGGCCCCGGCCATGCCGCGTGCAAGGGGGATGTGGCGGAGCGCGGGGCTCCGGCGGCGTGGTCGGAAAGCTGGAGCTGGAGCCTTTTCCTGCTTTTGAACTCCTGGAGATGCTGAAATCCTGGTGGGGTTGTATTTGTCACCAGTGGGAGCCGTGGGATGGGAGCTGGCACCCACAGCACCCGGTGCCATTGTGGCTGGATGTAGGCAAACCTTCAGCATGACGGCGAGCGTGGCTGCTCCGACCACGCAGGGCGGCGTGGAGGGAAGCTTTCTGGCTTGGGCAGGTTAAATGCCTGTAAATACGTCTGAAAAACAGGTTTAGGGCAGCAGTTGGCATGTTTGGGTGTAGCAACATCTCCAGCCCAGCTGGAGCAGGGGCAGGCGAGGAGGAGCACGAGGTCCTGCCTGGCTGGTTTCTCCGTAGGGTTCCTGTGCCTGCGGTCAGCCCAGGCCATCCCTTTCCTGGCGGGTGTCCTCACTCTTGGCGTGGTGCATCACACCTTGACCGTGAAGGGCAGCCACCTGGCCAGCCACAATGCCTTGACCGAGTCCAAGTCCTGGGGCAAAGTGTGGGCCATCTTCTTCATCGAGGTGAGCAAGGCCAGGGGTTTCGGGTGGCAGCCCTCCAAAAGCCCCATCAGCACCTTGGCAGCACCCCAAGCCCCTCAGAAACAGCCACTGGAGAACGAGATAGATCCAAACCCTTCCTCATCCGTGTGCAGGAGGGTTAAATGAAAAGTGATGCTACATCAGGGAGCACCAGGAACCCCCACTTGTGGGGGTTTGCCTGGAGGCAGTGGGGTGTGGGGTGAGCCCCCAGCTGGGGGGCTGGTGTGCTGGGCGGTGGGGTTTTGCATCGGTCCCCTTGGCCACAGGGCTGCAGAGCAGGATTATGTGTTGTGGGGAATGGTGGGAATGGTTTCCAGTACGTAACTATTAAGGAGTCCACTTCCAGACTGGTTTGGAGCCTGTGGGGTGCAGAACATCTGCCCTTGGTGCCTCTTCCTGGGTGCAGAGCATCTCCCCTGGGGACCTCTCCCATGAGTCCAACCCAGGTGGTGCCCGACCCTGGTGCCGCGGCTGTAGGCATCGCCCCTCCTTTCCCTTCCTTCCCAGCTCTGCTCAGCTTTCACGGCTGAGCAGGCCACCTACAACCACGTGAAGATCCACCATGGCTACACCAATGTCATCGGCCTGGGGGACTCCAGCACCTGGAAACTTCCTTTCCTGAACCGCTACGTCTACATGTTCATCGCGCCTCTTGCGGTGCCCATCATAACCCCTCTGGTTGCTCTTGGTACGTGTCCCAACCGCCTTGGGACGGGGTGCTGGGTATGGTGAGCTCGTTGCTGTCCAGGTCTCACCCCAACAAAGGGTCCTGCTTCGTTTGGAGGCATCACATTAACTACGCCAGCCCACGGCATGACACAGGGCTGCAGTGAAGGCAGGGGATGCTGCATCTGCGCCGGGGAACGCATCTGCTGCATCTCTCCTTTCTGCCGGCGCTCAGAAATGCGTCACATTTTCCTATGTTGGGTCCAGTGTTGGAAGCTCTGACAAAAGCCATCGTGAGCCTGAAGCACCTCACACTTGCTCTCCTTTGATTCAGACCCTTGGCCATAGCAGGGTTCAGCGTCACACGTAGGTCTCTGGGAGGTCGGGGCATCACAGTGACTTTGCTGACTGCGTGCGAGGTGGAGGTGTGGGGGTCTACAGGAGCTGGGACGCAATGAGCTCGGGCAGACAGGGCTCGGGGGAAATAATGGTGCCAGGAAACGATTGGGGAGAAGAGCCTAGGAAATAGGAGGAGGCTGAGGAAGCCCGGCCCACCGGGCTGAACACACCGCTCTGGGCAATGCCAAAAAAGCAGACGATGACCCGGCAAGTTGTAAGAAATGAAGATGCAGCCAAATCCCCGTGTGATGATGCACAGCTGGAGCCTCTGCCCCACTGTCCTGGGCGGGGTCTAGGCCCCAGCCTCAAAAAACCAGCAGGGCAGCCAGGCTGGGGACTTTGGGCCAACCTGGAGGATGGGAAAAGGGAGATGAAGAACTGGGTGGAAGGGGATGGGCTGTAGGTTTATCAGCATGCCGGGCAGCCGGGCCGCTGGAGCAGTAGGGACGGGGAAGCATCATCACCTTGCCCATGTGCTGCCTCTTCTTCCTCACGCAGATTTGTTGAGGAACGTGGAGTGGAAAGCAGCTCTCCGGACCCTCTGCTGCATGTTTCTGGGTTTTTACTGCCATTACTGGCTGCTGCTCCATGTCTCAGGCTTCCAGTCGCCATGGTCCGCCCTGCTCTGCATGCTGCTGACCCGCTCCCTTCTGGCCCATCCCTACATCCACGTCAACATATTCCAGGTAGAGACCTGAAGCTCAGAGATGTCCCGATGGTGCTGGAGACAGGCCGGTCACCACCCGGTGCCGGTGACATAGCCCTGACGCTGCTGGCTGGGGCTCGTGTCGGCTCAAGGCAAGCGTCCTCAGTTGTCACCTCCCTCGTGCCAACGTTGCAGGGAGGATCAGGCTGGTGGTGCTGGGGTGGAAAGTGGTGGCCCTGGGAGAGCATCAGGGCAGATGGGTGCAAAGGGCTGGAGAGTGATGTCCTCTGTGGGGGCTTGCAGGATTGGGGGGGTCGGTGGGTTTGCAGGTGTCGGGGCAGCTGGTGTTACAGGTCCTGGGATGGCAAGAGGCTGGTGGGTCAAAGCGTGGATGTGTTGGGGGGGACGGAGCCCGGGTGCTCTGTGGACGGACAAGTACAGGATGGAGCAACTTAAGGGTTGAACCCAGCTCTGGGGTTGACAGCCAAACCCCAAAAAGTGGCTCAGCCTGGCCAGCACCTTCATGCCCTCGCATGGCCGGAGCCGCGGTTGGCTCTGCCGGGAAGGGGCCGGCGGGGGTGGGTGCCACGGGTCCCCACCCTGCCTCTCCCGCAGCACATCGGCCTCCCCATGTTCGCTGCTGATCGGAAACCCAAGCGGATCCATCTCATGAGCCTGGGCGTCCTCAACCTGCCCCGCAACGCCCTGCTCGACTGGTCCTTCGGCCACTCGCTCATCAGCTGCCACGTGGAGCATCACCTCTTCCCCAGCCTCTCCGACAACATGTGCCTGAAGGTGAGACGGCTCCGTGGGGCGGACAAGCGTGGTGGAAGATGACGCGGGGATGAGACCGTCCATCTCCCCACCACACTGCTGCAAGCTCTCCCCAGCACCTCCTCTCCCTCCCACCGGAGCTCTCTGCGCTGCTCCCCCCATGGTAGAGACCTCTGGCTGCTTTGCAACAGCCCCCAACCCACCTCCTTCCATCCCCACTCCGGTTTCTCCTGGGTTTCCACTCCCTGCTCCCTCCCCTGGTCCCAGTTCCAGCCTGCAGCAGCCTCCCGGCGGTCTGGGATCCTCCCAACGCTTCCCTTGGGAAAGCCTCTCCAGCGCTGCGCAGTTTGGCTTTTGGTTCAGCCGGCGTCCAGGCAAACCTCCTGTAATTTTGGTCGTGCCCATACTTGTTGCTCTGAGGTGCGGGCTCTCCGTGCTGCCCCGGCTCGAGGGTATCCCAAGGCAGGTCCGTGCGCTGCCCTTCAGCACGGAATCTCCACACGTTTAATGCTGTGCACTTATTTTTTCAGTCTCAAGTCGGGGGGAAAAATTAAGTAATGGTAATAGAGGGAGCGGGAGCACCAGTGGGTTTTGGCTCGTGCCCTTTGCTCGAGCTCACGGGGCTGGTAGGACCTGCCTCCCGCAAAGGCGTGTTGCAGGGAAGGGGTAATTATATTTGCTGCAGCCTCCCAGCCCTGCTGCCGAGCAGGCTGTGTGGGCACGTGGGGAGAACTGTGGGTGCAAGTGATGAACATGCGTGGCTGGCCCTCGTTAAAAACCTCGTTAGGGCATCTCTCCTAATCCGGAGCCCTGCAAAAGAGTTTTGCCAGGGTGAACCCCCCGTGTTGCCGCAATCGGAAACCACCTTCCTCTTAATGTTCACGGCAAAGGTGCTCTAGCTGGTGCTGCCTTCTCCAGCTCCGTTTTGGGCATGTGGGGTGGGTTTTCTGGGCACCTCGCGGGGAGCTCGGCAGTGCCGCGGGCTGGGAACCTTGTATGAGCACCGGGACATCCCGCCTTTGCCTTTGCAGATCAAACCCATCGTCTCCCAGTACCTGAAGCAGAAGAAGCTGCCGTACAACGAGGATACCTACGGCTCCAGGCTCCGGCTCTTCCTCCAGAGATACGAGGAGCTGATGGTCCATGCTCCTCCCATAACGGAGCTGGTGGGCATCCAGTGAGGCCTCGGGACTCGGGGGGCTGCTTCCCACGGGGACTTGCGGCAGGGATGGTTTTAGCCGGATCAGGGCTACACAGACACGTGCCTCCGTAAAGCCATCGCATAGGAAACAGCTCTCCCCGACGTCTTGCTTTCGGCTAGATAACGATGCACGGAGCCACCACGGGAGGAGAGCCGGGCGGTGCAACGCTGGGGACAGAAAAAGGGGGGTCCCCCAGTTATTCCCAGCCAGGGCTTAGTTTTATCCACTTTGCTTTCACACCTGGGGGGAGGAAACCCCCGTCTGCTGGCTGGGGCCTCCCTGCAGCAGGAGCAGGGGAGGTGCCCCAGGGATGCGGCACCGTGTCCGGAGCATCCAGAGCCGGTCCCCAGCTGAGGGCTGCAGGGTCTGTAGGATGGGGCTGCAGATGTGGTCGGGGAAGGGGTGGATTGTGGGGAGGGGGCTCTGTCACTGCTGCTTGCGCTTTGGCTGACTTTGGGGTAAATCAATCCCTTTTAGGAACAATAATTTGGCAAATTCAGCCTTAACGTGTCGAAGTGGATTTTCTTTATTACTGGGTTTTGTTGCTGGAGCAAGTCATAGAGGAATCCTGCAGTGTCTGAGGCAGCGCTGGGGGAAAGACCCTTGCCCCATGTGGGGTATCTGTATTGGGGTGCCGCAGGTGACCCCAGACCCCATCATTGCTATTATTGCAAGAGTTTAGCAGGAGAATCACCTGCCGGAGGCAGGCAGGTCTCCAGGGTTGGGAGATTTTCCCCGTTTAGGGAGGGTGAACTCAGCGCCCGGCGCTGCTGCCAGCGGGTGGGATGCTCACGTGGCCGGTTCCAACCCCCTCCAGGACAATGTCCCGGGCTTTCCCGGGGTGCTCTGCTGTCCCAGACCTGCAAGTCCGATGATAAAGTCCAGCCCAGTGTCACAGTGGGGACCTGGCAGCAGAGAAGGCAACCGGCCCAACTGGGGCCAGCGTGGGAGTCAGCGCCGGCTCTGGGCTTGGCGAGGCTTCGCTCTGAGCCTGCGGTTCCCGCTCCCTGTTTTGTGCTGCCCCCCGACCAGGGCTGGACCCCCCACCAGCCCCACAACCGGGATTTATAAGACTCCACGTTGCAAACGTGTCCTGAGACATGGCGATGCTCTGCCCTGTTCCTGGCCCGTGGCTGGGCGAGGGTGACAGCGGGCAGCCCGTGGTGTTTGCCCTCCCGTGGGCATCACTCTTTCACCAAGTGCCAGGACCTCCTCAGACCCACTGAAGAAGGGTCCCCGTGTGGCCACTGTGACATGAGGGCAGAGCTGGGATGGCCATGGCGTCGGATGGCAGCGGATTCAGCGTGCAGGTGGGAACGCTGGCCCTGGACCTGTCCAGTGTGAGCCCTTTGGCATCAGAAAAAGGGAATTACTGATTTATCCTGGGCTGGGGCGTGGGGGATGCCAATGCTCTGGGCTGGTGGCATCGCTGTGTCATCTGTAACCTGCCCCAGGCAGGTTTATCGACCCAGGACATTATGAAACATCCAAAGGGCAAATTCTCGCCCTTTGAACATGGGTTACACCGGGTCTGTAGGTGAGGGGGAGCTGGGGAAGGTGGCCGAGCCAAACGGCCCGAGTGCTCCTGCAGAGACACTCCCCAGAGCTGCCCTCCTGTCCCCATGTTTAGTTTCTTAATTGAGTATCGGAGCCAAATTATGCAAATGTGCCAAATTAATGATGCTCCTGGCCTCAGTGAGAGGGGGGTGAGCGCACATTAGCGGTGCTTTCGGTTCAGATGGGGTAATCTCAGCCTCACATGTCCCTGCTGGGAGGGAGCAGGGCGGGCACAAGATGCTCTTACCCCTCCCCTGTTGCAAAGAGATCAATCCCAAAATGTTTCTGAGCGTTGGTGGCAGCAACAACCCTTTCCACAGCTGGATTTCATGGATATTGTTTAACGCAGTGCCATCTAAAGGCAAGTGTTTGCAGGTCTTTTGGCCAGCGGGAGATGACTTGTGACTTGGGAAATATGTGGATTAGTCTCTGTCGGAAGTGGCAGATACAGCAGAGGTTAATGGGGAAAAGGGAGATTTCTGGGGAAAAGGGAGATTTCTGACTTGTTCTCAGAACCCCCCAAATTTAAACTCAACTCTTTTTCTGGTTGATATCAATGCTGATATTTGGAACTGAGCCTCCAGCCTTGCCTCTCTGGGCAATGGGTAGGTAATTGCTGTGCTGAGCTGAGGCTGGGGGCTTGGGGCACAGGCTTTGCAGCCCTCAGAAATCCTGGTCCTTGCCACAAACACCCTGAAGGAGCGGGTGCAGATGGAGGCATATGGCCAGCTGCTGTTCTCAGCATGCCTTTGCAGAAAGCCATGTACTAATTTTCAAGACCGTGTGAGAAGGCATGCGGGTTTTATGAGCCTTATTATAATCGGCTTCTAGCTGTAAATTCCTCTCGGTCTTAATTGCTTTTAAAAAGCCCTGTTAGTGCTCTCCTGCATGCTTTGGCATCTGTACAACCCTTAAACATCTCCTGGGCCCGCTGAGATGATTTCCCTGCCTGGTGTATTGCGCAGGGGCTGAAGCAAGACAGGGTGCTCCTGCATGGGAGGTGTGAGTTGTTGCATTTGAAATGAGCCGAGTGATGGGGATTAAGGAGGAAATAAAGCAGAGACCGTGGGGCAGGCTGGGATGGGAGCTCTGGCAGCAGCATTTATCCGTTGCCTCTGGCGCTTATGCTTTATCCTTTACTGAGGGGATGCTGTGGGTTTCTCCCAGCGAGGGGTGGACAGCTGTGCAGGGGGATGGTTAAAATTAGTCTGAGCTTCGGTTTTCCCCGGGAGACCTCCGCAGTTAATCACTCTTGGCAATAAAGGGGCGCTGGCAATTAGCCGCCGCAGAGATGCTGCTGCTGCGAGGAGCCCAGGACAGGGTACCGCGGAGGCCTCACCATGGAGAGGGGCGGCGCGGGCGGCCGCAAGACGTCCTTCCCTTCATTACTTCTCGATGGTGCCGCTCGCTTCCGGACAGCCGTGACCCCAACCGCATGCCGCCATTGGCTGCCGGAGCGGGGGCGGAGCCACGCGGCGCCGTAGGGGTGGGGTTATGCTAAACGTCGCCCTCTCCCGCCTCGCGATTGGTCGGCGGGAGGAGGAGCGGGACGGCGGCGGCGGCGGCGGCGGCCGCCGGGATGGGACCGGGCGGCGCGTGCTGGAAGGGCGGCGGCGTCCCGGGCGGTGAGGGGCGGGGTCTGGCGGCGTCACGGGACAACCGGCGCCAGGGGAGGCGGAACACGATGACACGTGTCCCGGGGGAACCGGGGCTGAGGCGGGAACCGGGGCTGCGGGAGCCGTGCCCGGCAGGCCTGGGGGTACCAGGCCCTCCGCTCTGGGGCGAGAGTGCTGGGGGCCACCTCGGGCCGGCACCCGGGCCGGGGACGTCTCTGGTACGGTGCTTGCTGGAGCCCTTCTCCGGGGCAGCCGACAGCCCCACCGGCCCCGGCCCAGGCGTAAGCACCAAGGCCGCGGGCTTGGCCGAGCGCGCAGGCCGCCGGCCTTGACCTGGAGGTGTTTCTGCCTCAAACCTCGTCGGGGGGACGCACCGCTGGGCTGGGTACATAAACCCCGGCCTTCCTCCGCTGCCTGCTGCGCGCCATGGCCGGCGCGGGGGGACGAACCCCACTGGGTCGGTGCCGGGCTTGAGGGAAGGGCTATGGCCGGGCCTGGGAGTTAGTCACTCGCGCGCCATCACGTCCTCTCTGTCCTTCACACCTCCAGGTTTCAAACGGTGGCTGTCCTCGGCTGTCCCGGCTCCTCGTGTCTGCGTGGTGGGCAGCGGGCCTGCGGGGTTTTACACGGCTCAGCACATCCTCAAGGTACCAGGGTGGGATTTGGCCGCAGGTGAGGGCAGGGACCTGCCTGTTAAGGGAGGCATCTCCATGCTGCCTAGCTCTAAGGGGCTTGGGGAGTGGTTTTGTGGACTCCTGGCCCTGCTCCAGCCAGCTCTGTGTTTTTGGGGTGGTGTTTGGGGCAGCCCAGACCCTACAGAGCCCTCCTGGGCTCCTTCACCTGGGGTGGGCACCGCTGCCTCTGTCCCTGCCCTGCCCTTGGGCCATCCCAGGTGGACCCAGGCCTGGCTGGGTTGCTGCGAGTTCAGCACAAGTGATTTTTCTAGAATCAAATAAGCAGCAGAGATCTGCCTCACTCGGAGCGGTTGTCACCCAACAGGGGTGATGTTAACCGTGTGTTAAAGGGAACATGGAGGACCTGCTCTCCTGCCTTCTCCTCCCCCAGCTGAATTAAGGCCCACGGGTGATCCTTTGCCCAGTATTTGTAAACGTTAATGCTTTGGGTGGCCAGGTCTCTGTCAGGAGATGAGACCCGAGCACAGAACTGGGCTGCTGGCATCAACCAGAGATGCAGCAGCTTAACCCCGTCATTAAACCTTGCTGTGTTGTCTCTGGTAGTGTTGGAAAATTGCTGTTACTAAGCCTCAGGGACAAATTTCAGGGCTGCTTTATCTCTGGGAAGAGGCTGACTCAAAATACATGATAAGAAAAGCCTTGCAGCAAAACGTCTGTCTAAAGCTCCAACCCTGAGGTGACTCAGCTCAGGGGGGTCTGGAGGTATGGGTACTTCTGCTGGGGGCTGGCAGATGACCTGGAGGGTCCACCAGCACCCAGGGTCAGCCCCCTGGGTACCAGGTAGCCACCAGCTTAGTGTGGAAGAAGGGCAGTGGGGTGGGTAGTCCCTCCACTAGTGGGTAGTGGATGGAGTCCCCCATAAGATGTACTTGCTGGTGTTTGGAGTCACGGTCCCTGCTACACCTTGCGATCTGGGCTGGCAGTAACAGGTGTGGCATCATCCTGTGTATCGAAGAGCCTGGAAAAACCTGGAACAGGCTGTTTCTGGCTGTGGGATCTTGGTGCAGCCCTCCCTCCTGCCCCGTATTTCCCCCAGCAGCAGGCGAGCATTGCATGTCCCTTCTGAGCTGCTGGACTTACGTGACCTTTCTGTCCTCATCCCTGAACTGTGACTTCCTTCTCCTGCAGCACCATGGCGGGGCCCGAGTGGACATCTATGAGAAGCTGCCTGTTCCCTTTGGGCTCGTCCGTTTTGGGGTGGCCCCAGACCACCCCGAAGTGAAGGTTAGTGCTGACTCAGCCCCTCACCTGTGCAGTTGAACACGAAGGTGGTAGTGGGTGCGGGCCAGGCAGTTGGTGTCCTTCATGGTGCCTCAAGGCTCACAGAGGTGTGGAGCTGTCATGCTGAAGAGGTCCAGATCTCCTTCCTGTCCCTGTTAAGATGCAGCAAGGCCACACCTGGGTGATATGGGGCACCTGGCATTAGGGCTCTGGACAGCAGGTGAAAAACAGGGGCCTGTGGTGGGAAGTGCTGCTCCCTGCGCTGGTCAGCCTGGCCTAGAGCAAGACCAAGGAGCATGGATGGGTTTCTTTGTACTAGGAAACTTTATGCTGGCTGAATCTCTCCTGCAGTTGCTGTTTGCCTCTGCTCAGCCCGTTCCCATTCTGGGTGCCTGGGAACATACAGATCTGCTTAGAGGTGATGGAGTTGAGCTGTAGGCACCAGCCTGGGCGAGGAGCAGTTAAAGCAAGGAGCTCTTTGAACTCAACCATTTTCCTTTGCCTCTCAGTGGGTGTGAGTTGTACCCGGGGTATCTGCTGTGTCAGAGCTGGGGTGGAGGTAGTTGCAGTGGGAGGATGCAGGAGACCGAGGCACAGCAATGTCTTGCAATGGTTTCCCTGTTTAACCCCTGGAGATCATCAGACCAAAATGCCTGGGCCCCTTTTTGCCAAGAGAGGAGGAATGGACATAACGGATGTTGGCTTGGGGCAGCAACTGCAGTACAGAGGTATCCGTCCTGTTGCCAGGCTGAGTCCTGCTGGAGCTGCAGCGGAAGAAGTGGTTGTTTTGCTGTGTACCACGATCGCTCAGAATAAAAGGCTTCAGGCGCTGTCCTTCTCTTGATGAAGTGGGTTTCAGGAAGGGTTGGGATGAGAGGCTGGCAGAGGGTGTTAGTCAGGCAGCAGCCTTGATGGAAGGGGTTGTTTGCTGGGACTCCCTTGCAAGCTTCAGCTTTGGGAATGAGTTTTCTCCTACAAGGAAGTTTACTCAGAGGGGCCAAAGATATTGAAAGGGTCCTGTCCTCCCCAGGCGGGTGCAAAAGAGGGACCTTCCTTTCCACAAAGGGTGATGGAAAGAGTGCCAAGTCACAGCTGTGCTTGTCTCCCTGTGAATTATCTGTGGCTGTTGTTAGATAAGAGTCCCAGAATAACTGACCTGGAGAGGGGAGAAGCATCTCAAGGCTGGGGGGACGGGAATGGGGACCTTGTGTCAGCAGCAGGCCTTGGCCTCAGCTGTGGCTTGAACGTAACTCCCTGGCGCTTGTTTGGTCTTGGCAGAACGTGATCAATGCCTTCACGCAGACGGCACACTCGGAGCGCTGCGCCTACTACGGAAACGTCACCGTGGGGAAGGACATCACAGTGGCAGAGCTGCGGCAGGCTTACCATGCTGTGGTGCTGGTGGGTACCGCACCTAGGAGCCAGGGCTGCCCTGGCTCCCCAGAAGTCATGGGGAAGGTCTGCTGGGTTATTCCCCACCGGGATCTTGGGAGGAGGGTTTGGGTGAGGTGTTTCTGGGTGCCTGGTTACTGTGGTAAACTCTCCCCAGCCTCGGGACAGCTCAGATGCTGTGAGGCGTGTCCAAAGCCTTGGAGGGAGCATGTGCTAGAGCATGGCATCAAATGCAGGTTTCTGAAACCCCGCCGCACAGGGCAGCGGTTGAGGAACCTCTTCTCTGTGCTTGCCAATACCTATTTCAGCCTGACATGGATTTGTCCCTCCTGTTCAGTCCTCAGTTTGTCGTGCTCTGCCTTGGCCCAAGGAGGTCAAGTTTGGCTCTGGAGCCCAGGGGGATAGGGTGGATGAAGCCCCTGTGCTTGGGCTGTGTTAAGCCCCTCCACTGAGTATCCCAGCCCCCAGGAAGGGTTGGCAGCCATGCAGGGTCCTTGGCAGCAGCTGGAAGAGGAGATTTGTCTTTTGGTCTCAAACCCTGCATGTGGTGACATCTCTGACTGTGTCTGCTCCCTCCTCAGAGTTATGGTGCTGAAGATAACCGGGTCCTAGGGATCCCAGGGGAGAACCTCTCTGGCGTTTATTCGGCCCGAGCGTTCGTGGGCTGGTACAATGGGCTGCCTGAGAACCGGGATGTGAGTACAGCGGTGTGTTTCCCTGCCCGTCCTGCATCCAAACACAGGCATTCAGCTCCAGATTAAGTCCTGAAAGGCCCGCAATTGGAAAAGATTAGCAGGCACCACATTAAATCCTTCTTAGATGGTAGAAATGTGAACAATTTGCACATCAGTGAGAGCGGATTAACTGGCTCTGTAGGTTGGCAGCACGTTTTGGCCAGGCCAGATGGGAACCCAGGGGGATGATACTCTGCTTTGGCCCAAGGAGGTTTTTTTGGCCAAAAGAGCTCCTGCTCACAGAGATGCCATTGCCGAAAGAGGGGGAGAGGGATCAGCTGGGATGGCCAGAGAGGCTGTGTTGCTGTGTCCACTTGGGGAGGAGGCTGGTGTGGAGTTTCCCCATCTGCGTCACCTCTGTTTGGGGAAAAGAGGGGTGGAAGGGAATTCAGGTGGTGGGATTGGGTCTGAGGGGGTGGACATCATGGAAGCTGGGTGGACTCGCTCACAGCTGGGTCTTTCTCTCCCCACAGCTGAAGCCTGACCTGAGCTGCGAGACAGCGCTGATTCTGGGTCACGGCAATGTGGCACTGGATATCGCCCGGATCCTCCTGTCCCCGCTGGGTCTCCTCAGGGTGAGTCACGGGGGTATCCCATGCCGCAAAGGCAGCCTGGGGCCCAAATGCTCTTCTTGCTGGGTGGGTGCTGGTTCCCACCCATCTCAGCAAAACCTCAGACTCTTCTGTCTTTGGGATCTTTCCCCAGGGAATTCTTTTGCCCCTTGAGTGCACCCTATGGATTCACAGTCTGTAGGGTGTGATCCAAGGCTGCAGCTGTGCCTTGGGCAGCGCTGCAGAGCTCTCTGGATTGCTGCTGCCTCCTGGGCTGCTGGTACCTAAAAGGTTGGAAATTGAACTTTATCCTTTCCTTTTCTATGAGAAGAAAAGGAGGAGCTGCTCGTCCTTTTCCACCACCAAACTAGAAGCTTTTCTTGTTGGGATACCTTTTTTTTTTTTTTTTTTTTGCTGTGGCTGAGGACAGCAGCCTGGTTCCTGCTGGTAGCACTGGGCGCACTGGTTGCTGGTCCAAGCTGGTGGACCTCTCCTCCTGCTGCGGTGCTCCCCTGTAGGCAGCTGGGAGCTGGTGTGCACCAGCTGCTTCTTACAGCTGCTGCCCCAGATGTTGGCAGCAATGCCCCAGATGTTGTCAGCAAAGGTGCTCTCTCCTGGAGAACTGCCACAGGGTTCCTTACAGCTGTGCGACAACTTCCTGTATCAATACCTAAATTAAATAGAAAAGTTGGAAGCCAGCCAGGGGCTAAAGCCAGCTGTAAAGCAGTGGTGCAAAGGACGTGGTACTGGAAATGAGTGCCAGGGTGCACAGGCAGTTCCTTGTTAAGAATATTGGGATGGAATGGTTTATCCTGGTTACCTGGTGTCCCTCCCGTCGTGTCTTCTCTGGAAAAGATGTTCTTGCAATCTAGATAACACGCACAGAGTTGCTACAAGATGCCAACCATTGGTCAAGCCCTGGCGATGCTTGTGTTTGTGCTTAGAGCTGCCTGCAGCAGGCAGGCAGTGATTTGAGCTGCGGTTTGCAATGAGTTTCACTCAAATGCCTGTATATCCTGAGCTGGGAAGTCACCCAACAGCATCTGCAGGCACCCCAGAACTGAGATCGCTGGAAAGCTTTGCTCTGTTAGCCCCAAGATTAACCTGCTTGGGCAGATTAACTAGCCAGATTAACCAGGGTGCTGGCTCGTTACCTCTGGGGCGTTCTGGCCTCGAAAAGTACATTCAGTGATGTGGGACCAGCTCTGCAAATATCTCTGTGCAAAAGGAGATGACTTGTTTTCCTTGCCCAGGCTTGCTGCATGCACAGCCTGCTTTTCTGCTGCATTTTCACCTTCAGAGGCTGTGTTTTCCTCCCAGCTCCCTCCAGATCTGCCCTTGTCCCACTCTCCTGTCTCTGTCTTGCAGAAGACAGACATTACTGATGGCTCCCTGGCAGCTCTTGCCTGCAGCAAGGTGAAGCGCGTCTGGCTGGTTGGGAGAAGGGGACCTCTCCAAGTTGCTTTCACTATCAAGGTAAGGCTGGGGGTGCTGGAGAGCAGCCATGTTTCCCAGCGTTGACCCCCAGGCTGCCTGTCCCTGGTGGGGAGAGGTGGTCTAGGGGCGGGTGGGGAACCCAGGTGTTCTCCTTCCTGCAGCCATTTGTTGACTCCTAGCCTGGACTCCTGCAGCTGTTGGATGTGCTCTGTTCTGGAGGTAACATCTTCCTGTCTGCAATTCCCAGGAGCTGCGGGAGATGATAAACCTGCCTGGTGCCAGACCTGTCCTGAACCCTGCTGACTTCACAGGCCTTGAAAATGCTGTTAAAGGTGAGGGAAGTCTGCTGTGCTTCTCCGGACAGGGGCTCATCTTGACAGGCGAGTGTCCAGGAGGGATCTGGAGATGCTCAGAACATGCATCAGAGTAACTCTTGCCCTGTGCTTAATGCGTGGTGCGTGGAAGCCAGGTGACCGTGCTGTGGCTTGTCCTCAAAGTGCTAGGAGGCCACAAAGATAAGGGAACAGCCTGTTTCTCTGTTTGTACAACCACTTTGCTGCTTGGGAGTGATGTTTACTCTCAGAGTGAAGAGGGCAAGTGGTTTGGGAGGGCTGGGGGAACCATGTAGGAGAGACCCCACAGCTGTTGATTTAAGAGCTTCCTGCAGAGCTAAAAAGAAAGCTGAATTCAAGGGTGTCCAGAGACTTGCTCTTCTCCACAGATTGCTGCCTCCAAGCACCAGCAAGACAGCAAAATAGCAGGCTTTGATTTGTGCATCCTACTGGCCTGAAGCCTCAGGAGCGCTCTGGTCATTTTGACTTGCAGTTTGTCATCTCAAAGGCTTTGAACTCCTGTCTGCATGACAAACTCCAAATGGACACTTGCATACCACTGCAACTGCCTTGACATGGCCTCAGCTCTGTGCTGTGTCCTGAGGGGCTTTTGCTGAGGTTCCTGTCCTGAAGCGCTCTCTTTCTTTCTAGATGCCCCAAGGCCCAGGAAGCGACTGACTGAGCTGATGATAAAAACAGCCCTGGAGAAGCCTTGGGAGAAGACTACGGAGGCGCAGGCAGCAGCAGTGCAGGCAGCAGCCCCCCGGGAGTGGGGGCTGAAGTTCCAGCGCAGCCCCCAGGAGGTGCTGCCCACCGCTGACGGGAGGCGGGCGAGGGGTGTCCGCATGGCCCTGACCCGCCTGGAGGTACGGGCTCGTGGTGGGGCTGGTATGGCCCTAGCAGGGCTGGGGATGGAGCAGGATGCCCTGCAGCCCTTGGGAATCCCTCCAAAGACAGCTTTGTGTTCCCTGGCTGGTTGGAGTGGCTGCTGGCAGGCTCTTGGGGAAGTCAATACTGCCAACAAGAGCCTTTCCCCGTCTAAAGAGAGCTCTTTCCATGCTGCTGCTGCAGAAAGGCCTTTAGCAAATACCCAGGGATCAAGGATGTCAAAAGGGACCGAAGGAGACTGCCACTCCGCATCTGGTGACTGTCTGGTGATCAGCAGCCTCTTCCTCGCTCTCTCAGGGCTCGGGTGACTCCACCAAAGCCGTTCCCACTGGAGACGTGGAGGAGCTGGAGTGTGGACTAGTGCTCAGCAGTATTGGCTACCGGAGCCTGCCCCTGGACCCAGCAGTACCTTTTGACAGCCAGCGTGGCGTTATCCCCAACAGCGCGGGCAGAGTGGAGGGTGTCCCAGGTCTGTATCCACAGGGGGATGCGTGGGACAAGCGCAGCTCGTGGGTTGGGGACTTTGGGGTGGGAAGCCCCATTCACCCAGGGCACTGATACAAGGTGGTGCACACCTCAGTCGGACAGTGGAAACTGAGGAAATGAGCCACCTCTGTCAGGCATTAAGACCTGGCCCATCCCCAGCTTGCAGTAGGGGTGTCTGGTTTTGCAGCAAACAGCACTGAAGGTTACGGTGGTTTTACTGTGCCTTGGAGTCTCTTACTGAAGTGATACAGCCCGTACGGCTGCTTAGAGCCAGCCTGCAGATGCACAAATTCCTGTGACAGCACCACTGAAGGGCCACGCTCGGTGCTTGAGATGACACCCAGGGACAGGGCAAGGACTTGCAGCCAGGATGGTCCATGGCCACGTGCTGGACCTGGCTGCTCTGTGTGCCTCTGCAGGTCTGTACTGCAGCGGGTGGGTGAAGAGAGGACCCACGGGCGTAATCATCACCACCATGAACGACAGCTTTGACACTGCCCAGTCTGTGCTGGAGGATCTCCAGGTGGGCGTGCTGGACGTGTCCGCCTCCAGAGAAGGCTTTGGGGCCGTGGAGAGCATCCTGCGTGGCCGAGGTCAGTGAGAGGGTGTGAGCTGCTGTAGCAGCCAGCAGGAAGGTATGATGCAGCCAAACCCCTCCTGGATCCAGGGTATCCTGGGGCAGCAAGTCCCACCAGCCACTTTTGGGAGTGGAGTCAGAACCAAGGAAACACGTCATGCTGCCATTTCGTTGCTCCAAAGCCCAGGGAGAACAGGACTTGAATTCCCTTAAACTCAGTGTCGTCGCTAAGGTTAATGACCACTTTCTGGGAAGGGCCATTAAAAGCAGCACGGACCTTGGGTTAAAATGTCGCTGTCAGCTGCCTAGACAGTGAGCTATTGCTCTTGAGTGGTTTTCCTTCCAGGCAAGTTGGTGGAAAGATTAAAATGCCCAAAAGAATAATTTGCTGTTGCTGTGTTTAAAGGCATTCAATTAAAGAGTGTGTGTTTTGCCTCTTAACTGTCCGAGGTTTAACAGTGAACTGGAAGTGTTTTGTCCCCTAAGGTGGTGCTGTGCTCACCGATGTTACGGCTTGCAAAGGTCTGACTGATCTGAGTCGACTGGAACCCTCCATCCCTCTCCTCTTGGTGTTAGAAATTATTATTTCTTTGTGAGGCTGAAGTCTGATGCCATGCTGGAGAAGGGCAGGGTTTACTGGCACATCAGGTCCCTGCTAACGGGGAGGGGAGGCTGAACTTGTTTTCACTTGGTTAACTAATCTCTCCCGTCTCTCGCCATCACCCCAGGGGTCCGTCCCGTTTCATTCTCAGACTGGGAGAAGATAGATGCTGCTGAAGTGGCAAGAGGCAAAGCTGCTGGCAAACCCCGAGAGAAAATAGTGGATCCTCAGGAGATGCTGCGGTTGGTCGGTCACTAAAGCAGCAGTGACAGGAATGTGGCACTGGTCGGGCCGGTACTGTCCTGGGGCAATGCCAGTGGGTTATGGGCAGGGCCTGGGAGCGCAGGCCTTGTGCCCGGCACTGGTGGCCGCTCTGGGGAGATGTGTGTCACTTGAACCTGCCTAGTAACGATGAACGCTGGGTTCCCAAAGTGAGTGTTTCAAAGCACCTGAGGCAGCTGGCTGGCCCTGTGTCTCTGCAGCTGGCTGCTGCCCCTGGGGGTGATTCTTGTCATTTGGGTCCTTCGAGCATTAACAAATCGGCCGGCGCAGGTGAGGGGAGATGTGCAGCTGGGAGGAGTCCTGGCCGGACACCTTCCCCATGGAAAGTCACATTGAGAAACTTCCTTGTGTCTTGCTGCCTCCCTTTTAAGCCTCAAGCCAAATGGCTTCATTGCCTTGTCATTCGTGCCTGTGCGGTGGTCTTTTAATAATAATTGTTTTTTAAATAAACCCTTCCAGGAAGGCCAAGTTGGACCTGCTGCTTGAGTCTGGCTTCTTTGTCTGTGACTGCCTTAATCTCAGAGCAGCCAGCCGAGCGCTGCATCTCTTGCGATATGTCCCAAGGCAAGGCAGCTCCTCTTGCGCAGGGAGGGACCCTTTGCTCTCAGCTTGTTGTGAGGCCTAAACAAACAGACAAGGGTGTTAATTTGCTTTCTACCTCCCCCAGTTAAACCCGGCAGAGCCTGGGTTCTAGCTCATGGGGTAGACTGGGATAACAAGGGTGTAACTGCCTTGTTCTGGATCATGAGGGATCCTGTGTTCCTTGGTACCTGCCAGCGCTGACTGGTGCAAGCAATGCCTTGAGCCTTTTGACTTCATTCACTGGTGGGTTGGGGTTGTTTTTTTTTTTTTTTGGCCTGTGTGTTTTGAAGCTTATTAAATGCCTCTCTTAGCCCAAATTGACTATGGTGACAGTGTCAGGTTTTAAGACAGATTACAAGCCATGAGCCGTAATCTCCTCTTTATCCGTGGCGCAGGGGCCGCATCAGCGTGGCCCCTTCCCCTGGCCGTCCTGCCACCCACACTGTCCCTGACCCACTGCATTCCCCGCAGGAGCTCTGCAGGATTGCAGCTGCTCCTCTCTGACCTGTGTAAATGGTGACAATGGCAGTTGCTGGTGTCTATGTGTTAGAAACAAATTAGGCTCCGTGCTGGAGGCAGAGGGTAAATCGAGCCAGGGCAGCTGGTGGGGGGTTTGTCTGAGGTCCACGCTCAACTGCCACAGCTTCTGCCATGGTAGAGGGCTTGCCCAGCTGGCACTGTACTCCCACCCCATCTCTGTTCAACCTTAGGCTAGGAAGATCTGTGGCTTCTCTCTTTTTTTTTTTTCCCCCCCTTTTTTCCTTTTTTTCCCCCTTCTTTTCTATTTAAATCTCATTTGCAAGCTCATTAAGAAACTCAGGAAATGCGATACTGGGAACTCATACGCAAACAGGCAATAAAGCTTTTGTCGAACAGCTGCTTGTGTGATGTGGCTCTCGTTACGTCTCCCGGCTGATGCAGTCCTAATGCTGAACTCTTGAGCGGGAGATTACATCAGCTCTGGGTTCAGAGGCGAATAAGCGCTTTGGAAAGGGGGGTGTGAAGGCGAGGGGGTCGCTCTCAGGGTGGGGAGCAGCCGTTTTGGTAGATAGCCCAGCCAGAAACATGACGGTGAAAGGGTTGTGGCTGTGTCAAATCTGCAGGTATTGGGAAATGATGGGCTGGCTCTTCCCAGAGTTTTCTTCCACATTGCCTTGAGTGTGGATGTCCGTGTGCTTTTCTAGCCATGATACAGGCTTCTGTGCTTGCTCTGAGCATGGCAAACGGCTGTTCCCAAACCAGTGATGTTTCAGGACAGTTTTTGGACAACAGATTAAAGGGAGTGTCTGTCTTTGCGGAGCCCAGTGTCCTTCTTCAACCCAGAACTTGGCCAAGGCCCTGGTATTAAAGCTGGGCTGTGGGAAAGCCATGGGATGATCAAGGTCAGTGAAGGGCAGGGATGGAGGACGGAGCCTCATGGGCAGAGGAGGGGTCGTTACGATTATGTGAATCACTCCATAGCCCCAGCTCGCCCTTCCTCTGCCGCCTGTGTCCCCAAGCCCCAGCCTGGTGTCCTGCTGCCTCCTGCCTTGCTGTGCGAACTCTCCATCCTTCTCTCCAGCGACTGGCATGCGTCCAGCTTCCCCGTGAAGGTCCTTATCCCCGGTCACTGTGTCGTTAGGTGGCGCTGGGAGGTCGGTAATGGGGAGCAGAGAGGGGCCCAGTGGGAACAGAGGGGTGACCTGGCGCCCCTGGGGGTGGCTGGGGTCTCCGGCTGCCTGCGAAGCCCGAGCCGCCTGCCTGGGCTCTGAGCAGGCTGGGGGACCCTCGCAGGCCCCCATTCATACACGGGTGCTGCTTTTGGTCGCCATTAACCTTGTGGGTGTTTGCTCCAGGTATGGCCCCCCGCCAGCGGGCCGAGCGGGGCAGCCTCGTTGGGCAGCCACCCTCTCCCTCCGCTCTCCCGAGCAGCCGGAGGAGCAGCTCTAAAGCCATTTTCCACAGCAGGTAAGGAGCCGGGGAGGCGATGCTGTGAGTGGCACCCGTCTGCTGTTGGAAGGAGGCCTGAAAAGCTGAAGTCGTTGCTGCCAGCTCTTAATATGGACTTCCCTGCTCCGATGAGTTACGGCTCAGCTTAGCTTTGATGAGACCACACAAAGCTGGAGGAGATCAGCAGCTGGTGAGGGATGGCCTCGAGGCCAGCGGGCAGGGCTGCACGGTGCTCTTCCCACCGCTCCCCGCGCCACGCTTTCCTGGGTGGCTTACGCGCTGCTCCGAAAGACAGACAGGCTGGGTACGGAGCAGAGAGAGCCCGTCACGGTGTGAGGTGATTGCACAGAGTAAACGCTGCACAGTCGGGTCTTTGCAACCTCCTGTCGCCGCTTTGCGCTGCTCTGCCTCAGTTTCTCTGGTCTGCAGAGCTGTGCCAGCGAGCTCTGCTCCGCCCTGGGGCTGCTGCCTTGGCGTGACCCAGGGAGGAAACAGGTCTGAGACACCCCAGAAGGTCCTGTCGATGCTGCATTGCTCCCCACACTCAGGAGGCAAGTGCAGAGGTTCTCGCTGGCTTTGCATTAAGGCTGCTTGCTGAACTTGGCCTTTTCAAACGAGCATTTACAGCCCGTGAGGCGGGAGGTTACCTGTGCTCTGCAATAAGGGAAAATCCAGCTTGAGTCAGGTCTCCGGCCCGGCAGTGAAGAGCTGTGCTGCCATTTAAAAGCCAGCTCACACAACCAGAAAAATGGTTGAAAAAGCTTTCCCGCAGCATAGCTAATGTAATTTTCCAGGCCCGTCCGCGGAGTTAGCGCGGCCGCAGAGGCAGTGTCCGGCGTTACACCATCCCCAGCCTCTCGCTGCATGAATCACCGAATTGCGGCATCCGCTGCCGGGAGCCTGGGCGAGTCCGTCTGCGCCGGGGCTTCGCCGGGAACAGATGGCTCCGGAGAGTGCTGACTTCAGCGCTTTGGCTGAGCACAAGCGTCAGCCCCTGCGCGTACCTTCCCCTCGCCGCTTGCTCTCCCGGGCACATCTTCTCGTGCCTTGTGTGCTCTTCTCTCCCGATGCAGCCCCAGCCCTGGGTAGCGACGGCAAACAGGTTGGGGTTGGGGTACCAACCTCTGGGGTCACTGGAGCGGCTTGCCAGCCCCACTGCACCAGGGAACCGTTTCCCTCCTGGCACGTCACCCCTTCTCTGGAAGGACCCCAAGCACATCCTTGGCTCCAGACCCACCAGAGGCTCTTGGTTTCCACTCCTGACCTTATAAACCCAAACTTCACGGGGCTCTGCGCTCCCCAAATTCCTGCCCGTAGCCGGAGGGCTGCACTGGGGCAGGCAGCAGCACCGCGGGTTCCCTGCAGTGGCTGCAGGAGGTTTCCCCCCACTCTGTGTGAGTCGCTCGGGAAATCACAGCCCATTTCCCAAGGCTGGGAGGGGAGCAGGGGTGAAGGAGATGTAAAGTCCCAGCAGCTGCTTCAAGGAGCTATTTAGGGACATGACAGAGGCAAATAAAGTTGCTGGAGGGTGAGGGCTGGTTACGCCCCAGAAAGAAGTGATTTCTTCCCTTCCTGGGAAATTTCCATTTCCAACCTGCTGCCTTTGGCTGCCTCATCCCCAACCTCTGGGGCAGCCCTGCAGGCACACACCGCCCCGGGAGGAGGAATTATCCCTGCAGGGATGAAACCATCCCTATTTATTTTAGCTCCTTTAATTACTGTGAGGGTAGGATGTGGTGGCAGTGGAAGCAGAGCGGAGCTGCGCTAGATCCAGGCCGTGCGTGCATCGTGTGCAGCACCATCCCCGAAACCTCTCTCCCACCTTTCTCCTGGCCCTGCTTTCTGCCAGCTCTGTGCACTTGTTTCGGCACCGAAGCCCTGAATACCGTAATGGGATAGAGCAGGCGGGGGAGGTGGGAATGGTGTCCGAGGGGTGGCCCTGGGAGTCGAAGGCAGCAGGAGGGGAAGGTGATCTTCACCCATGTTTGCTGCTTAAATGAGACCCAGATGGACAGGGCGAGGTGGGTGCCCAGGTGCAGGAACTGCTGGGCTCAGACCTCCTTGGTTTTTGGCCAAAAGTCTGGGGAAGGGGGGCTGGCAGCTGACAGCAGGTCTGGGATGGGTGCAGGACCGGGGTGGGTGCACATCCAGGGCTCAATCTCTGGCCTGTGTCACAAATGTCACCTGCAAGACTCAGCTCTGGCAGAGGGACCTGTGGGCATGGTGCCACGTCTGCCCTGTCTGACGTCGGATGCCGTTAGCGGGATGCAGGCACCCCGTCACCCTGCCGCCGCGCTGCCCGTCCAGGGATGGCTCCGGCTTTGTGCTGGCTGTGCACAGACCCGGCTCCTCTCCTTCCCGAAGTCCTGGGTTAGGATGCACTCGGGTTAAAAACCTTCTGCCGAGTTTGTCCTACAAACAGGAGGCTGATGGCAGAGGCTTGCCCTGCAGAAGTGGAGATGCGGAAGATGCTGGCTCGAGCTGCGCGATGCTGCCTCGGCTGCGGGTGCGCCTTGGGGGTGGATGCTGTGGGTAAGGGCTTGGGGGTGGGCTTATGCTGGGGGTGGATGGGCTCCCGTTGACTCTGCGGGGCTGGGAGGGCCAGAACAGACGGGGCTGGGGCAGGACGTGCTGTGCGGGGCTTTGCCCCAGCTTGGGATGCGAGATGCCAGTGGGATTGTGATGGGGCGCAAGGAGCCCGTGTGGAGCCCGAGGCACTTCTCCGACGCCGGCCTTGGCCTGGATGGGTTAGCACAGAGCTGGATGAACATCGGCCTCCCGCCACGGTCCTCCCGCGTCCCCCTCGCTCCCCCGGCCCGGCTGCCGGAGGGCTCTTCCCTGCGGGAGGTGGCTGCGCATTTGGAGCTGTCAGAGCGCGGTACCATGCAGTTATCAACCGGCTCTCTGAGCCTCCTTCAAGAAAAGACACTGGGAAAAGGTAAGAGGGAGATGGAGAAGCTGCCTGAGCTCCCTCTTGTAGGCACCCTGCGGGGTGAAGGAGGATGAAGAGGGGGAAGGCAGCTTCGTGCCTCTCTTATCCCCACCCGGCCCAGAAAGGCAGGCAACGAGGGCACGGCATCCCCAGAGAGGACAGCACCGAGGGGCTGGGGAAGTCAAAGGTTTTCAACCAAGAGGAACAGTCCAGCTGCGCCTCCCAGGGTTGTGGGCTTCATCTTGGGGTGCCTTGCTGCTTCTGTTTCAACCCAGACCTTTACAGCTATCATCAGGGCTCTTCTTCTGAATGTAAAAAGGACTTTTGTTGTTTAAATGCACAAATAAGGTGTTGTCATGATTGCAGAACAGCTCCCGTAAGCTGCATCGTGGAGTGGTGGCCCAGACCCAGCAGCAGGTTGGATTTAGGGAATCACTGCGTTTTCCCCCAGAAAAAAAGTTGTGGGTTTTGTTTTTTAAGACACTGAAGGACTTTGCCAGGAGAACCGAGATCCTGGAGGAGAGCTCTCAGCACAGCCGCCTGCTCCGTCTGCGAGCCGCCGGCCAGGTCTTTAGCTCAGGGGGGTGTCCTGGCTCTTCCTGTAGCTGGGTTTGACTCCCATGGGAGAGGAGACGTGGCTGCGGGGGGGCCGGCGGGTGTGTCACCACCCATCCTCACCCTCTGCTGCTTGGCCCCACTGCAGACACCCTCCAGCTGTGCCCAGCTGTGCCTGGGTCTTTCCTTATGTCCCACGTGTGGGGTTTGGGCTGTGATGGGGGTAAATGTCCCAGGGGATGGAGATGCTGGAGGGTCACAGGGTGAGATGGGGGAGCTGGGTATTGCCCTGGGGGGGATTGCTGTTGCCCCCCTTGTCCCGCCTGGGTGCTGGCAGCTCTTCTGGGAAATATTTTGCCCATGAAACATCACCAGGGCTGAAATAGGTGTGAGCTGAGACCCTTCAAGGGATCCAGCCCAGGGAGCAGCCAGTCCCAGGAGGGGTAAATGAGGGTCCTGAGCTGCCGGGGGTGTTACTGAGGGCACGGGATCGGCTCAGAGGTTCTGTGCCAGCCCCGAGGGACCAGGCCCTGGAAAACTGGTCCCCCGGGCCCAGTCACACCCGACCATGAAGGCAGCAGAAGGGGTTAAACACAGCCACCCCGTCTTTCAATGTTAAACCCAAGAGCCACCCCTTTGTTGTCCTGGGAAAAGGATTTGAGACAGAGAGGACCTGTTGCTAACCCTTAAATCTCCTCTCCTCGGGCAAGAGAGAGGCAGTGCTGCCAGAATCAGGCAGCGGTGGGCAGCTGGGGCTGCCTGAGGCTGGGGAGGGAAGGATGCAGCTGGTGGGTAGCCAAGAGAGGGACACAAGGCCCTCCGTCCCCCACCACCCCAAGCCCCCCCAACTGCAGCGGCCTCGGAGATTTGGCCGAGCTCTCCTGCAGAGAGAGCGGGTGCTGCTTTTACAGGGATTAAACTGGAGCCCAAAATGCATTTTCTCTTTCCTTCATTTTTGGCATCTCTTGCAACCCCAAGGTGCCTCGAGGGCGTCCGCGGCCCCGGCAGCTGGTGACCAGGCTGCCCTGGGGACAGGGACAGCATGGGGAGGTCCTGCCTCAGGCAGCTCCTTGTTAACCGCAGGCAGCAGGTTTTTAGGCAGGTTGAAGCCTCTCTGGAAATGGCCTTTCCAGGCCCCGGCAGCCACAGGGAAGGGGGGTCGGTGCTGTTGCAGGTGGCTGCGGTGCCAGGTTGGGTGGCAGCCACCCAGCAGACTTGTTTTTGGGTGGCCATGTCCCTGAGCCAGGCACCTGCACCTGGGGAAGGCAGGAGGGCAGCGCCTGGGCACGGGCGCTGCTGGCACCCCGCACCGGCAGAGGCGGGCGGATGCTCTCAGGGCCATGCTGGGCATTTTGGTGGCTCTGAGCTGGTGCACGGCGAGGTTTTGGAGCAGCTGCCCCCGTGGCGGAGCCTGAATTGGGCTCTAGCCCCTGCCAGGAGCCATGGTCCCTCTGCCCACAGCCCGGCTGCTGCAGAGCATGGGCTGGTTTTGGGACAGACTGGGCACCCGGCTGGGGGCAAGGGGACCCCAGCAGGCTCACCTCCCCGCGTCCTTTGCTGGATCTCCCCCCTCTGCCCCCCCAGTCTGGAGTGCTCTAAACCAGCGCCGTGGGATCAGCTGATGCTTTAATGCTGGCCCTGGCGACAGCTGGAGGAGGCCGCTGCCTGGGGGGGCTTTGCTCTGTGTCACCCCCTCCTCCCGGTGAGCGACCGGGACCCTGGGGCTGCCCTGCGCCGGCTGGGGGGCACCCGGAGTGGGCAGCCGGCCAGGCCCCACCAGTTCAGTTAGCAAAGGGCTGGAGGATATTTGGGGGGGGTGGTCCAGCCGCAGCCACTTGCACCCCTCCAGCTCCCCGCTGGGCGGGCAGTGCCCGGCGAGGGGATGTTGTAAGGGCTTGTGCCATTTTGCGGTGGGTTTCCCCTCCCGGGGAAGGGGACGGAGGGAGGGAGGGTCTTTTCTTACCCCCCCCGCCCTCCCCAGCGCCGGAGCCGCGGGTGCGAGGGGGGGCGGGCGAGCCTCCCCCGCCCAAACCTGCCCGCCTCCGTGCCCCCTTCCCGCCGCTGGCCGCCAGCCCCGACGGTGCGGCGAGACGGGAGGACACACGGCCCGTCCTTCCCCCACCGCCCCCAGCCCGGCTCCTGCCGGCCGTCCCGCCCGGGCAGCCCCGCGGGGCCGGGGCCGGGGCCGGGGGGGGCGATGGCTGCCGGGGCCCGGCGGCCGCCGAGACACCTGCTGCCAGCGGGCCCCCCCCGTGCACACCCGCTCCGCTCCCTCCTTCCTCCGCTCCCGTGCCTGCCTCCAGCCGCCGCTGCAGAGCCGCCGCCGCCGCCGCCAAGGACGAGCCGGGACCGACGGCGGCCGCCGGACGCCCCTGCCAGCCGCGGCGGGGCCCGATCCTGCCCCCGGCGGCTGTCCCGCAGGAGGAGAGGGCTGGGAAGAGCCGAGCCCCCGGTGGGACGCGCAGCCCCGCTGGAGCCGCGGGGCATGTAGGCACCGGGCAGCGGCGGTCCCGTGAGTACCGGGCGGGCTGGGGGCAACCGGCACCCCAACGGGCTCTGCCGCCGCACCGGCACCAACTTTTAGGGGTGGGGTGGGTTGGGGTTTTTTTTTTGGGGGGGGGGGTGTTGCCCTGGCCATTTCCCTCTGCCCCAGTATCCCCCTGCATCCCTATCCCTGAGAGCTCCCGCTCCCTGTCCCGGGCAGGGCATCCCCTCAAGGACTGAGCCTTAATTCCGGGCGCTGTGCTGGGTTTGGGCTTTTTGGGGGGGCGGGAGGCAGGAAAAAGAGACGAGACCTCCCTAGGTGCCACCAGCCCTGTGCCCCCCCCGCCTTGCGTAACCCAGCGGCAGGCAGGACACTAGGACACTTGGCGTTTATTTTTGGTTAATCCATATTTGACCTTTTTAAGCTGCGTTTTGGTGCGTGTGTGTGCGGGGCCCTCGCCATCACCCCGGCCCGCAGCCCCCGGCCCGCAACTGTTGCTGTCTGAGGCATGGGTGAGGGTTGATGAAGAAGAGGAGGGTGATGCTTGGTGGCGGCAGGTGAAGGTTGAAAGGAGACGGTGCTTGCTGGGGGCTGCCAGCGCTTCTCCCTCCCAAGTCGTCCCCCCCTGCGTGGGGACAGGGATGGCGATGAGTTGGCTTTAGGGAGGTTTTGCTGCTTTCCCTCCTTTCGGGGGCTCTGTCAGGGTCTCCTTGCTGCACAGGGATGTCCCCTATCCAGGCAATGACAAGCCCTGGCACAGCCCGGGGCCCTCCCCTGTGCCCCCCAATCCTCCCTGCACGGCTCCCGCCAGCTTTGGGTTCATTCTCTCCTTCCCGTCCATCGGCAGCGGTTCCCCCTCCCCTGGCACAGGCTGCACCTTCCTGTGGTTTCATGCTTGGAGGGGTTTTTGGGGGGGGGCGGGGGAGGATTTCTCTTTCTCCAGAGTTATTTTGCATTTCAGGATTTTATTTCTCCCTTTCCTGAGGTCAAAATATCTGCATGAGCTCTCCCCGCTTCCCGTAGCAGGGGAGGGAGGGATGGAGGGAGGGCAAAAAGGAGGTTTAAAATTAGGTGGAAACTTTCCCTGTTGCATTAAAATGACATTTCAGGAGGTGGAGGGAGGTAAGGGCTCAATCAGTGCCTTTAGCAGGAGATTTCTGTGAGTGTTTGGTTTATCAGGTGAAGCTGTGCCTCAGAAAGGGGTTAACTGGCTCAAAAATGCCCCAAAGCAACAAAAAAGTGCCAAAGCCACTGAGCAGCTCCATGGGTGCCCTCAGGTCCCCGGGGAGGCTGCTGGAAGGTAGCATTGCCTTGCCCGGGCTCCTGGCCGGGGCCACCTTCCTCCTGCTCCGGCCGGCCACTGGCCCTTTGCCCGGCTGGAAAACCTCCTTTTTGGGAAGGCATTTTCCCAAAGGAGCAATTCCGCAGTGCTTGCTACAAAAGGTTGAAAAACTGTGGATTTTTTGTGAAGTCCATGGGGGCCTTGCTGCGTTGTGCCGGGCGCAGGAGCAGTCCCGGCTCTGGCAGTAGCGCAGGGATGGGCTCGGTTCCTCCTCTGCCTCCACCAGTTTCCTGCAATTTGCTTTCCCCACCCTCATCCACCAAAACCCGTCATTTTCCCACACCCCTCTAGTTTGCCTCTTGGAAAAAACAGGCACGGAGTCGGCTGGGCT
>NC_138594.1:7216700-7281200 GCF_964289735.1 Phaethon aethereus
GATTTCCAAGCTCTGGCTGCAGGAGGCAGCTGAAAGTGGAGATGTCCTGTCCTGGTGCACAAGCCTTTCTGTAACTCGCCCCCTCCCGAAAGCGAGCAGTGATTTGTCTGGAAGCACCAAGAGCTGGTTCTCCACCACCTCCTCCAGGCAGATCCCAGCCCTGGGCTGCTTATTTTGGGGACCTGCACGGCAGAGCCCGAGCGAGGAGGGACGGCGGGAGGGGGAGCGATGCAGGAGTATTTTGGAAATTCATTTGCAGAGCCAGGCTCAGTTTCTAGTGCTGTTATGTGCACCCAGCAGTGAACCTCATGGGTGAGGGAGTCGGGCACAGCCAGGCAGGGATGCTCCCTGATGCCCACCTTGTCCCACATAGCCCTGCTCCCTTCTTCACCTCCATCGTGACAACATGTCACGTACTGAACCCCCTGTAACTCATGCAGGTGCAAAGGGGATGATTCCTGGAATACATATACACTCTATAACAAAATTTGCTAATACTTGGGGGAGCTCAGCCGCCAAGTCTTCCCTTGGCCAGGGTGGGAAGGCAGAGAGCGGGAAGCAGCAACTGAGCCTTGCTGGGAAGAAAAGTGGTTCCTGGGCAGACGGGGAGCCCGTGAGAAGCTGGAGAGAGAGACAAACCCCGGCAGGACAGGGCTAGGAGAGCCCCTGCTGCCTGGCTCGTTAATGGATTCCTGTAGCCCCCAGCCCCCAATTGGCAGATAAGGAGAGATGAGCAGCGGGGATGGCCCAAGCCGAGAAGGAGCTTTTCTTCTACTCCTGCCGCAGGAATATTTGAAGGAAGGGGAGGCCGAGAAAGCAGCCGAGCACAGAGCTCTCACTAAGGAGACAGGGTGCTGCTGCCAGCCCTGCCGCCATGCCCCTCGCAGCCGGCAGAGCCACAGGGCTACAAACCCCGGGGCAGCCGGGCTGGGGCAGCGGGGAGGCCGGAGCGGGGCGCAGCGGGGAAGGTGTCCTTCTTCTGCTCTTTGGGCTTTGGCGCTGGGCTGGCCGAAGCCGGGGATGAGCCGAGCACGGTCCTGTGCGGGCAGCAGAGCCTGTGCTGGGGCCGAGGCATGCTCGCTGCTGCCAGCGGCTGGTTTTTTTAAGGAAGCTGGACAATAGTTGAGTTTAAGTAACTCGTGTAACAAATGGTTTTGGTCACGGTCTGGTTGGAGCTTGGGCATTACCTGAGTGGCAGGTCTAACGCAGCGGAGGGGCATTACCTGGGGGCCTGCTGGCTGGAGTCACCCCTCTACCACGAACTAGGGGTGCACCCAGCTTTCTGCTCCTGCCTGAGGAGGAGTGCAGGACTGGGGGAGTGCCTCCATCTTTCCTTGGAGCTCTTCCCTCCTCTCCGCCAGAAAGCCCACGCGTTCGCAGCTCCCTGCTCCCCCTTCCCCGGGGACATGCGCTGGGGGTGCACGTGTGCCTGCGCAGCGCGCCGGGCTGCGGCCGAAGCCGGCCGGCCGCTCGCCCTCCGCAGCGAGGTGCCACCCTGGCCGGTGGCGAGCCTCTTCCTGCTGGCGGGGAGGTGCCGCGGCAGTCCTGCGGCCCTCGGCCTTCGCCGGCGCGGACCAAATTGCTCCCTGCAAGCGGAAGCCCCCCCGCGGAGCTGCTGCAGGCTGCACGAAGCCCTCCTGCACCCGGGGAGCCCCTCTTATCTAAACCGCTTCCCCCTAAAACCCTCCGGGCAGCTGAAGCTGCCGCCTTCCCCCCGCTGTATCGGCAGGATCTGCCCAGGGAGCTCAAGGGAGGTCACGGCGCTCCCCAGAGCCGCTATCGGCACCCGGACGCCGCTTCCTGCCGCCCCTGCCGAAACACGGCCCCCACGGCAGCTTTAGCGGGGGGAAGGCGGGGGGCGGCTGCGGAGCTGCGGGTCCCGCGATGGGGGTCTGCCGCCGGTGCCCGGGCTCCATCCCGGCGCACTTCTGCTGCCTGCAGCCGCCCCGGGAGCAAAGCCGGGGCTCTTGGCGCTGGGGGGGTGCCCTGAAAGGGGTTCTGACGGTTTTCAGGTCTTCGTGCAGCAGCAGGAGGAATGGGGTGGGCGTTCCGGGGTTTCTTTCCTTACGGCGGGCTCGGCAGCGGCACGGTTTGGGGCAGAAGCCCCGGCCATGCCCGCGCCGTCGTGCAGGTCGCTCCCGTCGTCGGGTTCGCTCCGACAAGCCGGTGGCTCTGGGGCAGCAGCAAACGGGGACCCGGCGATACCTCCTGCTGCTGGGAGCCCCGAGCAGCACCTGGGGGCTGGGGGCTGCCCGGCGCTCGGCGAGGCCCGTGCGCGCTGCGCGGGGCGGGAGCAGAGCCGCGAGCACCC
Organism: Phaethon aethereus; assembly: GCF_964289735.1. Classification (NCBI taxonomy): domain Eukaryota; kingdom Metazoa; phylum Chordata; class Aves; order Phaethontiformes; family Phaethontidae; genus Phaethon; species Phaethon aethereus. The sequence goes on from NC_138594.1 coordinate 7,219,012, forward strand.
GGCCTGGAGCCGGCCGCGAGGGAACCGGGGAGCCCAGCGGCCTCGGCACACGCGTGTGCCTATGCACACCCCGCTGCGCTCGCGGGCAGGTGCCCGCACGCTCACCGGTTCATGCACACACATGAACGTGCTCACATGTATGTCCCTGCGCACACACATGCATGTACATAAGTGCCCACAATACACACACGCAGGTGTATACACACGTCCCGAGGCACAGCTGCACACCCTAGTGCGTGTGAACGTGTATGTGCATGTCCCAGGACGCACATGTGTCAGCACATGTGTACACCCGTACGCACAGATGCGCGGACACGCAGTGGACACAGGCACACACCGCAGTGCACGCATGCCCACGTACACCCCAGCATGCACAAGCACACGTGCACCCCAGCGTGCATGTGCAGACCCCGGTGCACACATGCAGAAGCACACGCACATCCTAGGGCATACATGCACAACACATACACACCCTGCCTGCACACAAGTACATGCACACAGACGCTGCAATGCACACGTGCACACACATGAACACTTACACATTGCAGTGCACACATGCACGTGCAGCCATATGCATGCACACGCTCACTGATGCATGCATGCACACATGCACAGGCACATGCACACAAACACACCCATGCACACCCCGTGCACAGATGCACATGCACGCACGCACATGCATGTACACAGGCACGCCCCAGCGCCCACATGCGCAGGCACACACACACGGTGCACACATGCACACCCCAGTGCACACATGCGGACACGCACATACTCACAGTGCACACATGCATGTACGTGGGTGGGTACATGCGTGGCCCTGCCTGCACACACACACCTCGCTGCTCACACGCACAGGCACGCACGAACACATTGCTGCGCACACAGGCACGCGCACACACATGCACACACACACGTGCACACGTGCCTGCACGCGCACATACGCACACACACACGCGCGTACACACATGCAACAAACACACGTGCGCACGCACGCACGCACGCAACCACACACGCAGACTCGCAAGCACGCAGGCTCACGCGCACACACACGCACGCACGCACACCCCGGCGCGCGCTCGCCCCGCGGCCCCCGCAGGGCCTCTCCTTCCCCCTCCCACCTCCCCCTCCTGCCGCGGTTCCGCCGCGCGCCCCCGGCACCGCCGGCGCGTGCGCGCGGGAGGCGCGCGCCGGCGCAGCCCGCCCTGCCGCGGCGGAGCGGCCGTGACGATGGTGGCCAGCGGGCGGGCGCGGAAGCTCGCCCGGCGCTACCGGCTGGCGGTGGCCACGGCCCTCGCCATCCTCCTGCTCCAGGGGCTCGTCCTCTGGACCTCCGCCGGCCTCGACGAGGAGGGACCGGCCGAGGTGCGCCGCGGGGGGGGCCAGCCCGGCGGCCCGGGGCCTGCGGGCGGGGGCCGAGGGGCGGCGAGGGGACGGGGGCGCGGAGGGAGGTAGGGGTTGGGGGGCGGTGAGGGGGCGATTGGGGGACGGTGGAGGCGCTGAAGGGGGCGGGGGCCTGCGGCCCGTAGCAGGGCGGTGCGTGCTGGGGGGGGCTCTTGGTGGGGGTCCTGAGCGGTGCCGTGCCGGGGGGGTGGCGTGTGCCCTTGCTCTGGAGCTGGGAGGAGACACGAAGGGGGTGACGCCCCCTCCCCTCTCCCCCTGCCCCGGGGTGTCTCTGCGGGGCTGGCGAGGCCCCGTCCCGGGACTGGGTCCCTGGGGTGGGTGGGCGTCCCACAGGCCCCAGGTTGCTGGGCAGGCGGTGGCTGTGGGGCAGGCCACGGCATGTGAGGGGGCTCCGGCTGCAGCAGTGCGGGGCTGCGGCACCGCAGAGGGGGACTTTGTGGCCCAGGGGGTGTCGATTGGGGTCTGGCATGGGGGGTGGGGGGTGGGGTGGGAGGCTGGAAGGGGGTCTTGCGCTTTTCTGTGGCTTGGGAGATATTGTGGGAAGCTGGGGCTGGCGATACGTGAGCCAGAGAAATATAAAAACACACCGTAATCCAGAGAGCGGGCGAGAGCGCACACGGCGGCTCAGGAAGTTTGTGGCGGCTTCTGTTCAGCTGGTCCGGTCAGGGATGTCCCTGTGAAGTGCGAGGGCAGAAGGACCCTCTGCAGTCTTCTCTTGTCTTTGTGGCAGAACGCTGTGCTAAGGCCAAAGACATCACCTCTTTTTTGTATGTGGGGAAACTGAGGGACAGGCTGGCGAAGGTGTTTGCCCAAGGTCATGCACCGAGCAGGTATTGAGGAGGACCCAGGCCTCTGGAGAGCACTTCTTCCACCTTCAAACACAGCTCCTGACCTCTGGGTTGCTTATTTGAATTTATGCGTTTGTGGCGAGCTGCCTGGGCCGTGTTCAGGCCCGCTGCATCTGGGTGGACCAGGGGCTGAAGCTGGTTTCTCCAGGAGCATCAGGGAAGTGCTGACAGTTTCTCCATGGGCTCCCTTGGTGAATGTGTGTGTGGCACCAGAGTCCCTTGTCTTGGGCAGGACCCTCGTGCTCAAGCGGCTGTGGAGACCCTCTGGGGCTGCTGACAAGCCCCGGAATGATGGAGAAGCCAGGTTTGTCAGGGGCAGCGTGTGGCAAGAGCTGGGAGCTGTGCAGGGGCAGGCATGGGGTGAGCATGGTAGCTGTGGAAGAGGAAAGGCAGCGGCTGTGAGGTGAGAGGTGGGGATCTCTGGAGGGGCGAGAGCTTCCCCTCCATATCGGGGGGTGCCTCCCTGGTGTGGAGGGTGACCCCATGGTCAGCAGGTCTTCTCACAGGACTAGAAGGATTAACCTGAGGGCAAAGAGGTGAGAAGGGGAACTGGCCAGCTCCTTGCAGGGGGGAAGGTGTCTAACGCGACCACTTGCTTAGCAGATTAATTTCCCAGGCCTCCTCTTGGGACTTTGGGAATGGGCATGAGCACCCTCATGTGCTGCCCACCACCAAAACAGAACCAGGGCAAGGAGAAGGGATGCAGAGTTGCCCGTGATCTGGAGGCACTGGAAGCATGAGAGCAGACCGATCTGGCAGCCAGGGGTGCCCAACTGCCCCTTTCCCGTGACCTTGATCAAATCACTTCACCTGTCCCGACTTCTCCTTCCCTCTCTGCACCGTCCCATACCACTTGTCTGCTTTTCTCTTCTCTAGCCCTGCACAGCCTCGGTCCTCACTTGGTTTCCCCAGGTCTCTTCCCAAAACTGAGCTGGGCAGCTGACAGATTTGGCCATGAGTCCCTTTCACCTGGGGAGGGGATGGTCCACCACCAGCAACCCTGACTCCAGGGAGTGGACAAACCTCTTTGGAGAAGGCGAGAACCATCCTGAGCTTTACAGACAGCCCAATCCCATTAGCAAGCTGGGAAAAGTCCGGTTAACTTTTATTTCTTATAAAATGGCAAAGCTCTTGGTTTGTGTGACCTCCTGCAGCTTTTGATTTTTGCCAGAGCTGGAGGCGTTTCTGGTAAAGCTGGGGAGAGCCTGACCTTGCAGGTGTGGAAGGATTTGGGGAACCTTGGGATCTCTTAATTGCCAGAGTAAATGGCTCCTTCCCACTAATGGACACAGCTCTAACCTGGCTCGTCCCCACCACAAACGGGCCGTGACTCGCTGTAGAGACCAAAAATGAGACATAAGTCATGTAAATGCTGTGGAGCATCTGGAATCGGGCGAGCTTGCCTTCCCCTCCAGACCAGCACTTTTCGGCGGGGGCATCTACAGCGCTCAGAGGCTGCACTGCAGCCCTGTGCCCTGGACTGCACCTGCCTGCACTGCCCAGGTGTTCCCAAAAGGGCTGCTCTCATCTCTGCCTGTGGCAGTCCCTTTCTCTGTCCCACTCGGTTCTTCAAAGCCTGCTGGTTTCCTTTTCTTCCCTTCATAGGGGAGGGCAGAGCTTCCTCTGCTTGACAGGCTCCATCCCTGGTGGTTCCCTGGTAGGAGCTGAGCAGAGGCTGAGGGAGGCTGTAAACCCACCTGGCGCCAGCAGCATGGGCTGCTCACTGCCCTGTAGCAGGCTTCAGCCACACCAGAGCCACAAGCCCAGCCCCCCTTGAGAAGGCCGTGCCACTTGGATTGTGTTGCTTCTCTTTGCAAGGCCAATGCCAGGTTCCTACAGGCACCACTTATTCACCAAACAGATGCATTATGGCGTGCAGACCAGCAGAGGTTGGATCAATCTCCGTCTACCCAGGTCAACACTGAGCTGGGGAAGCCAAATTATCTTGTTCTACTGGGATCAAACACCACAATCCCTGTCCAGACTGACAGATGGGAGAGGAAATTCCCATTGGTACCTAGCCCTTCGCTGACAGCATCCCTGCTGCAGACAGCACGAGCCTGTCTGCACGCAAAGGTGGGAGACCAAGGGACCACAGAAATCCTGCCTCCATTGTGGCGACACCGACGGCTCCTGTAGTGCTTGGTCCGCAATGGAGCTGGCACCAGGAAAATGCAAACTGCAAAGTGTCCTCGTGGGCGAAGAAGGGGATCTGTCACTTGGGAGAAGTGTTTTAGCCCAGTCATGTCTCTTCCCACACTTCACCTCCTATCTTCCTCCTTCCAGGCAGGAGCGGCACCTTTCTGGGGCCTGTGTGTTGGTGTCCCCCGTGTGCTGTGGCCTCTAGAGAAGCTTCCTACGAAACATCTTTTCTTTCAACTTTGCTGAGATTCCTTGATTTTTATTTTTCCCCCCCAAAGAGCCTCTTTTTAGGGGTCTGATTCCAGCCATTTTAATTGTGAGGTTTAAGGGTCCTCTGCTGCGGTTGGCAGTCAAGCATCTGGATTCCTCAGGTGACTTTGGAACATTTTCATGCTGGCTTTGCGGCTTGTGTGTGGCAGACACCACAGTCAATCGACCAGAGGGGGAATCCTGCAGGACACCAGATGCTGTTAGCTCTGCTCCTCACAATGGCAGAGCTTGGAGATGTCGGCGCAGTGCGACCTGCGCTGGGGATGGGGTGCAGGTGGATACCTGCCCCACAGCTCTGTGGCACTGTGGGGATGGCAGTCACATTGGGGAAGGTGGGACAAGAGAAGTGACCTCTGGCTGGCGCCTGGAGCCGTCTGTGCATGTTGGGAGGCAGGGGACTGGGAGCCTTGCCAAAAGTCCCACGCTCGAGTCTTAAATACAGCAGAGCAACGTGGCCGGAGTCGTTCCCTGCCAGGCTGGGATGGAGGGATCGCTCTGCTGTGGTGCAGTAATTAGAAGCCATTGAGTTTGTTAGCTGGCAGCTCCGGAAAGGCTGGCGATGCTTCTAATGACTTCCCTACTGGGGAAGGCAGCCGGGCGTGCTTGTGAGCTGGGAACAGGGCTCCTTCCAGGGTGACAAGCGGGAATGTAACCGAGGGTGGTCATCACATGGGGGGGTCTCCCCGGAGCCAGGCGTCTTGGGGAGTGGAGGGTGTGAGCAGGGACGGCGGGTCTCTTCCTGCAGGAACAGGGCTGAGCCTGCGGCAGAGGCTCCCTCCTCGCTTGTCACCTCCTGACTCCCCTCTGCTGTAATGCTCAGCGGAGAAAACAGGTTTATAACTCTGGAGCAGATGGTCCTGCATGGTGACTAATGAACAGTTTGCCGCCTGTCTCTGGCCGCCTGTGACGCCTGTCTGGGTGGAAGGGGACTCGGCTGATCCTCGCTGACGCCAGCCCCTCGGAAGTTAAGCGGTGGGTTGGTCCCTTCCTGGATAGCCATGGTTTGCAGGCTGTGCCACCGCAACATGGGTAGTTCAGGGACACGGGAGCGGGCAGATCTTGCCAGATGCTTTCCAGCCTTTGCACAGTGTGGTTTCTCCTGGCTGTGACCTTCCCAGCAGCTGTGCCCACAGAGGGGCTTGTGCAGGGCGCTAATCCGGGTCCCACTGTCCTTGTGAGGCATCTGCCCATCCTCAGAAGATGCTGCTGCCTCCCACAGTGCCCAGCGCAGCAGCTGGGCAGCCAGGGTTTTGAGGGCATTGTGAGATAGCCGCGGGAGGCCTGGCTGGAGCAGGCAGCTGCTGTCGGCCAGGAGCGCCTGCGGTGGGCTGGGGGCATATGGCCCCAGCCCCTTGGGCATCACTCGCTGGGAAAGTGCTTTCCCACCAGCATGTCTCTCACAGGCATCCAGTTTCCCAACTTTCTGCTCTCCCCAAGGCTGACTCGTTTCTGCACATCAGCCAGCCTGGCTGAGGTAACGAAGCATAATTAACTGCTCCCTTTACACATCTGCTTGGCTCTGCGGGAGGGTTTGTTAAAGGGATTTCTAGAGAAACTGGCAATCGCAGCACTGCTCCAGCCCAGTGCAGGGAGCCAGGGCCCGGGGAAAGGAGCACAGGCAGGACCTGGTTCGATGCCTCTCCAGTGCGTTTAGCCTCAGAGGGTGCAGCTGCGGCTGCCTGGGACCCTGTCTCCCAGACAGATGTGTTGGGCTTGGGCTCAACGTGAGCTTGGCAGAGAGGAGCTGGTCCATTTGCCTCCCAGTAAAATAACCACTGCCAGCCAGAGCGGGCCTGTGCTTGTCCCCACTGTCCGGGGGTGCTCCTGCCCACACAGGACCCCCAAGGGTGGCTGGTGCAGGCATAAGTGACCTTGGCCGTTGAGTCTCATGGCAATCCCAGTGGCAGAGAGCAAGACCCTCTTTGTGTGTCTGGCGTGCTGTGACCATGGGGTCTGCAAATCAGGGTCTCCCTTGCTGGCGTATAGAGGGATGTCCCCATGAGGGGGGCACAGGACTGTGCAGGGGGGTGCTGTGGGGTCTTAGCCTGGGGTTTTAGGTGGCAGATGGGTGGTGTAATGGACTCCTTTGCTGCATGGTGGCTGCTTCTGGAACACCTGGCATGTTGCAGCATGGACTGGGAGCATTGAGCACTGAGGAGAGGGATGCTCTGGGGAGCAGAGGGAAGCAGATCCAAGTTAATGCTGTCTGTCCTCTCTTCTGCATCCACCTGGAACTGAAATAGGGGCGGCAGAAAAAAGCCAGGTTGCCCGAGAGCAGCGACGGCTCCAAGGACTCGGACAGCTCAGCGGGGCGCCGGGGCAGCGCCAGCCGGAAGCATGGGCGATGGCGGGGACGACCAGACAGCCCCGTGGTGCTGGTGTCCAAGGTGGTGAGGGCTGTCACAGCAAGACACAAACCAGGACGGAGGCTGCCAGCCGTGCCAGACTCTTCCAGCCAGAGGAACCTGACAGAGCCACGTGGGGAGGCCCAACTGGCCGTCTTCCAGCAGGGCGACACGGGCAGTGTGGAGGGGGCTCCCCAGCCCACCGAGAACAGCTTCACCCCCAAGTGTGAAATCACAGGCAAAGACGCCCTCTCAGCACTGGCCCGGGCCAGCAGCAAGCAGTGCCAACAGGAGATTGCCAACGTGGTGTGTCTGCACCGGGCTGGCAGCCTCATGCCCCAGTCTGTGCCTCGCCACTGCCAGCTCTCAGGTGAGTGCTGCTGGGGTGCTCCTGGTCACCCCTGGGCATTGGGAATATCCCAGCCAGGCGCATGGGCCACCTTCCTTATGTCACCAGACTGTCCCACCTGGCAAAAAGCAGCCTCAGTCTGTCACTGATTCCCAGATTACTGCTGCCTCTCTAATCCAATCAAAGCTGTGCCAGCCTCCTTAAGCTAGGCTGTGTGTCCTGACCTGTGGTGCCTGCAGATGTCAGAGCCAGGCCCAGCTGCATCTTCTGTTTTGAGGGGCCACAGTAGGACAGCCCCCCCCTTTCCCAACATGTCCCTGTCAATTTAACGCAAGGGGCTGTGTGCGCCACCGTGCCCCGGCACTGCAGCCTCATGGGCTTTGCAAGGCTGAGCTCTTCCCTGCTGTCCCTGGCCTTGCTCAGGTGTCCTGGTTTATCAGGAGCTCCGGGTGCTGGGGCGGTGGGTGCAAGGCCGGGGGCAGCTGACAGCCCTCTCCCTCCCTGTGCAGGCAAGGTCAGCCCCATCATCCAGTGGGACGAGAGCCGGCTGGAGCAGGTGCCCCCCAGCAAGCCCGTGCGCATCGCCTACATGCTGGTTGTGCACGGCAGGGCCATTCGCCAGCTGAAGCGGCTCATCAAGGCTGTGTACCACCAGCAGCACTTCTTCTACATCCACGTTGACAAGGTGTGCAGGGGGGACAAGAGAAAGGGAGATGCTAATTGTGCCCGGATCGGTCACTGGGACGGGGCGCAGAGCTGGGACGCAGGTGGGCGGTGAGCAGAGTTGTAGCATCCGCTTTGTCAGAGGAAGTGGCTGTGTAGGGTTTGTCCTCGCTGCTGGTGGAGCTGTGACCCTCCCATCCCTATTTCCACAACCCCAGAGAAGCAGGATTTATCCCTCCTGCCCAGAGCAGTCTTGTCTTGCCGCTCTCCTCCCTGCGGAGGCTGCTGTAAGGGCTGACCCTGGGCTGGCAGCAAGGAGGCCCCGGGAAGATGGGTTCCCCGCTGACCCGGAGCCGTGTTCCCTGGCAGCGCTCCAACTACCTCCATCGCGAGGCGGTGGAGCTGGCCCAGCACTACCCCAACATCCGGGTGACGCCGTGGCGCATGGTGACCATCTGGGGAGGTGCCAGCCTGCTGAAGATGTACCTGCGTAGCATGAAGGACCTGCTGGAACTGGCTGAGTGGCCCTGGGACTTTTTCATCAACCTGAGTGCCACCGACTACCCCACAAGGTGAGGACCTTGCTGGGGCAGGGGAGGATGATGGAGGTGTTTGGGCTGCCTGATGCTGCAGCAGCCTTGGGAGGAGCATGGATCTGGGGCAAGATGGAGTTGGAGATTGCACCCACGTGCTAGTGATGATGCTGCAGGGCCAGGCTGATCCATCTCTGCAGAGGAGCCCAGCCAGTACCTTGGAGGCAGTTTTTTCCTGTGGTCTGGGTGTTGCAGAGGAATGTGCATGTGAGGCGCCAGACAGCAGAGGGGGACACGTCTGTATCTCCCCAGCGCTGGGACCAGGGTTTGAGTCAGCACCTAGCAAGCAGCCTTAGGCTCTTTTTGTCTGATGGCTCATTCAGAGTGAGTGTTTACTGGGCTGTTTTACCCCAGGGGCTGTTAATGCTTTCTAATTTGCACCGCAGGACCAATGAGGAGCTGGTGATGTTCCTGTCCAAATACCGAGATAAGAACTTCCTGAAGTCTCATGGCAGAGACAACGCCAGGTAATCCCAGCCAGAGGCAGAGCTGAGCTGGAGGAAGAGAAAAAGGAGGGATTTCAAAAAACTGAAACATTTGGGGCAGGGGGGATGTTCTGGATGTAGCTGCACCCAGCAAAGTGGGTGACACCCCTAACCCCTCATCCCCGTGCCCAGGTTTATCAAGAAGCAGGGCCTGGACCGTCTGTTCCATGAGTGTGACTCCCATATGTGGCGGCTGGGTGAGCGCCACATCCCCGAGGGCATCGTCGTGGATGGGGGTTCCGACTGGTTCTCACTGACACGCAGCTTTGTGGAGTATGTGGTCTATGCCGACGACCAGCTGGTGTCCCAGCTGCGCCAGTTCTACACCTACACGCTCCTGCCGGCCGAGGTGAGTGCTGGCTGCAGGGCACAGGCTGGATTTTCTTCCCACTGTACTTAACGTGTCTGTCCCACTTCATCCCCACCCTGGGTAGCTGCAAAAGGCAGTGCTTTGTGCAGGCAGCTTTATTGCCTCCCTTTTGCCCAGACCTGGGTATGAAAGAGGGGAGAGAGGGGCAGGCAGACCAAGGGTGATGTTTATATCCAGCCCTGCTTTAGCTCCAGATGCCCCTCTGGGCCAGATGAGGGCTGATGTAGGTGCAACAGCCTCGTCTCTTAAGCTGTGCTGGGAACAGGGATGGGTTTCTTCTTGGGCACTGTCGAGGCCTGTCCTCTTCCTCTGAGTGAGGGGTGGGGGTTCTCCTTTAACAGTCTGTCCTCCATCCCCACTGGGTCTCCTGTCCCTTCTCTGCTGTGCACAGTCCTTCTTCCACACGGTCCTGGAGAACAGTCACGCCTGCGAGACGCTGGTCGATAACAACCTCCGAGTGACCAACTGGAACCGGAAGCTGGGCTGTAAGTGCCAATATAAACACATAGTCGACTGGTGCGGGTGCTCCCCAAATGACTTCAAACCCCAGGACTTCCTCCGGCTACAGGTGAAAAAGATCCTCCTTTCTCCTCCCACTCTCTTTCCCTCTCCTGGTCTGTCTCCTCTGACCTGCCCTGCTCAGGTGGGAGGACAGAGGGACTGCAGCCAACACTGTTAGAAATGCCTGTGCTCTTCCAGCAACTCTCCAGACCCACCTTCTTCGCCCGGAAGTTTGAGTCGACAGTGAATCAGGAGGTGCTGGAGATCCTGGACACGCACCTGTACGGCAGCTACCCCCCCAACACGCCGGCCCTGAAGGCATACTGGGAGAATGTCTACGACCGCGTCGATGGTCTCAGCGGCCTCAGCGATGTCACCCTCACCTTCTACACGGCCTTCTCCAGGCTGGGGCTCCACAAAGCCGTGGCTGCGCCAGCCGCGAAGGCCGACAAGCTCTGCAGGTCGGGTATTTGCCATGGGCTTCAGCCAGGCTCTGAGTGGTGGCCTGCATCTCATGCTGGGAGGATGCTGATGCTCAGATGTGCAACCTCTCTGTCTGTCTCTCTGCAGATTTGAACCCCGGGGCTTCCCATCCATTGTGCACTTATATTTCTATGACGACCGTTTCCAGGGTTACCTGGTGATGCAGGAAGTGCAGAATTCGGCAACTGGGCAGGCAGAGTCCCTGGAGGTGTGGATGATGCCCCAAGGAGCTCTGAAGCTGGCGGGTCATGGAGGGCAGGCAAACCGCTTACAGAACCTTGAGGTAAATGGGGAAAGTTTCCCTCACAACACTCACTTTCCTCCCTGGCTTTCCCACACTGCACTGCCCTTCTTCCTCTCCCCCACCTGCACGCTGTGGGGACAGAGGGACACAGTGCCACTGTCGTGTCTGAGAACAAAACCTTTGTCCAGGAGTTTGGTTTCCATGTGGTGTGTGGAGCTGATCGGTGGGGAAAAGGGGATCTCTTTAGGCTAAAGGGGATCTCTGGCGGGGAGCTGAGGCTGTGGTGCCTGGCGCCTGCAGCTGCAGGAGGCATCATAGCTGGATTAGTGCTGGCATGGTGCAGGCAGGCAGGAGAGTCGTGGAGGGTGAGGTGTGCATTGCTTTGGGCTCCAAAGTTTATGCCTTCCCTGGTTCCAGGAAGTGAAACGCAAAACCTGAGCTGATAATGTCTCCCTGCCCAGCGTCCCACTGCTTGTGCCTCCTGTCCCTCCAGGTGGGCACAGAGTGGGATCCCAAGGAAAGGCTCTTTCGCAATTTTGGAGGCTTGATGGGGCCTTTCGACGAGCCGGTGGCTATGCAGAAGTGGTCGCGGGGCCCCAACCTGACGGCCACGGTGGTGTGGATCGACCCCACCTACATCATTGCCGCCTCCTACGACATCACGGTGGATGCTGAGGCAGAGTTCACCCAGTACAAGCCACCTCTCAATCGGCCCCTGCGCCCCGGTGTCTGGACCATCCGCCTCCTCCAGTTTTGGGAACCCCTGGGAGAGAACCAGTTCCTGGTGGTGCCCCAGACCTTCAACCGCAAGCAGCCTCTCAGGAAAGGTGAAGAAGCTCTGGAGTTTGGGGCTGGCGGGGGGGCTCTCCCTGCGGGCAGTCCAAGGCTCTTCCCCCTGGTGCTGGCCTCTCGAGGCTGTAGCTGATGCCAAGGCAGGAGCCATCCTTCCCACTGGTGTCCCCTTGCCCGTGCGAATCCTCAAACCAGGCCTCAGGGCAGCTGTGGAAGGCCTGTCTGTAGGTCAGATCCATCCCTAAGTCCTGCAGCAGCACCTGTCTGCTTGGGCTGGAGGAAGGCTGGTGTTGCAAAGGGGTGCTGGGCCCCACCGGGAGGGTGACAGTAGGAAGGGCAGGGTGTCAGGATGTTACTGTGCTGCTGATCCCTTCTCTCTTCTCTCCCTGTTCTGCCCAGACGACAGCAACTGGCTGCACGGCGGACCCCCCCGCAACGAGTACATGGAGCAGAGCTTCCAGGGCCTGGGGGGGATCCTCAACCTGCCACGCTCCGAGGAGGTGGAGGAGGATGCGGTGCGGAAGGCGCAGCTAACAGACAAGGCACTGGAGGACTGGGCAGACGGTGCCATCAGCGCCTTCTGGTCTGTGGCGGACGTCTGTGTCAGCAGCCCCTCTGCCTGCGCCTCCCTGGAGACCTGCAGCAAAACCTCCTGGAGCTCCCTCTCCCCAGACCCCAAATCAGAACTGGGGCCCGTCAAACCTGACGGGCGGCTGAGGTAGCAGGAGCAGCCGGGGGGCGGCCTTGGGAGCGAGGAGCATCCTCCATCACTGGCGTGGCCAGGGGGTCTCTGGACTACGTCACCCTGTGCGATTTGCACCATAGTCACTCGAGGAAGAGAGAATGGGAGCCTCTGGGTGGGGGAAGACCTTCTCCTGTGGGGTATTTTGGGTGGAGGGGGTGTGTGGGGTTGGTCTCGCCCGCCTGCCCCCCAGGAAGGGTAGTTGCTGGCCAGGGAGAGTGTGGCGGGATGCCTGTCACCACGGGGGCACAGGCGGCGCTGGCGGCTGGGAAGAGCTGCACATTTGTTCCTGCAGGCCTTGGGAAGGGGTAATGGGGAGGGAGGGAAGGCTGGCTGATGGGCAGGCTCTGGACCAGCTTGGCACCCTGCCCAGCCCCAGGCTGGATCTCTGCAGGATCAGGCCCTGACTGCCCCCTGGGAGGGCTGGCAAGGGACTCGAGGGTCAGGCAGAAGCAGAATGGGTCGAAGCCTGCCGTGTGCACGGGGCTGCAGCTGGCCCAGGGCTTGCATCTCATCCCCTCCACCCCAGCCCTTTAGTTTGTATTTTTATAAATATATATATATAAAAAAAATATATATATGATGCAAAGTGCAATAGAGACGAGACCCCGCATTGGCCGGGAAGTCCTTGTGTCTCCATCTCCCCTCAGACATAGGGGTAACATACCTTGTTCTCTTGGGTGTCCTGGCGCTACAGGACAGGGTGCTGGGTTGTTTACATTTTTTTTTAATTATTATTATTGTTATTGTTTTGCTGTTTCCCCATTTCCATTGGGCAGGGTTGCCCCAGGGTTGCAGGGTGCTGCCTGCCCTCCGAGGCAGCTGCTCGACTGTGCCAAATGTTTGGAGCTACCAGTGTGTGTTGTACGATGGCAAGTGGGGGAGCGCCTCGTTTCACGGTTCAAGTCCAACAAGCTGCTGTAGACCTGCTGCCTCCATCTCCACTTAGCAAAGGGACACCCCAGTCCCCTGCCAAAATGCCATCCATGGGGCTGACATCCTGCCACGGATGAGGCAGCAGCTTGCTGTGCCCGGAGGGGTGCCCTGTGCCGTGGCCCCTTGGCCCAGCCTTTTCTCCTGGGTCGGCAGAAGCTCAGGATCTGCAGTGCTTCCCTGGCCAAAAAGCAAAGAGGCGAGATGAGGTCTGGCCGGCTCCAGCTGCTCTACACCGTTCCTGCTTCCACCTCCTGCGGGGAAGGGGTGCAGCGGATCATCCCCCTTCCCTGCCATCCTCCCAAGTTTGGGGACTGCCTGTGACATTCCTTTCTCCAAGACCAATGCTGCATGGAGAAATCTGCGTTGGTTTTCACCTGGGAAGATGCTTCACATCTCGGCTGCAGCCTGGGAAGGGAAGAGTGCCTGGCCCAAGCCTTCTGTGCAAGGCAGTATTGTCAGGAGCCAGGGGCTCGGAGGCCTTGGCCAGTCGATTTTTTCTGTCTCCAAAGATCTGTGCCATCCTTCCCCTTCCTCCAAAGCCCCAGTCTCCTGGTTTAAGGATGCTGGTGCCGCAAGAGGCGCGTTGTGAAACAGAGGGGACGGAGATCTTGGTGGGGGGGGCAGGTACCTGCGGGCACCCCAGCCTGCTCCCTCATGGGGTGCTGCGGAGGGATGTGGGGGTAGAAGGGGCCACGCAGGGCCTGGCCCCCCTGCAAGGGAGGATGCCAAAACTCTGTGTCAGAAGCATTATGTAAAGTTGTCTTAAATATGCAACTTCACCACAAATATATCTATATCTCTACAGTGCTGTGTGTCGGGTTTTTGCAGCATGTGCTAGGCTGAGCTGTTGGCTTCAGAAAGGCTTCAGGGATGGTCTTTGCTTCCCCCTGCCACCCGGGCGAGGGTGCAAATCCATGCTGGGCGCCCGGGCGGGGGTGTCGGGCCGGGGGGGGTGTGCTCACCAGGCTTCTGGGTGTTCTTAGCCCGAGGATGAGCGCTGGCGCCCGGTTACCGAGCCCTGGCAGCAGCCGCTCCCGGCGGTACCGGCGTTTATATTGCACTTAACGAGGTAAATGTTAATTAGCTAATGAGCGGGTACCTCTCGGGGCCGGCAGGCCGCGGGCCGGGAGCGGGGCAGCGTCGGGGCCCGCCGCGCGCCGTGTCGCCACGGTAACCGCCGACACCGCATTCCACCCGGTCGCAGTCGGTGGCCAATGGGGGCCGGCGGAGGGGCGGGGCGACAGCCAAAGGGAGCCGGCAAGGGGCGTGGCGCGGTAGCCAATGGGAGCTGGCGGGGCCCCTCTCGGGGCCGCCGCGGACGCACCGTGCCTTCGGCCCCGCCCATTAGGGGAGGGCCGTGCGTCCCGGCGGCCCCGCCCCGCCGGCGGGCAGGGGCTGCCGGTGGCGGGTAGCGGCGGGATGGCGCACCCCAGCGAGGCCTCGGCTCACACGGCGGCCGCCGGCGCGGCCATGGATAGTAACGTCCTGGCCATCGTTATCGCCGCTAGTGAGTGACGGCGCGGAGGGAGCGGGGGCGGCCGCCGCGCGAGATCAGCCTTCTGCCGTTGGCTCCCGGGGCGGCCTCGGGCTGTAGCCCTTTCCACGGTCCTTCTCCCGGGGACCCCACTGGCTCCCGGGGTTTGAGGGGCCCGAGCGGCAGGAGGGGCCGGTGGTGCCGGGTGGGCTCCCGCGGAGCTGAGCGTGAGCTGGATGGGAGCGGCGGCTCCCGGAAGGCGCACCGGCGCCCTGCCGAGGTGCTGAGCGTGAGCCGAGAGCACCGATCTGTGCGGGGGCCGGTCCCTGCCGCGGGGGCCCGGGGGCGGCTTTGGGTGCAGGACGGGGCTGAGTCCCTCTGCCCGGCGGCTCGTCCCTGGTCTCGAAGGGGCAGAGAGATGCGGGACACAACGCGGCTTCCAGCGCCCTCGGGACGGGCAGCGGGCGAGCCCCGCTTCCCTGCGGCTTCTCCAGGCCGCCGTTTGTCGGGACACACGGAGGGCGCAGGGTGGAAGCGACAGGGCGGCCCACCCACCCAGCGGGCCCCGTCTCATTCGCCTCTTCTCCCTTCCCCTGGCAGCGGTGTCCACCTCCGTCTTCATCGTGGCGATCCTCATCCTGCTGCTGCTCCTGTACCACCGGGACCCCATGTGCTGCCAGTTCCTCTGCTCCTGCCGCTTCTTCCAGACCCCCAGCCAGTATGTGAGTGTCCCCGCTCTCCTCCTCCTTCTCCTGCCCCGGCCACCCCCTGAGCTCTTGTTCCTTTGTACTGGGGTCTGCGAGGCGGGATCGCCGGGCTCCCCTCCTGCAGCCTGCCCGGGCTGGCTGATGGACGTGGGACCTCCGAATGGAGCCGGGCTCTGCCTCCTCCTTATTCCCTCTCTACCCAAGAGGTCTATCCATCCACTCACCGCTGCCTGGCTGTGCTGTTGGGGGTACTGTCTGCAAGGTCTGGCACTTGCAGGTTCCCCAGCTCCCCACACAGCACAGGAGGGGTGTCTTCCTCCCCCGGCACAGTTGTGTGTGGGGCCAGGCTCTGTTTCACAGGGAAGGGCCTGGCGGGGAAGGGGGCTGGAAGCTCATGGCGAAGGCAGACAATGCCGCTGGCTAGTGCTCGCAACCCCGGCAACTGGCCCTCTTGTGCACAGCTCCTGGGCGCAGAGCAGCGAGACACAAAAGCCCTTTTGCTTGCATCTGTGATTTCCTGGGGCTGGCTTTTAAGTGGGGAAACTGGGGATGGAAAAAGAGCAGCGTGTTCAGCCAGCGCTGACTTTGTGGTAGCGCCTGCCTGGGGAAGGCTCGGCCTCCAAAGGCTGCAGGGACGGCTGCTCAGGGCATGGCTGTGGGTGCCGCTGCAGGGTCCCTGGGAGAAGAGGGGACATCCAGCCTCGGCTGGCACGGGACAGAGGGACTTGTGCTATGAAAAGCAAATAGTCCAGCTCGGGCTGGGAAGTTCCCAGCAGAAATCACAGTGGGAACAGGCTGCACCGCTGGTGTTCCTGCCTGCTGCACTGCCTCTGCTCCTTTCCTCCTCCTCCTCCTCTTCCCCACTTCTTGTCCATGGCACGCATTGGGGAGAGGGCTTGGATGCCGTGCTCCTTGCCCTGCAGAGCCGTGCCGTGAGCTGCAGAGCCTTCGCTGTGCTCAGGCCTGCCTCTTGGGTGGGTGGTTAAAGGAGAAGGCATCTTGCCTTTAGCAAAGGGCTGTGTGGACAGATGGATGCGGATGCGAAGAACTATATATGGAAAAGGAACGTATATAGGATGCGTTTCCATCAGAAAAAGTGAAGAAGTTGTAGCGGTGTGAGGCAGCTTTGAAGTAGGTGTAGTTGGGCTGGTTTTGCTAATCAGTTATTAAAACAAATAGTTGTGCCCCCAGCCAGCCTCATTTCCTGCAGCTTCTGTAATTGCGTCGTAGGGCCGAGACAAATGGCTCTTCAGTTGTTAAGAGCAAAAATAAATCTGTCATTCGTAGTTCCCCCTGTGAATCCCTGGTTGCTCTGGGAGTCTCTGCACTGTTTTCTGCTGGCAGAGATGGGGCTTTTCTGAGTGCGAGAAACAGCCCACGGCCCGAGTCCTGGCTCTGGCTCGAGGGGCTGCGCTCTGCGAGAGGGATCTCTGCTGTTGCTCAGCACCTTTATGGGGAAGCGAGTTTAACTGAACTGGAGCAAGACTGCTCGGAACAGAACAGCTATTGCTCTGCAGATTTGCTTGCTACATGATCCTGAAATGACTACCTCGGTAGATAAGTGTTTACAAATTCTGTAACCCTGAGCATGTGATGGAGCTCTGACCTACACTAGCGGAGTAGTCACGTTGGTTTTTGTTGTCCCCCAAAGAGAGATGGTTCTGCTGAGTCTGAATTAAACCCTGCCCTGGGCCCAGGCTGCCACCCCTTTGGCTGCGTAGTGGTGCCGGCTGGCTCGGGCCCTGCGCTGCCCAGTGAGGATGTGCCTGGGCTGTTGGTGCCGGTAAACGGGCTGGCAGAGGTCGGCTGCCAGCAGCGAGAGCCAAACGGGCAGAGGTAGCAGCTCCTCCTGCTGTCCCGTGTGAGCTGGCTGAGCTCCGCTCGCTGCCAGGTGGGATGTGAGGGATTTTGGCTTTGCTCACATCCTCCTCCCTGACCCCTCGTTACAGGACTGCCCCCCGCCCTACTTCAGCAGCAGCCAGCGGCTGGTGGGTCCCCAGTGCGGAGCGTCCCGGCTGGAGAGCACTGCCGAGAACCCTGGCGTGCAGGTGATGGCTGGGATGGGAGCTGGGGGGGAAATGGGAGCAAAGATCCTGATGAGCTTGGGAAGAGACTGTGGTTATGGGAACCTGGGGAGCTCCTGGGGCATGGGGAGAAGGTGCTGGACAGCAGGAGCAACTTTGGGAAGTGCTGTTGGTATGTAAAAACCTGGGGGGGAGGGGGCAGGGATACTGCAGAGGACACCACAGTGCCCTGAGGTGTCTGGGCATGAAGTGCCAGGCAGATCCCTCGGGGCTTGGGATTTGCAAAGTGGGTCTGGTGTAATTACCTCCTGGGAAGATTTCCTCTCAGGGTTCAAGGAAGGGCACCCACAACTTTGAACCCTGAAGTGACTTGAGGTGGTACCAGGCCATGAACTTCCAGCAAAGAGAGCCACCGCTGTGCTGACCTTTCTCTTCTGGGCTGGGCTTTGCTAGGGAGACGAGCTATTCTGTGTCGGATCCCCCAGCAGCTACCAGCTCCCTTCCTGGGAGCAGCCCCGCTTGCCAAGCTACGAGAGCGTACGGAAGAAAGATCGACAACGGGAAATCCATCAGATGATTGCCGAGAGGTTTGGGCTGTGGGCAGAGCCTTCCCAGGAGGTGAGCTCTCCCTCCCCTGCACAAGGGTGCTGGCGGGGGACCAGGAGCAGTCCCCGCTCCAGTCCGTATCTGGGTCTTGCTTCAGCAATTCGCAGTAGTTCAGGACTCTGTTCTCTGCGATTGCCTTTCTCTGATAGCCGTTATCTCTGGGAAGGGCACAAAGTGTACCGGGAGGCTCCTTTTGTGTACATCTGTGCTGGTTAATGATTGATCTCTCCTGATGCGTTTGCAGAAATGCCTGTGCCAGGAGGGAGGGCAGAGCTGCTGATGAAAGGGCAGGCCCTTTGGATCATCTGCTCGGTACAAGTCCAAGCTGGGAAAGTTATTTTTAGATCTGTAAGCCTTCCACGGTTTCTTGCTCCCTTCTCCCTGCAGGACACCTCTGGGAGGCCCCTCGATATTACCTTGGAGTGTTTATGGCTTATTTATGAGCAGGAGGCTTTGCCTGTTACGACATTTGCACTCCTGCAATAGAGAAATGCGAGTGCATCTGCCAAGTAGGTCCTGCGGCAGTGACCCGAGAGACTCCTGTTGGAGTCCTCATTGACTAAAGCAAAACAGAAACATCTGAAACCCTGAGCAGAGTGCTAAAGGGTTACTGATTTACCTGGATTTGGGGCTCTTAAAGCTGCACCATAAAGTTTGCCACAGTCAGCACTTGCCACTCAGTGTTTGGAGCTGTAACTAACTATACCTGCCCTGAAACCAGAGCACTGAGGGCACAGAAGAGTAAGGCCCCAAAGATGAGTCGTTGAGGAACTGCAATGGGAGCTCTTTAACAACATCCCTGTGCCACTCCTGTCAGTCATTACGGGACAAAGCTAGCCGAGCTCTGCCAAAATAAATGTAATGACAGCCCAGAGGTTCCTCTCTGCCGCTGTGCAGTGAGACTTGCTGCCAAAACCTGGGTAGAAAGCCTCGTTTGAAGGTGCTTCTGTAAATCCCAGAAATTGATCCTTGGTCAAAGGAAAGCAAACGACAAGTTTACGGCTTTTAACAAGTCTTTTCTGGCCTTGTGACAAGTAGGGACAAGTCCTTGAAAGGTGACAGAGAAGAGCAGGAACCTGGCACAGGGAGTGTGAGGGTGGCAATGCACCTCTGCAGCGGATTTCTGCCCTGCTGTGTTGCGAACTGGTGCTAAGCACTGATCTTCCAGGTGTTCATCTCACCAGCAGCCTGTTTGTCTAAAGATGGCAGGAATTTAATTTCAGGCTGGTGGTGGCTGTGAGCCTTGTCATCTGCTCTGTAAGAAGAGGTGGGGTGATCTCCTGGTTGTTTCTGATGAGCTGTAATGCTCTTTCTCTCTCCTCAATAGATGCCGCCTCCCTATGAGCATGCTCTGAGGCATCCTCCAGCTTTCTCAGGAACAGGAATAAGCTCAGAGACCTTGGGCAGACGTGGTGTGCCAGACCCTTTCCAGGCCCATCTCAGTTACCAAACTCAGCAAAACACAGCTGTGTAAGGCCTTGGCCTCCACGTACCACTTCTTCCCTGGTGTCAGCGACAGAGGTGCCTGTGACATCGTTCTTGTCCACAGGGAGTAGCCGAACCTTGGACCTCCACCCAGATTGGCAATCAGCCGAGACACAGGCAAGTCCGAGCCAGCCAGCGGAGACGTCCCTCCCGCAGCACCAGGACAGTCACGGAGCTGCTGCCAGGTTCTGTGCTCCAAGCGGAGCAACCAGGGCTGTCTGCTCGCTCTTCTCTGCCAAACGTACTGTTACCAAAGGCGACGGACCAGCTGCCTGCTTCTACACACAGGGAGGCAAAGCCAAGGTGAAGGTCTGCTCAGCCACAGGTCCTCCAGGCAGCTGGTGTTGTCATACCTCTGTGAGGCAAGCACTGCCCGGCGTGCCAAGGATCTGACCTCAAGACAGTGGTCATGTTGTGCTACTTGACTTATTTCTTAGGTTATAAAATGTTTTACTTTATCAGTGTATTGGATTCCAGGTGGGAATCCTCACCTGTGAGTGACAGGACAAACTTGCATCAGAGCATCGCTGAGTGCTCTCACAGCAACAGTCCTCTGTGACTGAGAACACTTTGGTATGGACTTCTGATAAAGATTCGGAGAGGGTCCGGGGGTTGTGTCACCTGCTGTACGCAAATACTGACCACCGAGATGAACCGTGTGACTGGACATGCAAGCTGGGAAAGGACAGGAGAAGCACAGACAAGACAGCTGGCGGTCTCCATGAAGAACATAAAGCAAAGGTGGATGTGCGTGGCTGACCCAGTTTACCTAGTCGTCTTCTGCAGACAACCTAATGTCAACACGGGTGTCTTTACACCACCAGTTTTGATAACCTGTTTTCTACTGCAGAGCCAATGTTTCAAATTGTTTACAAACCTGTAGATAAAATGAGATCAGTTTGGGCATTTGGGTTCCTTTCTTTTGAGCTACATAAGCTCAAAAATGTCACAGAATGACTCAGGGAAGAAAAAAGGATAAGGCTTCTGGATCACAGATACACCTCCAGCTCCTGAGCTTCAAGTACCACCCCAGACTTGTGCATCTTAGCAGGCACTCTAAAATTAGTCACGAGTTAGCTTTACAAGTGTGAACTTGCCTCACACGGCTAGTAAACAGAACACTTTCAGCTATTTGAGTTAATCATTGAGGCGAGTTAGATAGAAAAATCTAGCTTCCTGGGATGCAGTTAGGTGCAAGTGGAAAAGGATCTGTCCTCTCTCGCAGTATTTTGAATTAAGATACAAATATAACAGTAATGTCTAAAAATGAGTAATAATAGAGGGAATTATTAGTGGGACAAATACTGACATAAGAATGAGTGCAGAGAGAACTCATCCAGTGGCACAACAGCACAGGTTCTCCAGAGGAAAGCAGCTCCACATACTGAATGAACATAAATAACACATTCTATGAACAGCTGAGACCTTCAGCAGCCCCACAGCATTTATTACATGCTCTTACAAATGGCAGCAGGTGATCCCAGTGCCTGAACACTGACCACATGTGCTTTAGGGACAAGCAAACTAAGTCCTAAGCTGGTATCTTCGGAGCTAGAATATTCTTGTCCTGGGATGCCAGTCCAGCTGGAGCGGTCTGTCCCAGCCGCTTCTTCCCATCTGTCCCTAGGTGACAAAGGAGGCTCAGAGCATGGTGACCAGTTTAAAGCTTCCTACTTCTGTGGTAGGGATAACACTGATAAAGGTCTTATAAAGAATTGCTCCTTTGGGTAGACGACAGATCACTTCCCTGCTCTCGCTGCTGCGGGGAGGAGGTATGTAGACCTCTTTAGTGTATCTCACAATCCCATCCTCCAGGGCATAGAGTGTCTTGTTACGGCCCATCCCCACCTGGAAGAGGATGAGGAGTGTTAAAAAGGAAAAGCTGGAGGTCCACCACTAAAGCAGATCTGATCATTGGTCTGCCTCGTTTGATAGCCTGGCTTCAACAGCATCTGTTGCTTTATATTTTAAAATAAAAGAAAACCACACTATTTGCTTCCAGCAATCGGTATGCAATAGTGCTCGTTATGAGGGAGGAGATACCGATTCCACCCTGAAGCACAACTACCCAGTTAGGTTACCAGAGTGTTTGGGGATATTCCTAACTTTCAGTCCTCTCCTCAGTCACAGGGGCATGGGTGTGACTCTCAGCAGGCTCTGTGACTAAGAAATACCAGGTAATGAAACCCATTTTCAGGATTATATAGAATATAGGGACAAGCATTAAGAACTAGCTTGAATGAGAGGAGGCACTGAGTACAGGACGCTGTTGTGGGCTGCTGTTCTCCAAGAGCCAAGGAAGAGATGGAAAAGCAACTTACATGAGCCCCTGGATGCCAGCGTATCAACCGCTGCGTAGCCAAAATGTTGCCTGCCTGCACAAATGCACCTGCAACAGAGCGACAAAGTCAGACTGCAAAGACATGAAGCTCCCCGAAGCCCTGGCAGAACACAAACAGTTCCAGGGCTTACAAACCCCAGCTTTCTGTGGGAAATTTCTAAGGAAAAATTACTTCAAATGCTAAAAGCATCTAAACAAAAATGCTGTTAGCAGGAAATAAAGGACAATTGATATACAATACCGAAAAGCAATTCTAATCTTTGAAAAGATTACTTCTGGCATTTTCTGGTTGATAAAGGCATTTGTTTTATTACCTTTTACATTGATATGTTTTCATCACCAAAGATAATAATTATTAAGCACTCAGCTGCAAGAATCTGTACTTTGGCTTCTGCTAAGCCTAATAATTCTCCCCTTTATAAACATCTAAAATGCCCAGCTTTTCAACACAGCATAGGGGGAAAGTGCACTTAAGTTATTAGGTGTCCCACAGCGTACCCTCCTCCCAGGCACTCCAGAAAGGCCAAGTTAGAATCAAAGTACGTTTTCTGTAGGCAATTTTGGCTGGCCGCTCGCAGGCCCAGCTGGGAGGGAGGCTGACTCACCCTGCCCTCCTGCCGCCTACCCTTGATCACAAGGTTTCACTGAACCTCCCCTTTCCTTTCTCTTGGAAAAGCACAGTGGCCACCTCCTACTGAAATGCTCAACAACTAACACCCATGCCAGGGGAGAAGCTGTGAAGAACCCAATGAAATGCAAGTAAGACTCAGCAGATACTCAGACCTACCTTCTACTTTTTTGAATCCATATCGCTTCCCAGGGCTGCGGCCACCTAAATTTTTTGAGCTGCCCCCAGTTTTCTTAGAAGCACATCTGACAGCAACCAGGCTTGTTTGGGGAGCTGTTAGAACTAGGTTGGGAGCAAGAACAACAACGTCAGCTGACAAAACCTATTATATGTGCTTTATTTTTTCAGATTTAAAGGATGTCAGTTAAGACAGGCTTTAAAACTAAAGGCAAAAGAAAGCCTTGAGGAAAAAAAAGTTACTTCCACGATAAATCATAATTGGACTGCTACGGCCTAAGTCTTCAGCAAAGAGGCCACATCTCAAGTACTGCTGCTGCTCAGGGAGGAGTAGAACTCTTGGCAACTATGCTAAAGGATGTGCCCAAATTCCTGTTTCAGCAAGGCCTTGTAAAATGAGGTACAGATGTTACGGGTTGCTGTGGATTTGCCTTATATTGCTTTGAGAAAAGACAAGCTGTGATCTCTGTTTCAGTTTCCTCTTCAATGGAACGGCATGTTCAACAGAACAGCATGTTCAATGGAACAGCATTTACTTACACAGTAATATTTTGAAATCTTACAAATGAGAAGACTCCAATTCAGGACGATATAGAAGCATATATAGAATTGCTATCCTGAGCATCCTAACAAGCATTTTGTGCAAATCCTTGAGTTACAATCAGGACAAGTCAAGGAAAAAAATATATCAGTTGTTACAGACACTGATTTTCTCTGGAACACAAACTATCATTCACACCACAAACTTCTCCCTTAAACAAACAAATGACACTAACAGAAAATACACTGGTTTTCTTATCAAGAAAGCTGACCCTCACATGAACTTCTCTCTGTTAAAAATGACTGAGATATAATTAGTTCTTTTTAAAAATCTCTTCAGTACCTCCTTTCACGCAGTTAGCTGGCAAATCAAATTTTTTCTGAGTCCCTCTATTTAGCCTCTTAAACAACAGATTAGTATGGAAGACTGGTTATCATAACATTCTTCTTTTCTTATCCTGAGTAAAAGCACTGGATTAACTTAACCTTAATCAAATTATCATAGCTACTCAGTCAGCTAGAAATATTGTTGAGAAAAGGGTAATTGCTCTACAAAGGATCATTAATTTCAGAGGCTTACCCATTAAATAAAAGAAAGGCTTGACAGACTACAGGGAAGTAGGCAAAAATGAATGAGAGTTACAGCTTCATATACACAAATTCTACGAAGTTATAATCCAACTGACTTTTATCAAAAAAATTCCAACAATTTGGAATACTGGTTCCAATCAACAGGTTGATTCCAAGGTTACATTTTGTGTTGGATGAACAAAGCTTGCTGACAAAAAAATGAACTTAAAGCATCAGGCACGTGGGGAGAAAGGGTTAGCTACAGAAGACAGACAGAGTGCTTGTAACTTGACTGAAGTCATGTTGGAAATCGGTGGAAAAAAATTCACTATTCTGATATCTCACCAAAGAAACTATGAGGATATTTCTGCCTGTAACACTTCTAGATTAAAAAAAAGGCAATTTTAAAGCCTTCTGACTATTGCACTGTGCAAGGAGAGAGCAACGCCCCTCGCTGTTTGGTGTCTACCTACCACACACGAATGATGTTTTTAGAATGATTTTTTCACCATGAGGGCAGTCAAGCAGCAGCAGAGAGGTTGTACAGTCCCCATCCCTGGAGGTTTTCGAGTCCAGAAGGCATAAAGCCCTCAGCACCTCAACGCCAGCTCAGAGCTGACCTGCTTTCTGCAGGTAGCACTACAAACCACCTGAAACCCCTTCCCGCATGAAGTACCCCGCGATACGGTAGCACTAGGGCCTGAAACCCTCGCATTTCTCCACAGCACCGCCCCAGCCAAGCCGCGGCCTGAGGTAAAGGCGAAGGCCTCGACCCCGAGCTACCGACAGGGACTTCCCCTAGGGCACCCTCCTCGCAGCTCAACCTCCCACCCCACGACCAAACTCCGCAGAGAAGAGAAGCTCAAGGTGGAAGTAACCCCTCACTCACACAACTGCCGCAACGCCGCCATTTTCCCTAGCACCTCTTCCTCTTCCGGTGGGGGGGCGGAGCGCGCGGGGCTGGCGGCGGTTGGTCCGAACGCGCGCGCATGCGCGCGCGTTCGGACCAACCGCCGCCAGCCCCGCGCGCGTTCGGACCAACCGCCACTCGCGCGAGCTTCCCCTCAGTGGGCACCGGTCGCTCTCGTCCCTCAGGCGCCCGGGGCTTTACCTCAGGGGGAAACGAGATGGCGGAGAGCGATGAGGAGGAGCTGCCTACCTTAGCCTCCCTGCTACAGCCATCGCTATCGCCCGGCAGGTTGGACCACCGGCGGCGCTCGTCCCCCGCTCTCAAACCGGGGAGGGCGGCGGGAGTGGTTTTGGTGGTGAGCAGTGGGAGCGAGGAGGAGGAGGAGGAGGAGGAGGAGGAGGAGGAGGTCGTCCCTCTGCCCGAGAGGATCAAGAGGAGGGTGGAAGCAAAGAGGGAGGTGGCTTTTCAGCGCCCCCAGCCGGGCTGTGGGGATGCAGCAGAGGGAGCTGGCGATTGTGCTAGCGGTGACCTGTTGGGACCTGGCAGTGCAGGGCCGCAGGAAGCCCTGGTGTCGTCTAGAGAAGTGTCTTGTGGCAGCCAAAATCGCACGCACGGTCTTGAGAGGCCCTCTTTGTGCCCGCTGCCAGCCTATCAGTCCAGCTCCGCAGACCAGCCTATGAGGCCCTTGGTAAGCGGAACAAGCCCAGAAACATCCCTGCCTCCTAAGAAGCCAAAATATGGTCAGAAGGAAAGGGAGGCAATCTGCCAGGCTGCGTGGCAAAGGAGGAAGGAGCGAGAAGCACGGAGGAGGCAGCAGGAGCAGGAAAAAGAGAGGAAGAAGGCCCTTGCCAAGATGCTGAAAGCTCAGCGACCAGGGGAATGCCAGAAATACATAACAGTGGTGCTAGATCAAGGTACTTGTCTTCACAGCCTGCACGTGCCTTATACTGATTGTCAGTTCTTGCTGTGGAAGCCTGACCCATGCACTGATTTCAGTCCTCTTACAGGTAGAAGGTGGTGGTCAGATCCTTAGTGCTTTGCAGGCTGCAAATTATTCCTGTGTGGTTGAGAGTCAGACTGTTCCCTGTGGCATCACCTGGAGGAGAAAGACGGTATCATCTCAGGTGTGGGAACAAAATCTTGATGTTCTTGCCCTTTTCTTCCTCTTTTTTTTGAACTCATTAGTAATTGCATTTAGCAGCCCAAGTAAACACCCTCTAATCTTCTCCCTGCCTCAGAGATCTGAGTGGGAGCATCAGTTTGAGTGAGTGAATTATAAACAGACTGTTGATCTGGATGTTTGTTTTCATATCTGGACAGATGGAAGAAGGAGATGAATGGACAGAAGAACCAAACGTCCTGGTTCTGCTTCGCTTGGAGGAGTTTTTGTCCATGGTTCACAACTACAAACAAGTGAGAGCGCTTATGACTTCTGTGCTCTCGAACATGCCTTGCTGTAAGGGTGGTGTTTGTCATCCCTCTTCATGGCAGGAGGGTTTTGATGTGGGATGGAGCCACCAGAAATCTGGTTTTAGAAGCCATTAATGGATCAAAAACACTAGGGTTGTATAATGCAAAGTTCTGACAATCTTTCTTTCCTAGTTACAATTTTTCACAGATTTTGTTAAGAGGTAGCATTGTCAGTTCAAGTGGGCCTTTTTTTTTAAAAAAAATATTTTTATTTCTTTCTGCCATAACTTTAGACTGAATCAAGTATTGCTTGCTTGCTTGCCCCTGAAGAGCTGTGTGAACAGACTTTTTTCACCTGCAGACCCAGCTGCAGAGTTGGAGTCATAGGTTGCTGGGCTTGCATGTGTAACTCGGGATGGTTTAACTCCTTTTTTCCATTGATCTTTGCAGGAGGCCCAGGGCTGTACAGCAGGACAGAAGGAGACCCTACAGAGCTATGTAGCTAATGTGATGGAGAAAATGCCTGGGAAAATTCTGGCACTGGCAGTAGTTCAAGTAGAAAATTATTTCAGGTTAAACGTTTTTTTTTTCTTCCACATGGTTCTATGTTGTCTCTGGCCTTAAAAAATGCCATAGGTGTTTACATCCTTCTAGCAAAGACTAGAGCGTAAGAGGTATTCCCACCCAGAACTGCTCCACTATTTGTTACATAGAAACAGAAGCAAAGGTCCATCTAGCCTGTCACCACAGTGACCAATGGGAAATACCTGGGGAAGAGCATGAACTCCCAGTCTTACTTTACTCTTCTTGTGTCTCTCAGAGTTCAGGAAAAAAAGAGACTGCAACAGGCAGCAGTGAGTGCAAACCAAGCAGAAGAACAAGGAAAATGGAGAAAAAAACAAGTTAAGGATTCTGGCCTGGAGATAACCAGAATGGACGTGGAAGAAGTGAGTAAAACAGGCATGCAGCCATCATCTCTTGCTGTCTGCCATTGTTTGAACATTTGACCCAATCACACACTTTCTCAGACAGGGGGATTCAGCCTGCATTAGTCCATGTGTATGTGGACAGAGCTCAGTTCCCCACTGCTCAGTTATGTACCTGCTCTCCCACGGGCTGACATGTCTCGTTCACCTTCAATTACGACGTCAGTGGCCGTTAGCATCTCTCACCCTTCCTGGGCTGGGTGGCCTGCGTGTCACAAGAGCCTGCCACTGAGGATCTGCGGCAGCTGAAGTGGCACTATACTGGTATTAACTGGCGGGAGACAGGCTGCCCCTAAATACTTCAGTGCCTTAAATGAACTGTTCCCAAAATGGGGAGAGAGTCGATGTTCTTGTCCTATAACGAGATGTTATGAGCCTTTTTTGTTTGACAAGAGTGGAGTTTGATGTGAGAAAACTAATTGTTCCATTTTTTGTTTCCAATGATGTTTACAGGCCTTGGTGGATCTGCAGCTGTGCAAACAAGTTCAAGTCAGCTTTTTTGAGAGCTGGGAGGAGCTCGGAGAGTTTGCCACTATGTTCACAAAAGCTGTAGCGGAAGCACCGTTCAAGTGAGTAAGCAGATGAGGTTTGGTCATATCTTTGGAGAGGCAGCACTTTCACAGTTACTGGGAGGGAGTAGCAGATAATGTGGTTGTACTTCAGTACGACACAGTATAATGATTTTTAAAGGAGCAGGGGACACAGAGCAGCTGCTAATGCAGCTCCTTCAGCACAGGGTTAGTTCTTGAAAAGTGATGTCCTGCCTGGGAGGGGTGAGGACAGACCCTGGTTTCACATCCGAGTCTTGACATTAAGTAAAGCTCTTGTTCTCGGTCTGATTTTAGGAGTGGGAAGGGAATGCAAGTAGGGTTGGGCACTTACTGAAGAAGAAAAGCTAGTACTGTATGTAACCAAGAGAGATGTCACTGAGAATGAACCATTTAGCTGTTTCCATTGATAAGGAAGGATAGCAGCACGTTGCACAGCGATAGCAAAAAAGCCATCTTGTGCAGCCTCACACAATCCTAGCATTCCTATCACAGCAGCTGCTGTATTTTATATCTCAGCCATGAAAAGAGATGAGATGTTGTTAAAAATGGCATGTAAATCAGTGTTTTATTATGGTTGACAGTCAGAAAGTGAATTCTTGTTTACCACTTTGTATGCGTGTTGGCTTGTGCCCGGATTGCTCCCAAGTACAGGATTGTTTCTTTTTCAGTAGGAAATCCTGGTCTTAAACAAGGAAATTGGTAATGCATGTAAAGAAGACAGGGTCAAAATTTTAGCGTTTACTGTGATGCTGGTGGTGTCTGTAAAAGCACAGAGTGAGAAATGGCTCTCTTGTCTCTGGCTACGTGACAGCAGATGCAGGGATAGGCTTTTCTTCATAGCCTCATTGTCTCATTTGCTCTCCCATTATTTGTTCTCCCTAGGCGAGAGCGAGAGAAGACGGGGTTTCCTTTCTATTTAGACGAGGGATGGTGCAGAGGGGTGAAGGTGGATCATTCTGGAAAGGGTCTCTTGGAAGTTTGGAAGAGGCAGATACAACAATTTAACCGGGTCAGCCGCGAGATGGCTGAGGCTATTGTGTCTGCATACCCTTCTCCACAGCTTCTGAACCAGGTAAGGATGCCTTAGGAATACTAAGCACTGTGTGCAGACAGCCAACAAATGTAAGGAGTGGAAGGAATCACTTAGCTGGTATTACATTTGACACAACAATTCTGTATGAGCTGTTTGCTAAGGTAGTGAAGGAACCGATTCCTTCGCACCCATTGCTTTGGCTTTACAGAGCAGACTACTGAGGCAGCAGTATTGGTTCTGCATCAGCCTGTAAGCTCACAGATGAGATCTGGGGAGAGACCAGGTGAAAAATGGAGTGTGTGTTGTGAAAGAGTAGAGCAGTCACAGGTATATAGCTTTGATTATCTTTTTGAGCAATGGATGCAAATGGATGGTACCGTTGTTCCTTTGTGTTGCGTCTAGGCCTACAGCAGATGCTCCTTGGAGCAGGAGCGGCAAAACTTGCTGGCTGATATCCCTGTGCACCGTGGCGATGGTGTGACAGCCACCTCCCGGCGGATCGGACCAGAAGTCTCCCGACGAATCTATCTGCAGATGACTTCCCACGATCCTGATCTTTATTTGGATTTCACTGGGTAGTCCCAGGGAATGAGGATTTTACTGTTTGCCTGATCTAAGTATTCAGCTTCCTTCTGGGAAGAAGTGCTTAAATAACAAATAGAATCATTGATCCTACTTGAAAGACTTAAAACACGTTTAGACTTTATTGTAGCAGAAGAAGGTTGGATAAAATTGCTGAATGGCTGGAGTTCACACAAGAAAGATGGTGAACATCTTCCATAAGAGCATGAGTTGGACATGGCTTATGGTACTGGTAGTTCCTTTTATTTGTCTTCCTAGAAAATAAATAAGTTTGAGTAATAATCATCTTTGCTTCTTAACATGCCATCTTGAATATAGATAGCTTTGTTGTCTGTTGAAGGGAATACTTTCTACTACTATCCTAAACTGCAAGTAGTTATCTTCTTTCTCCAGTGTAAAAAATCCTAATGCTAAAGCCACATGGCGCGGCCTCCCCAGCACCTGCTCTAAGTGAGGTGGAAGAACTTCACCTCACAAAATAGACTGTTTTCTGCCGTGGCAGATGGGAATGAGTAAGACTAATTTTAAGATATAAATTTAGATTGCCCTGATTCAGTCTCCAGACAGCTTAATCTATAGAGGGTCTTGAAATCTGATTATATGCGCTGGAATTATGAGGTCTAAACAGTTGGCAAAAAAAGCTTTCTTTTAATTAGATTGGGAAACATGCTCGCCTGTCCACGAAGCCATTAGCACTTGTGTGCACACAAGGACAGTTGAGGTCTTTTGCGACAGCAGCACTTACTGAGATGAGTGCCGAGAGTGAATTAAACTGCAGCAAACGTGTGGCAGTCACCCTTTGGAACCATGCTGCCTCGAATGAAAAAATACCCGCCCGCTGGGCTAGCGTCAGGTGTTCAGCAGGAGCCTTTGCCTGGCCAGTGGCACGCTTCAGACCTGAACTGGCAAATCTTATTAGCCCGGTGTTTCCGAACTTAAGCAGTACTCTCCTAGATGGCAAAGCAGCAGACTCCTGACAGACACTGGCAGGAATGTCTGCAGGGAGGAAATGTCGCTTTGAATGTTGTTTGCTGTGTTTCTGAACATTTATGGATAGTAAGCAAGGACCTTTTAAAAGAATGTGATGAGTTAGATACCAAAAGCAAAGCCTAAAGCTGTTTCAAGGAATCTTAGCAAACATGCACACTGCCGAGCCAGACACAGGCAGCCTTTCCTTCCATCTTCTATTCATGCTGCCGCTTCTTTCTGTGTGGCACTCGGGGAACTGCAGTCTTATCATTAGGTTACAAAAAGGTGAAGGCTTACTGCTTTGATGATGACCTTGGTATGAAATGCTAGAGATTATTTCCTCATGCCACTGCTCTTATCAGCAATAATCCTGGGTATTAGAAGAGAGGGAGCGATTCTGGTGACTAATGTAGGCAGGGCTTAGCGGAGTGTGTAGCATGAATATTCTCTGAAACCTGCACTTAACATTATGTGTACACCTCATTTTAGTACTCACAAAGCCCTTAAGGATATGACAAACTTCTGTGTGGTTTTCTCTGTAAGGAAATTGTAAATAATTCATAGGCCTTTGCACAGGTGATTTCTCTTAGTGCAAGCTGCCAAACCTCCCAGCCTTCCCAACAGCCCCAAGGCAAAGCCCTTCCCTGCCTGCCTGGGTGTGCCATGCTGCCGCAGTGCCACCCGGTGCTGCGTGCCACTGCTGCAGCTGGCAACAAGCGGGTCAACTCGCCTGCTGTCTGTCCGTGGGTCTTGGGCACCCTGCTCTTGTTGCACAAACAAAACCAGCCCACAGACTGGCCAGGTCCTTCCTAAACTGTAGCCACCTTTGTTGGCACCAGCCTGGTTAAAATTAGTGTACTTGGAAATAATTTTTGGCTTTCTAAAAGACCTAATTAAAATGAAAACTGCATTAGTAACATAAACATCCAACTCAGACAAATTGCTGCGAAAACCGTTGTATTGAAAATTTTCAGCTCCTTTCAATAGTACATCAGCTTCTTCGCTCCAACACAGGGACACACAGCCATCCTACACCCTGGTAATTGGTCCTGGCGTAGGCCTTAATACATTATTCCCATATAGCCATATCACCAGTTTCAGCACAAACAGAAATGACAGCAGGAATGGATACGTATTAAAAACCTTCTACCTCCGGGACAGAGCTATAGCTCCCTAGATAACCCAAGGGCTGGTGTTTTCCACTCCTGTAGACTGGCAGCTTTCTGTATGTCACAATCTAGGTGAGCATCCCTTGGAGGTAAGAAGTGTTAACAAGTTTAGGTTAACGGAGGAAAATAATGGGAGTTACAGGCCAACTGCAAAACATGCAAAGCACAGATGATCTGAGCAATAACTCTGCTCTCTGTGGAGTGGACCAGCAAACCAATGCTGACTGAATAAAAGCTGTTTCACCAGAACACAATTCCATAGGAATTCTGACTGCGTAGATGGTGGAAGGAGATGCTGACAAAGCCAGTGCCCGTCCAGGACGATCACTGCTGCGAGTTCTGTTGTAGCATATTTTGCAGGGTTTTGTGGTTTTGCAGAGCGGCTACCACATCCTCGTAGAGAGTGTTCACGCTGATGCACAGGGGTTGATGCTGCAGCTCTGTCAGCTTGCAGGCGGCCAAAGTACAGAGGACGCACAGCAGCACGAAGAGCAGGACCCTCAGCACCGACCGCGACCAGGAGTGCTTGTGCCGGGGCGGCTGAGGGGGGCGAGAACTGGAGGCAGGCTCTGTAATGAGAACATTTGCAAGACAAAGAATGTGAAGAACTAATCCAACCTCTTCAACGATCTATACTGACAAACAAGCTGCTCAGGTAAGATACTCCAGTCTGTGCTGCAGTTGGCTTTTGCCGTGAATTTTCATCACTTAACTCTGGTTAATAAGTCGGTGTGCAGGATCTAACTGTTTAGGATGAAAAGCTTCAGATTTAGTTTCACGGGCATCAGTGAAGAGGGTGTAAAGCACCTCTGTGTTGCACAGGATTTGGTTCTGTCCATGTAGCTCAGTACACTCAAAAAGAAATGAATGGAGGGAAGGTTTCTGTAGGAACAGCTGAAGAACTTTCTGAGTCTTGTAGCTCAGCAGTTCATTGGAAACGCAGGTGAAGGGGAAAAGGGCACAGCAGTAGAGACTATTAGAAGTCCTACAGGTTTCCTCCCCATTCCTACCATCTCCCAGTACCTGGGCTGCATAAAAGCCCATCTGGCAGCATCAAAATGTGATGAAGTGAAATAGGATGCAATCCCACCCACAGTGGATACTACTTACTTCGGGTCTGCACGTTTTCTTTTTTAGTTTTCTTTTCCATCTCCTGTTTTGCAGCTTTCTGAGCATCGTACTCGCGTCGTCTGCGTTCCTTTTCTTCTGCCTTCTCTCGCTTCCTCAGTTCCCTTTCTTGAGCCTCCTTTGCTCGCTGTTCTGCTTCACGCTTCTTCTCCATTTCTGGGGATTAACAGGAAGGGTTTTTTTCCTTTTATGTAAAGGGTTGTCATTGCCTTCTTCCTTATTACCTGCTTATCTGTTCCCAGTTGGAATGAGGAAACAAATCAAATAACTATCCTCTTTTTAATTTTTTTTTTAGTATTTACATACATTGCATTTTGCTCCCTCAGAATTAGGCTTCCTTTAAAATAAATCCTGTGCTCTTCTTTCATATTTTTTACAGGTAACCTATAGTGCATTCTACCTAGAGATCTAACTATTATTCAGGCAGGCAAGAAATCACGTAGTTATCCCCAGCTATCTTTCTTCCTCCAGCCCTTCTAACCTACTACTCCCAGAGTCCTCACGATTTTGATAGGTACAAGTATTTGTCAGATGGCAATCAGTATGTTCAGGCGTGTAAGAGAGATCAAGAACAGTCCTCAGTGGACAGCACATGAGGGCTTTCTGTGCTTACCTCGCTCTGCTTGGAGCTTCCGTTGCCGTTGTCGATCCTGCTCAGACTGGATCGCTTTCATGTGCTGCAGTACCTTCAAGGTCCAAGAAAACAACCTGAGGCCTCTGCAGGAGGCTCATTGCACAGTCAGTTCAAAACAGAGCGGCCGGAGCATAGCTGAGGACAGTCAGCTGGGGCTGACCACCGACCCTGACTTACCCCTACAGGTATGGCTCTGAAGAGAGCTCGCCTCTTCCCGCATCAATCTTTGCAGTTAAGAAACAGATCTTTCCATTAAAGAACAAACATGCCAACCTGGTGCTAGCCGATCACAGAACACTTCTATTGATGTGAGTCTATAGTTTGGAACAGCTTCTCCAGAGATTTTTGTACCCTGGACTACAAGCCTAGATACGGATTTTTTTTGTCTGATTATGCCTCTGCTTTCTTGGCAGCCAGCATTTAGTCCTCTCTCAACTCCAGTAATGGAAGAGAATCCTACTCAGCCCACTGTTTGCTCTCTACAGGCACAGAAGCGGTGAAGTCAATGCAGTGAACCTTCACCTGACTGTCTGAAGAAACTTCAAAATACTGTAGTAGCCGCCCAGCTTGCTAAGCAAAAGGAGGAAGAACCAGCACCCGTAAAGCCAAGTAA
This sequence comes from Phaethon aethereus, assembly GCF_964289735.1. Classification (NCBI taxonomy): domain Eukaryota; kingdom Metazoa; phylum Chordata; class Aves; order Phaethontiformes; family Phaethontidae; genus Phaethon; species Phaethon aethereus. The sequence goes on from NC_138594.1 coordinate 7,252,716, forward strand.
GAAAAAAAGAATAAAAGCAGATTCCTTACCTTGACAGCAGCCTGTTTACACTGCTTCTCATCCAGACAGTCTCCCGCTACTTTAGCTAGGACAGGATCCAGGGGATTGTCCTTCAGATCCAGCCACTTCAGGTTCTGCAGAAAGGAATGATAAAGGGCAGGCTGTAAGAGCACAGTAGTCTTGTGATTATTTCAGAGATCCAAAGCAGAAGCAAAGAACTATTTAGTTTTCACATGAAGGAAACCGGTACAGAAGACAAGCAGAGAGCTTGAGCAGAGGTGTTTTCAACAGATGTGAGATAATTTCCACTGAGCTGCGGTGCAGAGCCAGCTGAATTTTGGAATGGGTAGTCACAGAAATCAACTTGAGAAGGATCACAAGACCCTGGCCTGCATCCCAAAGCTTTACATAACTGCCCAGCAAACAGTTTTACCTTGAGCTGTGCAAAGCTGACAGGCAGGGTGACTAAACGGTTGTTCAGGAGGTCCAGGTGCTGCAGATTGACCAGGCGGCCAAAGTCCAAGGGCAGCTGTTGAAGCCGATTTTTACTCAAATCCAGTTTTACCAGATGCATCAAACTGCAGAAGTCTGACTATAAACAAAAACACAAAACCCAGAAAAAGCTTGTCAGCACCTTTATGAAGGAACCTCAGCAGGGAGTATATGGAAACAGCCTGCATCTTACATAAGCCACAGATCCTTAACTTGCTAGAGAACTGTGACGGAGGGAAATTCACTCTCCTCCTTTGCCTTGGAAGATGGAGGTGGAAAACAGCAGGACAGAGAAGACAGACAGACAGACAAGGTGATGTATGGCAACACAACAGAAACAAACCCAAGTCTTCACTGCTGATGAAACCGGTCTGCATTCACGTGAGGATCCTCCGGCAAGAAGATGCTGCAATCTTCATGCAGCGCAAACCTCTTCTCTCTCCTGCCTCATCCAAAACCACCCACCAGTACTGACCCGCCACGGACAGCAGAGTCATTCAGCCCCCCGGGGTGAGGAAAGTGCCAGTTCCAAACCTCCCGCTGAACATTTGCTGAAGCAATAGTTGTCTTTTCTAAACATTTCCCAGCAGACTCATCCCCACAAAGGCTCTCTAGCACCTTACCGGCAAGGAAATGAGGTTGTTACAGGACAAATCCAATACTGTAGCTTTTGGAAGAGCGGCCTGAAAGAGAAACAAAGCGCTAAATCAGCGCCGAGGTACACCCGTACCCTTCTGACACCCGCTATTTTTCCTTCGGCCTCTGCGGTTTCTCCCGCGTCCGTCTGTCCATCCCCCGCGCCTCCTGCGAGCGGCCGGTTCTGGGTCTCAAGGCAGCACTTGAAACGGATGTGGCGGCGGCGGCGGCTGCTCGGCCAGCAGGACACGAAACGCTCCTCTCTGCTGTTTTGAAGCCCTGCAGCCCGGCTCACAAACGCCTCCGGCACATCTGGTTCCCCCGCGCAGCCCCTTCCCAGGGACCGAGCCGGCAGAGCCGGTCCCTGCGGCTCCGGCCGCGCCCCCGCCGGGCCGGGCGCTCACCAGCTCCCGGACCGGCACCTCGTTCAGGTCGCAGAGGCTCAGGTCTAGCTCGTTGCCGTCCAGCTTGTCCTTCAGGCTCGGCCCCTTCCCGCCGCCCCGCGACATGGCCGCCGGGGTCCTCGGGAGCTCAGACTAAGGGGATGCGCCTCGGCCCCGGCCCCGCCACCCACTTCCGCGTCCACGTCCGCGTCCACGTCCGCGTCCACGTCCGCGCGGGGCCCGCCAGCCGCCCGCCGTGGGGCCGAGCGCGCCCCCTGCCGGCCCGGAGACAAGCCCGCCGCTCCCGCACCCACGCGAGCCGCGGGCAGCCCCTCCGCCGTCCGCGCGGCCCTCGGCAGCCTGCCAGAGGTTCAGCGCCGGGTCTGTGGCCTTCCGCGTGAAACCATCCCACGAAGGGAAGGAGCTCGCTCAGCCCGGCCCCACGGGAGGGTGAGATTTACGCCCAGTCGCTTCACCAGCCGCACACCTCCCCCAACTCCCCAATCGTTAATGACCGCTAATCCCAGCGTGAACCCGGACGCCGAGTAATCTATACCTCGTTTCACAATAGTGCACACTGCGGCATCAGCCTTGTCGCAGGCTCCGTAATCGGCGTGGCGAGTTCCCTTTCTGCTGGGCTGTGACACCGCAACGTCTCTCTTCACAGGGAGGAACGTGCGACGAACGTTCCTGCTCTGCTCCAAAGGCTCCGGCACTGCACGGGCAGCGCGCTCGCTGGCCTCGGCTGACCCGCTGTGGAGAAAGTCAGCGAAAGGGAAAAGGAGCCTGGGGCAGAGCCCGGTCAGTGTTCCTCGATAATGGAATTACAGTGAGGACTAACCTTGAGTTTCCCGACCCTTGTGCAAATCGTGATGTACAGCACCGTGCAAAGATGTTTTAGCTACTCCAGCACATCTAGCCCGTGGGTGCTTTGGTTAGTTTTTAAGTTGCCGGTAGGTCTCTTCCAACACGCAAAGATTTGCGTTAGCTCAGCACAGAGGTAACTGAGACTGCAGGAGCCTCTGAGCAAAGGCACCCCGAAACAGCAAGCAAGGATTTGCCTCATAGAACGTATAACAAAACCTGCCTGAGGTTAATCTGCTCTCGTCCAGGAGATTATAGACGTGTTTCAGAGCTGGTTATTGTTCCTCCAAAGGTGAGATGAAATTACAGAGCCCTCATTTGAGAAAAGCGAGGTCTAGTTATGCAAGGACCTCTCCCAGCCCTCAGCTTTTCACAACATGGTTTGGAGAAGCCAGGAGGGGCGGAGGACGACCCGCCCCAGGGACAGGTGGGGAAGCCTCATGTCACCAGGTCTCCCAGCACAAACACGAAGGGAGGCAGCCGATGGCCTGAGCCTGTGTTACCCCGAGGTGGCGAGGGGCTCAGGTGAGGGGCCCTGCAGCTGCACGGCCCCCTGCTCCCTTCCGCAGCCAAGAGGCATCACGTGCAGGCTTGTTCCCGAGGGCAAAACCCGGAGGGGCTTTGGGGGCACCCAAGCAAGACCCCCTGCGTGGCTGGAAAAGGCCTTTGTTTGCGCAGTGCTGCAGAGACCGAAATCTGTGCCTCTGGACTCGGGGTTTACACAAGTCCAAGAGCCTTTGGCTCTCAGTGGAAGGAAAGAGGGTGTAAATAGGTTACAAAACCTTCCTGCAGGCAGATTTTTAAATCTTCGTTAGACAGAAATGATATATTACTCAATGGTGTGTGCAGTGTTACTCATTCAGCCTGCTTTTGCTTTGACAATCTCCAACAAATGTACCCAAATGTCAAGGTCACATTAACTTCTGCATAATTCTTGGTTTAATACCTAACCGGGATTCACCCTGTAGGCTGCTGATCAGAACATGGGAAGATCAAACTGAAAGCTTTATTTTTATATATTAAACGTGAGAGGTTTTTGGATTCCAAATGTTAGGGGGTTTTTTTCTCTGTGGTTATACAACACTGAGCAGACTTTGATGCTCCTGAAGTACAGCCAAAGACAATTGCTCTATGCTGAAACAGCAGAAGGATAACTTCTGGCCAGGAATGTCATCCAGCCTTACATTGTCTGTAGAAATGCATAAACTCACCTAGCTATTGATTTGAGTGGGACTGACTGGTAAATGGAGCTCCTGTGCACGTCCAAGAAGACTTCAGACCTCCGTGAGACAGACAGACCGTAACACAGTTGCATGCTCTGCTAGAGGAAGGTTGCAAGAACATCAGCGCGGAGACGGGAGCAGGAACTGCTGAGGGAAGCGGGATGAACGCTGTCAATCTAATCTTGGTCTCACGATCCTTTCACATTTCAAAGACAAAAATCTCCCTTCCCTCAACAAAAGAAAACACTGTCACCGCTGCCACCAAACAAACTCCTTGTGAACAAGACGCACATTGGGGAAAATCCTTCCTGCTTCTAAAACCAAGTATCTAACACCGGTGCGCTGGCTGCAGCCAGTATTTCACTATGCGTCTGTGTTACCAGCAAGTTTACGCCTTTGGTGTCTGAGATTCACCATTCTGAGGCCGATATCCATGCCCCTGTTCGTCAGTGCCATTGTGCTCGACCTGGTACGGGCATGCTGTATCCAGACACACTGAACTCCAACTTCCACCCAGGCAGAGCTGCAAAATGGCAGCCAGCAGTCACCCAGCAGTTGAGCCGGACACAGCCCGTGTTGCCGGCCAGCACTGATAGCACTGTTTGGTTAATGCCCATATGGTATTTAAAAGACATAAATTTGATCCCAGGAAATACTCTATACCCCAGCCCTTTCACGAGGATTCATTAGCTTTGGGCCGTTGCTGCAGGCAATGCTCAGAAAGGCTGTCAGTCATCTTATACACGGGGATCAGCCCGGGCGTCACATCTTCAGCACCAGTTCTGGGGCCGTGCCGGGCGCTTGGCAGAGCTCAGCACCGCAGCGCTCCTCGCCCGGGCGCCTGCCCATGCCGCTGCCCTTGGGCCGGGGGTCCCGGCTTGCCTGCTCTGGGGTAGCTCCGCAGTCCTGGTGCCTCTTCCTCCCTTAGTGGGGCACGGGCAGCCAGGGAGCGCCTACAGCTGCCAGTGGGGCCGTGACTGTGGTAACTCATTAAGCGGATAGGGCTGGAAATCAATTAGCGGCTGCCAGGGCTCCGGCACCCAGCAGTACGGATGGAGAACAGCAAGACACCAAAGTCCGCCGCAGCGGGGGTGCGGGGCGTCCCCGGGTCGCGGGCAGGAGGCGGTTGATGGGGCGTCCTGGAAGAAGGGGAGGGCGGAGGGGGCGACGGGTGGGCGTTCCCTGGGGGCTGCGTGGGGCGAGCCACGTGCCGTGGGGGGCTCCCCCGCTCTACCTGGCCCGAGCCCCCGCCAGCACCGGCCCGCTGCCGCTCGCCCCCCGCGGGACGGGCTTGTTCTCTGCTCCCCCCCTCCCGCGGGGAGCCCCGGCGGGGCGGGAGCGGGCCCGGGGCGGGAGCGGGGCCGCCGTGCGCACCGCCCCCGCGTGTGTCGAGCGGCGGGGCCGGGCCGGGCGGGCGTGGAGTCCTGCCGCCGCCGCGGGCATGGCCACGGCACGGCTGGCAGCGCTCCCCCGCTGCGGGCTGCCGCTCCTGCGGCGGGGAGCCCCGTCGGGCAGGTAGGGACGGGGGCTGGGGTGCGGGGAGAAGGGGCTGCGGGGAAGAGAGAGTGTGGGGACGGGGGGAGTGGGCTATAGAGGATAGGGAGTTGTAGGGGATAGAGGGCTGTGAGGGATGGAAGGCAGTGGGTGAGGTGGGATGGGGACTATAGTGGAGAGAGGGAGTGGGAGGCTATAGAAGTCAAGGGGCTGTGGGGAGAGGCAATGGGGGACTATAGGGGACAGGAGGCCATGGGTGAGAGGAGATGGAGGGCTGTAGGGACCGGGATGGAGGCTCTAGGGGCTGGAGGCCAGCTGTGACAGATGCTGGGGGCTATAGAGCAGCTGCAGAGCAAAGTGTTTGTCCAGCCCAAGTGGGTGGCTGCTGCAGGGTGGGCAGGTTCAGTTGGAGGTTTCGCTTTCGGTGTGTGTTGTTGTCCCTTTGCTCCCCTATCCACCCCACTGCCCCCCAAAATTGGCAGAAGACAGGTTGCACCCCCTGCGTCTGCCCACCCCAGCCTGGAAGCGGCCGAGGTGCAGGGACGCGCAGTGTGAAGGGCTGTGAACATGTGCCCAGGGCTGAACTTTCTTCGTGCAGCATCTCCATCCTGACTGCAGTAACGTGAACCACATCAAACGGCTTCTCTGTCCTCCCTCAGCACCCTGACCTGCAGGCTTCATTGGGCGGCGTCCCCAGCCTCCTGTGGGGCAGCAGGGTTGGGGGGGCACTGGGATGCCAGCAGGTCCAGGGCACCGAGGAGCTCTGGGGTTCAGGCGGTCAGGCCAGTTCTTTGCCTTGCTTTTCTTCAACGCTGCCTCGGAGCAAGTTTGTGGGAAAGAACAGCAATAGGAAAGCAACGGGCTTCGGGAAAGGCTTTGAAGAATTAGTTGATACTCAGAGCCTAATACTCACTGGGAGGTATGAATTCCAGGGAGCAACTCTCCAAGAATCGTGGGGAGCAGCCCTTGTTTTCCACACATGGTATCCGGGTGTTTCTTTTCAGCTGGGTGAGATTAGGAGTGAGATGACTGAAGCCCATGTGTGCAGCTGGAGCCAAGATTGCCATCTTGGAATTTGTTCTTAGGAAGCAGGATCGGAAGGGAAGCACGACGAAGTTTGCAGTTTGGACTCCACCTCAGAACTGTGAGTGAAACTGAGAGGCAGGAACACAAAGCGCTTGGAGAAAAAGACAACATATTTAGCGGAGTAAACTCTTTCTAGTAACATCATAAAAAAGTTTATTAAAGTTTTTATGAAGTATTTGTCCTTTTGGCAGGACAAGTGCAGAGGGGAGAGAGGCGCAGTGGAAAATGTAACCAAAAAGTCTGCTGCAGTTGGAGTCTGAAAGCTCCGGGGACTTGATCGTTCCTCAAACCAACCAAACAAAAAGCGATCAATCAGAACCTGGTTCACTCTGTAATCTACAGGGTTGTTTTAAAGAGTAATGAAGAGGTAAGGGCCCAGCAGAGCAGGGTTAACTTTCACCGCCCTTTTATTGCAGTTGTGTTACATAAAAGACCCAAAAGCTCTTACTTTGGAGGGAGAAGCTCCTGGTGGGTGTCCAGGAACCTCTCTGAGCGTGAACTCTGCCATCAGGACAGTTCCCAAGCCCCGGGAGCGCGGGGCCTTTCATCCACGGGCAGAGGGGATGGCACCACAGGTCGGGTCGATGCCCGAGCTCGCCGCTCGTGTGCTCCCTGTAGGGGACAGGAGGTTGTGCTCGTGCCTCTGCCTTGTGTTCATCTCTCATCCCTTCTGATAATTTCTATAGAGACTGGTGAAAAATGAAGCTGGTTATCTTGTATCAACAACTATATAATGTTAGTTGAGGCTATTCAGAGATAAATACACAGAGCTCCTAAGATTAGTCCTGAGTGCTTGCTTCAGTCCGATGGCTTCTGCTTGCCGCCCTTGGGCAGGAGCGCTTTCTGGGCCCGCCAGGATTCGGCTGCTTGCCCGCTTTTCACACGAGGCGGGGGGACACACACGCGTTTTCCCCAGGTCTCTGGTGTTTCTCCGTTCAGTTGCACTGTTGAACTCTGGGGTTACGGAGTTCCGCAGGAGCAGCCCGACGATGAGGCTGGCTGGTTTGCGGGCACCGCCGGCTGTCCTGCTGCTGGAGTGGGTGGCCAACAGAAGGCATGTGCTCTCCAAGAGTAGCGTTTAACAGTCTACGCTGAGACCCGAGAGCATGCAGGGTTTTATTTGCTCTCCTCCGGCTGAGGCCGGGGAATGAGAGCTGCTGTAGTATCAGCCCATTGGACCATTGGTCTTGTTCTATGTCCAGCAGTACCAGATGCTTCAACAGGAGGAGGTGGAGGGAGAATAACTCATTTTCTGTAATGAAGGTGAACAAAAAGATTATTTCTAAATCCTTTGGACCCTTTCTTTGTAGAGGTCTCTTGATACATTCTTTCAGATCAGATATACACACTTGCTGTTGGCTACAGGTGGGAGGGACACCAACCCTACATCATTTCCAGCATGATGCTATTGATAATGAATGTACCTTGTATCTGCCTCGTTCCTGCCATTCCTGACGCCCAGTGCTTCCAACAGCCTGATGTGTTTTATCCCATGCCCTTCACTCCTGCCACGGCCAGGAGATCAGTGATACAGAAATGCTGAAGCACGTGCGAACGTCAGACCAGAATCCAGGGAGTAGATAGTAGATGACAGCTCAAAAGTAGATGTCTCAAAGTAGATGGCAGCTGTGAATTTTGGTTTCCTTAATGTATCTGAAGAAACATGTGAGCAAGCGCTTTGAGAGGAGTTAGTGACTCTGGGTTATGAGCATGAGATATCTTGGGGCCTAATTTCAAATCTACCAATGCTTTCACTTGAAGATGTGAATGCCTGGGACCTTTGAGAGCAAGCTGTGTTTTCACACCGTGAGGGGAAAACCAGCAGTATTTTCAGAGTGTTTTGGAGTGCAGGGCTTTATAAAATCATCTTTTACTGCTCCTTGATGCTCTTTCATCCCCATGTTTGGGGGTAGGGAGGAAGCTGTAGCCATGAGGACTGGAGACAGAACCATCATTTGGCTCTGGTTTTGCACCTTTTTGCATTTAGTGTGAGACTCTGGGTCCTGTGAGGCCAGTGAAGACCTTTGGCTCTTCAGGCCTGGAAAAAAAGGAGAGAGTAAGACCAGAAAGTCTGGTCTGCCTGGTGCTTTGCCAAGACATGACAGTATGAAATATCCCCCTTTTGATTAGCGAAGCAGGCGTGTGCAAGTACCTCTTGAAGGTTGACTGCAGAGAGCAGGAGACTGTTTCAGCTGGACATTTTGGATTTTGATTGAATTTTCTCACAATCTGAATTTTCTAATAATTCTTCCTCCCCTCTCCAGTCTCTTTTTTTGTGATGGGGTTTTGGTTTTTCAATCATGCGGTAGAACAATGCGTTGGACAAAATTTTTTACCAGTTCGTTCCTTGGGTGGAAGTTCCCCAGAGGAACTGTGCAGTCCATGAAATGCCTGTGTTTGCTTGCTCCCAGTGACCAGTGCCGAGCTTGCTCAGCTCCCAGTGACCCCCGAGACGGTGCTCAGGGAAAGTGCTCTTGCACAACCAGGTCAGCCGCCGCTCTCTGGCCGCTCCAGCCCTTCTCGGGCTGCAGGAGTGAGCAGGGACCTCTCTGTGCCTCAGCTGGCAGAGAAAAGCAGAGCGTTTAGCGACAGGCTCTGCTGCAGCTGGAAGAGACTTGGCTTTAGGGAGATGTGGGTGTGGTTGTCTCATTAAACATTTTTTTGCCAAGAGCCTGCGGTTTCCTCGTCTGCCTGCGTGAGCGGTTGGAGCAGCTTGTCTGAGACTACCCTACGGTGATGGGACGGTGGCTGTGGCTGCAGTGGCTTTTACTGCTTTCCCAGGAGTGTTCATCCTTCCCTTGGGTTAGGGAGAGCTTTTTCAACCTTTATTTTATATAATCTGTATTTACAAAGGCTCTTCTTCTGCAGAGCTTGCTTTCTTCTCCTAGGTTATCTATGTGCCTCGCCCAGGAGCTTTCAAACAATAAAAGATAGTTATGTTTAGCACTTGTCCCCCCTCCTCCTCCTTGGGCAGCCCTAAAGCCTTGATGTGAGCTGCCCAAGAGCTCTGCTAGGAGGGACATCGGGAACAGTGGGAGTTGCACAACCCTCCATCTGCTGAACAGCAGTGGGGGAAGGAGCATCAGGCCATTTGCTCAGCTCTCAGAGCAAACTTGCCCCCCAAAAGGGAAAATCTTGTTTTGTGCTGCTCTGGAGATGGAACTCCACGCTGCAGAGAACTTCGCGCTAGGTTTTGTTTCTTGTAGGCGGGAAAACAAGTCTTTTGTTATAAACAGCACCGAGTCTTTGCAGAATATTGACCCCGTAACGAATGGGGGGAAATTGAGTCCAGGCTGAGCTGTTTTTCCTCTGTAGGGCAGGGATCCCCCCCACTATACACCGGGTCAGCAAACACGGGGCATTGCCTCCAAGCTATGCACCCCGCAAGCGTCGCCTAACCCTGCCCTTGCTGGTCATCCCCTAAGGTGGGAATGGAGGGGCTGAGAGCATGGAGGGAGGCGAGGAAGAAGTGAGGGGGGACAGAGAAGGCGGGGGGCTGCCCGGGGGGGACGGCGGCGTGGCGGGGTGGCAGCTGGGGTGGGGGGAGGCTCGGGGCAGGAGGAGGTGGAGAGAGAAACCGGGGCAAGAACCGCAGCGCTCGGATGGTCAGGAGCTGCGGCTTGAGGGGAGGTCGCTGCTTTTCCACTGATGGTCAGACCTCGGTGAAAGCCTTAATGATTTAAAAATTATTTTCCCCACCGCCCTGCCCACATCTCCTCATCGCTGCCTCTCCTAACGATGTTCCCCCTCCAGCCCGGCCTCCGGCACAACGTCTCCGTGCTCCTCCCAAGGACCCTGCCATGCCGTCCCTGCCCGGGTGCTGCCCAGCTGAAAGGCCTCCCCGCTCTCCTCCTCGCCCTGCAGCGGGCGCAGTCTCCTGCACCCCAGGAGCCTGCCGTATTCTTCCCTCCGCGCTTCTCCCCCCTCATCGCGCCAGCGACCCCTCGTTTTACTGCTGCTGTCTTCAGTACCGTAGACCCTTTGCAGTCCAGCTGGCAGAGATAGTGAAGCACGTACAGCCCGCTTGCTGTTGTGCGTGCAGACCGTTGCTTTGCAAATGCCTTTCGGTTACAGCTCACCTTCTTTGAACTCTTCTACACCATTTTTATTCTGCAGGATTAGACTCTTCTCTGCAGACTGGAGACTGATAAAATGACAGATCTCCGACTTTAATTTTAACTTTCTCTTTCTCAATTGTCTGCTCTTTACAGCAGAGTGAAGCCAGTCGGGGGAATTTCCCTACAAACTGTTTTGATTGCGTTCCTTCCAAGTTATATGTACTATTTAATGTTGCGGAAAGACCAAAGCCAGTTGCCGTCTCTCAGCAAAGTCCATCTTCTGTCCAGATAGCCCAAAATGTCCCGGGTGAATGGCTGTGCCTGGTCTGCAAGGCTGGTGCAGGCTCCTTCCCCACCAGTGAGCAGGGTCCAGGTTTCCACTGGAGGGACGGAGGCTCTACCTGTGCTGCCTGCTGGTGTGGGCAGGTCCGGGTGGGTGCACTGGGGTTACCGAGGCCGTCCGCCTGCCCAGTGACCCCCCTGGCTGCTGCACGTGTTTTCCAAGTGCTTTTGGAGGTCTTCCTGATCTTGACCTGCTGAAGCGGCTGCCTGTGGTTCCCAGCGGCGTGGGGATGTGCGTCGAGTACTCCTGGTACTGTCGGCAGGTTGATAATCCTTCCAGACGGGGAGAGTTGTATTGGTGGGTTATATTAAAAAATAGACTCTTCTCCTTTTCTTTCCCAGTGCCCTGCACACAGGGATGCCCTCCGCCTCCCACAGGGCAACCAACAGCTATGTCCAGGGGACCTTGGACATTCCTCTTCTCACCAAAACCATGGGCCAGTGCCTGGATGAGACTGTCGCACGGTTTCCTGACCGTGACGCCTTGGTCTTCTGCCGAGATGGGGTTCGGAAGACATTTGCTCAGTTCAAAGAGGAGGTGAGTGCCTGGTTTGCCCCTCGGGGAGCCCAGGTGGGTGGATAACGGCAGCAGCAGGCGTGATGGAGAAATGGGAAACGATTTCATCGCTCAGCTCAGGAGTGAGGTTGGTCGTATGTAGATCTTCATCCTGGCTCTGAGCGGAGGGTGATAGCACCTCCCCAGCACACACCGATGGGTCTGTGCTGCCTTTGTCCTCCTTAGAGTCTTGACATCAAAGGGAGAAAGTAGGGTATATAAAATCTGTGCTGAATATCCCAGAATGGCCCTTCATACTTGAAAATTATCACCCCTATCTGATGTGTTTTGGGCTGAGTCATGGTGTTTTTCTCAGCTGGAGTAGTCTCCAGCTCTTGTATTAGTCACTCTGCTCTGACTGTCAAAAGTCCTGAGTGTGTAGAGGTTTCCAGTCCAAGCACAAAGGCAACTGAGCAACGTCAAGGGCTTGGTCTTAATATTGTATGCAAAAACATGTGTATGTATGTGTGCATATTACATACAAATATATATTTATATGTATTCTGAATGGAGGGGCAATATTTCAAGGCTAATGACCTGGAAAGTTTCTATTAAATGTATGATATGATCTTAAATAGGAAGAATTATTTGAGGTTTTTTGAGATTTACTGGAGTTTTGGCTACATCCATTCAGATAAAAAAGATTAGCTGTGTTCACCCTAATTTGAAAAAGTAGTCTGTAATTCAGAACTAAAACAGAGAGTAGCTATTCCTCAAATTCGTATCTCCTACAAGGTGGATTTCATAAATTCATCTGAGAATAACATAACAAAGTCCTACAAACTTTCCCGAATCCCTCGGAGTATTTATGCATACATCTGCACACCTGAAACACGCTTACCATCTTGCAAAATAAAGTAGTCGTTAATATAATGGCTGACTGCACGTTAATGAGGATAGGAACCCCAGACTGGTCAAAAATGACTTGATACAGTTTTCCTCACCTGAGTCCTTTTGGAAGTAAGTGATATGCCAGAACGGAGGCAGACCCAAGGGTGTAGATGGGCCCAGCATGCGGGTAAGGCTTAGTCCTAAGTTGAGTCAACGAGGAGCCAGGCACTAAACAGCCTTTGGGCAAGAACTAATTTGCAACTATTTGGAGATAATTGCCTATTTTGGTTTCCCTCCTGCTTTGTTGTGTTGTCCCACACTTGTTATTTTTATGGGTTCAGCCAACCTGCTAAGGTCTGCGCTCAGGAGGTGCCGCCGCAGCAGAGGTACGGTCTGCCCGCTTTCAGCTGTGAAGACGATGCTTTTCCCCCAGAAAGCAGCGCCTGGAGACAGACAGCCCCCGCTGCGTCCTGCGTGTCATCCTCAGGCTCTTCTCTTCCACTTTACAGGTGGACCGGGCGGCAGCTGGGCTTCTGGCTCTTGGCCTGAAGAAGGGAGACCGACTGGGAATGTGGGGTCCCAATATGTACCAGTGGGTTCTCATGCAGTTTGCAACTGCTCAGGCAGGAATCATCCTGGTAAGGAGTTCGCCGTGTCTGGGTTGTTAGTAGTCTGTTGGGAAAGGAAATGGAGACAAAGAAGCAACAGGAGATACTGGAGAGTAAAGTTTATTGTCTCCTTTATTCCATGCTCTTATCCAGCACGTTGGCTATAGCTGAATCTGGTATTTAAACAAGATCAGTCTTTATAAATTATAAACAGTTATTTAGATCCCTCCTAAGTAGGACCTGTATTGCTTCATGGTGTAAATGCCCACGTAGTCCGAGCTGCATATCCCCCAAAGTTGATTTTCATTTGAGAGTATGACCTGGCACATTCACCAAAATGTGTCTTACTTAGACCGTGCACCCTAGTAAGGACCGCACTGTACCTTCTCGGGGTTCATCCTGGTGTCTGCTCAGACACAGTAACAGGGTGAATGAGTATGAATCTGATGTGAACCTGACTCCAGTGGCCAATACTGCTTCTGTGGAGAGTTGGACAGGAGAAAGCTGGTATTTTCACGATTGTCTGTTAAGAAACCTGACTTGCCTTTGAGTTTTGAGTCTTCAGTTCAGTGGATTGAATGCCTGGGAGACAGAAGGTCTGGTTTCGGTTCCTGGAATTCTGTTGTGACTATCTGACCTCACATAAGTCTCTTTTCTGATAGTTTTCTTTCATGCAAACACAGGATTCAGCTAATTTTTCTGGTGAATGTGAAATCCCTACAGTGGGGAGCTCTTACTTCTGCGTGTTGGAGAGGAGGAGAGGCTTCGAGTGCGGCTTGTCCCTGGGAGAACTTTTCTGTTGGAATATATATTTTAGGGGAGAGGGTTTTCAAGGCAAGGGTAACCCTGATGAACGTTCTTGTTTCTCCCTCTTAAGGTATCTGTGAATCCAGCCTACCAGGCCCTTGAGCTGGAGTTTGTCATCAGGAAGGTTTGTATGGAACTTGCTGGTAGTGCTAATTGATTCGTTATGAGAACACATACAAGCAGCTGTCTTAAAGTGGGACACGGTATGGATGAGCTTCTGGTTAAGCACTTGGGTGTATCAGGGAGAGCTGTCTGGAGAGCGGGGCTGGTGGTGGCCATGCAGAGGGAACGCCACCACGCAATGACCGAGGGGATGAAGCTGCAGTTAAGTGGCCGCGTTTGCTGTTCCCTTTGGCTGCCACCCTGTCTGATAGACTTCTGCATCCTTCTCATCCCTCCCCCTCTGCTAACAACCAGGTACTGCCAATATTACACCAATAACAACCATATCTGCCAGCGGCTGTTTACTAGGGAACGAGGAAAACAAGGGAAGACTAAATACCTGAGCCAGGAAGAAGCTGGCAGCCAGGACAGCAGAGACTAATAGCAGAGCATGACTGCAATCTCTAGAGGCAACATCTGTCTTAAATCAGTTCTAACTTGCCCACATGCTCCAGCCTGCCCAGGAGGGAGGGCACCACGTGGCCATCCTGCCTGACTCAGGGCCATCCTGCCTACTCCTGCTCAGGGCAACAACCACCATATGGGATTTTAACCTTGAAGGTAGAAAGGAAGAAGACTCAGAAAGGTCCAGCCTACTTGGTAGCTTGTTTTCTCCTTCCCAGATGTGTCCTAGGCCTTGCTAACTTTGAGTTTAACCTGGTTTAGGTTCTAGGTATTGCCACTGCTTGACATCTTTCTGCTGTCTGCTTGTGGCTGGCTCATTACCCTCATATTAACCCCATGCAACGCTACAGGCTTGGGGAGGAGTGGCTGGAGAGCTGCCCGGCGGAAAGGGATCTGGGGGTGCTGGTTGACAGCCGGCTGAACGTGAGACAGCAGTGTGGCCAGGTGGCCAAGAAGGCCAACAGCGTCCTGGCCTGTATCAGCACTAGTGTGGCCAGCAGGAGCAGGGCAGGGATCGTGCCCCTGTACTCGGCACTGGTGAGGCCGCACCTTGAATCCTGTGTTCAGTGTTGGGCCCCTCACTACAAGAAGGACGTTGAGGTGCTGGAGCGTGTCCAGAGAAGGGCAACGGAGCTGGGGAGGGGTCTGGAGCACATGTCTTATGAGGAGCAGCTGAGGGAGCTGGGGGTGTTCAGTCTGGAGAAGAGGAGGTTGAGGGGAGACCTTATCGCTCTCTACAGCTACCTGAAAGAGGGTTGTGGCGACGAGGGTGTTGATCTCTTCTCCCAAGTAACCAGCGATAGAACGAGAGGAAATGGCCTCAAGTTGTGCCAGGGGAGCTTTAGACTGGATATCAGGAAAACTTTCTTTACTGAGGGAGTGGTCAAGCATTGGCACAGGCTGCCCAGGGAGGTGGTGGAGTCACCACCTTTAAAAGTGTTCAAAAAACGTGTGGATGTGGCACTTTCGGACATGGTTTAGTGGGCACGGTGTGTTGGGTTGATGGTTGGACTTGATGATCTTAAAGGTCTTTTCCAACCTTAATGATCCTGTGATTCTGTGATATACATGCCTGGGTTTGAGTTTGCAATGTGCAGAGCACCAATCAGTTTAAACAGTTCTGGCTCCTTAGCTCCAGTAATGAGGAATCTGGGCTGCTAAACATTTGACAACTAGAAATTAATCCTAGGATTAAGAAGCTAACTTGCTCATCTGTGGTTTGTTGAGCTTTAAATCAAAGGCTGATATCAGAAGAGCTGGAACCAGCACCATCCAAGTTCTGGCTTTATCTAGAAAGAAGTGGATCATTTCGAGCAACAAAGAGAGACTTTTCTTTTGCATCAGTAACTCTATAATTTGGTTGCTGGGCTGCAATTTGAGTTCCCATTTCATCCTTCATTTAATCCTCTTATGGTGTCACTCCTGTTCTCACACGTTGGGATTAAACGCAGTGCTGCAGTGAAGCACATTTCTTCCAGTGTGGATGTCCTCCTGCTTCTCTCACCAGCTGGAAATGTAAATGGCTGTAACTGAATGTAAATGTAAAAGTACTTTCCTTTTTTCCCTAGTGAGACCTGGCTTTTGTCTTCCCTTCCATCTCTGTGTGTCAGATTCTGCTCGGATTTTTCTCCTCCAGTGTAAATCTGGAGTGTTGATGGAGTAAGAGCAGAAACGTGCTTCAGCTCCATTGGGGATTATGCCTGTCTCGCCCTCCCAGGATTTCTAGTGTTCGTAGTTTTCCCATGTATCTTTGGCACTGGGATCTCTGACGTCCCTCACTCCCCTAATTACTCGTTTGTGTTTGTTTACTTGCACAACAAAACCCCTGAAGACTTTCGGGCTTTGCCTGTTAGATCCTGCCAGCCTGTGCAGTCCCTTCCTTGCTCCATCAGGTTCCCTCCCTTTGGCATACACAGCGGTGCGTGCCGAGTAACCGTTCTTCTGATTCCTCCCGTATTTCCAGGGCTTTGTCAAAGCAAAGTGATGCCAGCTTTCATGTGGCAGGTCCTTTGAAGATGGATCCGCTGCCATTCAGGTTGAGACCAAGTGGGAGATGCCCAACAAGAGACCTTTATCTCATGTAGCGTCTGTCCTGCAAGCTCCTCTCCTCCTCTGTTTTGCAAAGCGGGTTCAACCACGAGAGTGGTTTGAAGGAACTAATAGTAAAAAGTTACAGAGGCCCAAAACATCCCAGACCAGACTCAGTCCCTTGGGTTCTGGGCAGACTTCCAGAAAATAGAGCAAATGTTTGTCCTCCCTTCTGACAAACCCCAGAGGGTACTTACAAATAATTTACTGGCATAGCCTTGGTCTCCTTATTTCATGGACCTTGGGAAAATAATGAAAACAGCCCAGTAAATCATTTATGTAAATAATTTATTTGACAAGAGTGCGTTTTTTGGAAGATGAAAGTAGTTTGCAAATCTGGGTCAAATTCAGCAAATCTCCTCTGCTAAAAGAGAAATAGAAATTCTTTGAGTAATTAAAGCGCTTTGTTTCAGGATTGTGTAAATCTAAAGGTTGAATGAAAAATTTTTCAATTTTCAAAATGGCTAATGCTTTAAAAAGAGGTGGAAAAATCTTAGGAAACAGAACACCTTAAAAAAAACCCCAAACAACAAAACAAACAAAACCCAAAGAACCAACAAAACCTTGGCTTGACCTGAGAGTCAGTCTTTAGGTTTCCTTGTTTTTCCAAAGTTTCTCAAACATCCTCAGTTCAGATACACTCAATTGATTTTTTTTTTTTTTTTTTCTTCCCATATTTTGGGACTCCTAATCTGAAAAATCAGTTGTTTGCCTTGTGCTCGCAATGAGGAGTGTTGATCCTCGGAGAAGAGGGAACCTCAGGCTGCAGCTCTGCTCTCTTGCCCAGCCAAGAGCAACCAGCCCGTCCCGAGCCGAACGCCAGGGAGGAGCAAAGCACCAACCGCACACCTGGATCAAGCACCCCGCACCCGGGGCGCTGGGCGTGCGGTAACAGCACCCTGCCCTGCCTTCGCGGGCTTTTAGGAGCGCGCGGCTGTGAGGGCTCGGTTTGCGTTTGCCCGCGGTGAACCTGCCCGCGGGGGCACATCCCCACCTCTGGGGCACATCCCCACCGCGGGAGGGTGGCTGCTGCACCCTCACTGCGCAAAGTGTGATGTCATGCTCTTCAGCGGACCTTTAAACCACTGCACACCGTGGCTTTTACTAGGAAGGGTTAAAAAAGTCTCACTGGAGAATGCTCGTCGTACCACGTGCTTACAGAAACAAGCTATGGAGAAAATCCCGGTGCGGTGTTAACGGCTAACGCTCGCTGCGCGGGGTCGCGGGGCTGCGCACGTTCCTGTGTCGGTGGTGGCTGCTCTTTACCGTGTCTTGAACATCAACCCGATCTGACTTCTCATGAGCTTCTGTCTCCCTTCACAGGTTGGCTGTAAGGCACTGGTGTTTCCCACTCAATTTAAAACACAGAAATACTACGATATTCTGAAGCAGTCATGTCCTGAGCTAGAAAAATCCAGTCCAGGGGGAATAAAGAGCAAAAGGTGAGTTGGGGACATCTGGTGTCTTTGCACTGACCTCACAGCAGTGTCCTGCCGTGTGTCCTCTCAGCTGCCCAGCACAGGCTCTAGCGGAAGGAGGACGCGCACAGGGTCTCACCTGGAGGGGACGGGTTAGGCTGTCCTGGAGGCTCACCCTGGCCCCTGTACAGCTCTCCAGGCAGTTTTCTCCTTGCTCCGCTGTGGCTGATGGTATTTTTCTTTCTACCAGGCTACCTGACTTATCCATTGTCATCACAGTGGACTCCAAGCTGCCTGGCACCTTCCACATGGATGAAGTGATGCAGGCGGGGGACAGCAGCCATATGAAGCGGTTGAGAGCCGTGCAGCGGACGCTCTCCTGCAACGAGCCCATCAACATCCAGTTCACTTCGGTAGGTGCTTCTGCCCGCTCCATGCCTCGTGGTTGTGTTCCGTGCTGGGGACGCAGGGAAAGATGTGTGCAGTGCTGAGCATCCTGTGTCCTTTGCCTTCTGCCCTCTGAGGCCAAGCCCTGGTTCCATCTTCTGCTGTAGGATGGAGGAAATGTTCTAGCATTTCCCCTTGATTCTTCCATTCTCTCTGCTCAGCCCTTTCTCAAGGGCTGGCGGAGACGCGAGGCTGTCGCGTGAATTCTGTGCAACTGAAGTTGGACCGTTTTTTTGTTTGGCTTGGGATTAAGATGCTGTTAAAGAAGAAGATAAAGTCTCCCAGGTCGGGATGGAGAATGAAGTGCAAGATGACCCCAGAACCTGCTGGGGAAGTCGCCCCTGAGAGGACGCGTAGCTCATCCTCAGAAAAGGCGGCATCGTTGCGTAATGCCCTGTGTCTTTCAGGGGACAACGGGAAGCCCCAAAGGAGCCACCCTCTCTCACAGGAACATTGTGAATAATGCCAATCTGATCGGCCTGAGGCTGGGGATCACACAGCAGGTGGGTCTCGGGGAGAACAGAGTTTGGGGTGGTCTCCGCTGCCGCAGAGAGACCACGTGTGTGGAGAGCATTGGTGCTTGCTCAGCAGAAGGGCAGGATGTTTTGCTGCAAATGACATTGGGGGATACTCGTGCATAACATTTTTCATTTCAGTGGAGATGTTTCATTTTAGCTTCGTGTGAAGTGGTTTTGGGGAGGAAAAAAAAGATACCTTTTTGTGGGGGGGAAATTGTGAACATAATCACTTTTCATTTTGGTGAATACTCATTTCAAATAATTATGAGACTCTGGATGTTAGCTTCGAAACCTGTTGAATGAGGTTTTAATTTTTTTTACATCATTTCAGTTGCTGGCTGGGGTAAAACCACGACACATGTATACAGTCTCGTAACTCTTATCAGGCTATGACCTTTCTATTTGTAGTTTGTTTTAAAAATTGTTAAAGGCAAATATTTTCTTTTTAAGTTCTGAAGTAGTTACTTCTAACACAACAGCTTTGATCCAGAAAAAAGATGGGTTGCTGCAATCAGTCCTCAGAGCCTTTGGTGTTTCTAAAGACAAAATAAAATTAATAGCATGTGCTAACTCCTGCGTATTTCATGCCTCATGAAGAGTGAGGTCATTCCACTACCACTCTTCTCTTCTGGCATATCATAAAATAATGTGTAAGCAATACCAGACCAAAAAGTCCAGCAAAGAAAAGACGTTGGACAATTACGGAATGAAATTTTGGCATTAAAAACTTCCCAGACTGTTTTTTAGCAAAGGCAGGAAGCATCAGCGCCATGTTTCCACCTATTGGGAACACGGATGAGTGTCAGGTTTCCAGCGAGTTTTCAGTGAATCAGGGAAAACTTGTCTGTTCAGATCTTTCCCTGTCAGCAGTGAGATGGGCTAGTCACGGACTGGAAGATCTCCTCTCCTCACTGGTGTCTTTGGCTTGATCCCAGGACTATCGCGTTGGCCTCCCCGCACCCCTTTATCACTGCCTGGCATCGGTAGGAGGCTGCATGGTGATGGCTCTGCACGGGTCCTCCTGCGTCTTCTCATCGCCCAGCTTCGAGGGGAAGGCTGCTCTGGAGGCAGTGTCTCAAGAGAAGTGAGAGTTTGTTTGTGTCTTTCTGCAGAGGAGTCCGTCGCCTCACGGCGATGCTTTCTTCCCTTGTCTCGCCTGCCAGGCTGTTGCTCATGCCCTTCCTTCGCACGATGGGAGAGGCAGGTTTGCTGGTGCACATACTCGCACGGGCACTTCAGGAGCCTAAATCCGGCCTTTTCAGCTGCACTTGGGAATTTGTTGCACTTCTCTCTTTCCCAAAAATAAGGGATCCTTCAGGTCACCATAGGGCTTTGGTTGGAAAGTATAGCGGCATCTCGGTTTGCTGTGGCTGGTGTGTTTTCACACCTAACCACCTGCCCTCCTTCTCCAAGTCCAGCTTTGCTGCTGAGATAGTTGCATTTCCAACTTGTTCTTCGTGTGTAGCTTGTAAAGCAAAAGAGCTATCATTGTGTATGCATAATACACACATATATGGATATTTATATATGGTTTTATATGTACGTCTGTATACGTGCATGGATGAAGGGCACATCTGTAGTGCCTGCCTCCGTGCTGCTGCTCCGCAGCCCCGTGTGCGGTGGGACGGGATGGGGTGCTGAGCTGGGGCTGCCCCTGGTTCCAGCTCTGCCTTTCTCTCCCCTTCCTGAAGATGCTCCTTTCTACATGGCACGCCAACCATGTTTATAGACATGCTCTCCCAGCCAGACTTTGACTCCTACGACCTGTCAACTCTCCGGGGAGGTAAGTCTCAGAACTCAAATGGAAGAATCCCGAGAAACTGGGTATTACTGATTTCCTGCTGGGAGGCTGTATTAAGCTTTGCGAGCAAATGGCTCTCCTGGAGAGAAGAGTTTAGTTGCACGAGCCTTGTGTTTCACTGTTAATTTGATGCTACATTTCCTTTCCTTTCCTTTCCTTGGGGTTTCCTTCAAGAATTATGTATTTTTAGGACCCTTCTTTCATCTTAAGGCAGGACCTTTCTGTTTTACCCGCAAGGGAAGGCACCAGGAATAGCCTGGGTTGGCTCAACTCTCGTCTCGCCAGCCACCACCGTGTGGCAGCAGATGCTTTGTGTGCTTTAGGCTGCTGCAGTCCCTAAAGCAGAGCTACTCTGCGGCTTCTCTGAAGTTTCCTGCCTGTTTCTGAAGTCATTCATCTAAGCCCTGGAGAGGGTGTGATGACGTACGCTGGAGAGGGTGTGATGACGTGTGCTGGAGCTTTCTCTCTTGTCGCGGACAGCCTCGGAAATAGCTGAGCCGAAACGGGGAGACCACCAGCCCTTTGAGGCAATGGCGGGACGGAGAGAAGATGGTGCTGGAGAATAAAGAAGCGTTTAAGCAGATTACCTAATCATCTCTGTTTACGTGAAAAATGATCTTGTCTCATCTTGTTCCCCAGCAAAGGCTATATATTACCCTACTCTTTTGTCCTGTCATCCTGGGATGGAACAGGTGAAAGTTAGGTCTGCCCTCTCCCAGAAGGGCTGCTCTCTGCAAGGCAGGAGGAGAGGTTTTGGTTTTATGGTGGTGGTGATCAATGGGAGTGTTTGTCCTGCTAAAAATCTGTGCCTCTTTCTGCTCTGACTCTTACCGTTTCGGGAACTGCAGCTTGGACTAGGTTTGTGCTGTAGAGTTTATTTTCCTAACGAGTTAAGTCTGCCAGCCCTTAATACATTCAGGCAAACCGGCTTCACTGCAGCCTTTGCTTCTGGAATAACTAGGACCTGTACCCATAAAAATAGAAAGTATTTTGACAGGAACCGGTGTATCCCAAAGGTCTTGCCAGCATTTAAATCTGGGAGTGCAGAACGTTCTGAGAGACCACTCCTGGGAATAAAGAGATGGTTTCCAAGACGGTCATCTTTTCCTCTCTCCTCCAGGAATCATTGCAGGTTCCCCTGTTCCCCCTGAGGTCATGAAGATGATTATCACCAGGATGCACATGCCGGAGATCGTGGTGAGTCGTGGTTGCTGTGGCTAGAGCTGCCAGTGGTGTTTGTCATGGTGAGACCCCGACTTTGGGCATCTCTGCGCCGCAGCGGTGCCGGAGCCGCTGGGATCAGGCGTGATGGGACCGTGGGCGCGAGGCCAGGCTGAGGGCTGAAGGCGTGGAGGGGCTGGGGGGAGGAAGGGGGATTCTGCCTGGTCGCTGGTGGGGTGCCTGGAGGGGGAAGCTGTGTAAGAAGAGAAGACGTTGCTTTCCGCGTCGTAAACGGAGCGTCTGCTGGTGCGTTTCCGAGCTTTTACAAACGCTTCTGTTGTACGTGCTGCAAGGATGAACGGTTACGGACGAGGCGCCGCTGGTTTGTGCCGGTGCGGGTGGGTGCATGCGCTCATCCTGCTGTGGAGCTGCCAGGTTTCCTTCGCCACCCCGGTTCCTTCGCCACCCCGGGCTGCGCGCGGATACGTCCGTGGCGCACGCCGAGCGTTTGAGCGCCCGCACGTGAGAGCGGTGCCGCCGGCACGCGCAGCGCCGGGCACCGCGTCGCTGGGAGGGCAGCGCGCGCCGGGGCACGCGTGCCGCTGCTCCATCCCTGCGCCCTCCGCCCGTGCGTGAGCGTCGGCGCGTCCTGCGTGGGGGGGGGGGGGGGGACAGGCCACCAGCGCCTGGGGCGCTGGCGGTCCGGGTGGCACCTTCCGTAGGCCAGCCCTGCCATCTGCACGTGCGTGCCTGTGAGCGAGCGGCCGAGCCAAAAAAGGGGCTTTTTTTGTTTTACTTTAAAGGCGATAACTCGGGTGCCGCGCCGCGTGCCTGCGCGGAGGAAGCAGGCTGTCGTGGCGGACCAACACGCGGGGCTGGGGGTCAGATGGGCGTTCCTGTTGGCAGACCCCGACTGTGCCAGGCTTTTGCAGGGATGACCGGGGGAGCCCGGGGCATCTGTCCCGGAGCCGTCTCGGGGGCGGCCAGGGTTTTTTCCTGGGTGTGATGCTTCTAATGCCGAGCTGAAAACACCAGGGACAGCCCTGGTGCCGTTGCGCAGACTCTGCCAGGTGACGGCTACCTATTTTTATAGTAGGCTTGAGCTTGGCCTCACAAAATATTTCACAAAATATTACTGCAAGTGCCCAGGACTCGTTAGAGGTCACGTGTTCCTGCTTTGTAGAGAGAGAAATAATATAAACCCTCCCAAAGAGTTGCTCTGCCCATAGGATAAAGAGGATTAAGTCTATATTTGTACCACCGGTCTCGTGTTACTTCTGATCCCCCAGCCCTCAGCCAGACACAGGGAGACTTGTTGACTTCATCTTTGCAGCAAGAGCTTTATACAGAAGATGTACATAAGAAAATATACAATTTGATTTCTATATAGGAGACAGAGGAGTTTTCATCCTCTTAAAGGTCATTTACACTCAGTTACAGAGGAATAAATATACATATATTTATATAACTCTTTAGGATTAAAAAACACAGTTAAGTTGCAACTGTGGTATTGTAATAGCCGTGACAATAAACCACAGTCATCCTGGTGTCCTGCTAGATCCTCTGGAGTCTGGGCGGAGGGAGGAGGAGGGCGGCCAAGCCAGGCTGCACGGTGCGCACCTTCTCCTCTCGGACGTACGCGCGTCTCGGTAGACCCCACAGAGTGGGAGGGAATCCAGTCTTCGGGTGGCTTGGTTGTCGGGGTTTCCCAGTACTGCTTCGCTGAAAGGATTTCTGGCCGACCTGGAGAGACTGCTGCCTTTCGGTGTGAAAGAGCAGCTCGGTCTCACGGCCACACGTTCTTGGGCATTGCTTCACCTTTCCCCCTCAGCCCTGGCCTGCAGGGATCCCCTCCGTGGGAAGGCAGAGGAGTCTCTTCGCATGGGTTGAGACCAATTTTCCTGATCAAGCAGCTGGGGGAGGGATGCTGCTACCTTCCCACTTGCTTCCACCCCACTGGAAAGGGAGAGACAGCGACTAACTGGTTGATCGGGGACGTGGGTTACGTTGCCTCTGGGAAAGATGACTGTGTTTTACCGGCAGGATCTAGTTTAGCTTGTCTTAGTATGGTCATGCATAGTTTAGTTTTTAAAAATGCCTCTTTTAAAATATATAGATGTCGGAAAAGGTTGGAAAGGTGGATTCCATCCTGCGATCAGCAGAGAAGCGGGGATTCGGAAGGCTGGAGGTGTTTGGATATATCAGAAGTGTTTCCTGACAGGTAGGAGAAGCGTAAGGAAGGACTCAGAAGTCAGTAGTTTTCTGATGGTTGAAGTGACCGGTCACCAGGACAGGCCGTACCGGGGCCTGCTAGGGGGGAAAAAAAGAGAAAAGGCCACATGTTTAAGGGGATTTTTCCAGCAGGTAGTAAACTTCTAGAAATTGTCTGTTTATTTTTACAGTGAGTGAATGAAGCCCATCCTTGAAAGTGAAGAGTTAGGAGTCAAGGAGCCATTACGAGTTCCCACAGTAGAGGAGATGGGTTAGTCCTGTCTCTGACCTCTTCTGCCAACCCTCTATGTGACTCTTGAGTATCTTACCCAAAGTGTTGACGGTCAGTGAGCACTTCCTTGATAGAGGAAGAAACCAAAGAGTGAAATTTTCAAGAGTAGTGAATTATTCTGGTGCGCCGGTTCTGGAAATCCAGGGCAGGTAGATTTTTAGAAACAGCCAAGCAGCTTTTCATCTGAAATATCGTCAGTGACCCAAGTCACTGGTCATCCCTGAAATACAGACCCCCATAGCTGACATCTGAGAAAGCTGCCTGGCTCTCAAGAGGCATCAGAGGTACTTCATGTTCCTTAAAATTGCGTCACCACACCAGAGTGGGTTTGTGTGCCTGCATTTTGACACTCACACCTGAAGGTACCAAGCTTTGTCTTCTGCAAGACTGGAGTAAGTAGTTTTCTTTTTCATTAACACTTGTAAACTTGTTTAAGAGAGTTGGGTGGAAGGTGCTATAGAAAAACCTGGTATTATTGTCATGGTTTTCTTACTCTCATCATGGAGAAGTGAACTGGAATTGAGGTCAGGCAGGGAGAGAAGAAGGTTAAGAAGGGCCAGACCTGTAAATAAAATACATTTAAGTATTGTGGTTTAGAAAACTGAAGTTTTTGTGTCCTTAGAGCGGAACTTTACCCGCCCTATACGGAACGACTGGTATTTCCATCTCTAATCCATAAAACCTCTGGCACTGCGAAAGAAAAAACCACTTTAGGAAGGCGCGGAGCAGCTGGCATTATCCCTGACACTTTGGTCATAAATTTACTTTCTCCATCCTGTTTTGCATGTCCTTAGTGAACCGGGGACCAAACAGCCATAACTGGGCTTCGGGCTTCTGCCTCGTCCTTTCTGTTATGAAAGGGCACAGTGACAGCCCTTGTTCATACTGTGCGGTGCAAGGTCACTGCACTTTACTTAACAAATGAGCAAAGGTCCCTCTCCCAAGACCTTACAAACTTGCAGGCTCATCCAAAGTCCTTTGGAATCCATACAAGCTCCAGACCTAATCCTGGGATGGGGAAAAGGAAAATGCTTGGGATGGAGTGATGACAGTTGTGGCTTTCTCACCACTCTCTGCGCTGAATTTGATACTCTTGGTAGTTTCCAGCTGTGGAAGATGTTTGTGTGGTAGGTTTTCACAGTTGGTGTTTGGATTGGTAGATGTCAGCAAGCTCATTGCTCAAGGGAAAGTCAGCCCTGTCTCTGAATCACCTTCTGGCCCAGAACACTTTATTCAAAGAATATTTGCTGTCTCGAACCTTCCCCTTCTGGGACACTCATTTGAAGGCATCAGCCCTTGCTTTTAAATACCTGAGTGTCTTGGATGGGAATTGTAGTTGCTGAAAGGCAGGTGCTGGACTGGGAACGGCTCCTTGTGGAAGACATCTATTTCCATATGGGCTGGGCAGCCTGGGGCCAGATTTCCCAGCAATGCCCTGCCCTGGGTTTCAAACCAGACTTGGAGGACCTTTATTAGGGCAAAAGGCTGAGCATCTCCAATCAGTTAGAAAAGTAAAGCCTGTGTGATCCCAGCTCAGGGTAAGAGTGGGCTAAATCCACCCTTGTTTTGACACTTAATTACATGTTTCACCCTTGCTTGCTGCCCCAGGCCTGTCTTTAGCCCCGTGTTTGTTTTACAGGCTTGACTCCATGCCCGATGCTCCAGGCAGAGCCTCTGCTCTGGGAGCCCGTGGAGCCCAGTATTGCCAGGAGGTGGAGTAGCTCTGAGCGGAGGCGTCGGTGGGTGAATGCATGAGCTGTTTTGAGCCAAACCCTAGTGTCACTGAAGTCAGAGACAAAAGTCCCCCGTACCTGTGGTGGCATCAGGGTTTGCTGTAAGTCAGGCTAAAAGCTAAAAGGTAGGAAGCGGCTCTAGGAACCATCTTACGTGTTTAATGGCGGCTTCCCTTCTTGGACCTCTTGGTGGGGAGCTTGCAGGTGCGGAGGGCCGGGGTGTCTCTGATGGACTGCCCCCGGTACTGCGCGGGCGTAGAGCAGGTCTCATCGGTGCGGGTGTGATTGCCCTTCAGCCACCTGGGACATGGGGAGAAGGAAGACCAGGAGTTTACAGGAGGTACAAACCATCATGGGCAACACTCACACCATGAACGGGGAGGACAGGCTGGAGAGCGAGCTGCTGAGCGCCTGCGCAGCCTTCGGCAGCCTCCTCTTGCCTGGCACAGCTCGAGGAGACCCCCAAGGAGACCCCGGGAAATGCGGGGAGGGAAGGGGCGCGCGGTGCCGTACTTGCGCAGGTGTGCTAGCTGGCAATTGCAGTGCCAGGCATTTCGGGAGAGCATCAGTGTCTCCATTTTGTCGAAGGGGAAGTTGCGGGGCAGCTGGGTGAGCCGGTTGTTCTCCAGGTGAGCGGTCTTCAGCACGGTCACACCGGCGAACGCGTTGTCTGCAAACTAAAGCACAAAGGTTTCTGGTGAGGAACACTGAGTTAGGGAAGGGGAATTCAACCCCGAGTGCCTCTGTTCAAGGCTTTTAGTGCCACAAGCATGGAAGCAGCAAGAGGAGGAGCGGTGGAGAGGGGTCCTGGCTCGCTGGAAGCCCTGGACACCTAAGAGAAGCATCAGGATGGTGGGCTTGTAGGTGATGGAGTCTCCTGCCTGACCAAATCCATGTGGGATTGTCTTTGCAGCCACACTCCTAAATAAAGTGATGTCTGGCAGCCCTCTTTATTTTTGAGCCATACTCCTCCGTTCTAAATGAAGATATTTTCTGTGTGTATTCCTTTCCAAGGCTGGAAATCCTCCCAGCGCCTGTTGCCTTGCCTGTCCTGGAACGGCTGAAGGAGGGAGTGTTTGTGGCGTCTGAAGGGGCTGTAGACTTTGGCAGTGCCCGGGGGCTCCAAGTGGAAAGTTACACTTGGCATCTGAGCAGCGTAGAAATAGAGGCTGGTTTCCAGCACCTCAACCTCCTCCGTTTTTTTCTCATTTCTAGTGGCTTGTTTGCAAGGGATGCTGCAAGATTTGTCTTTTCTCAACTAACAGGCAGGCTTCAAGGGAGAGCCTCCCTTAAAAAAGCTGCCAAAGGGAGGAGGGAGGCTGTAAACCCGGCTCTGCAGCCCTCTCCTCTCTTCCCTGAGGCAACTCATCCCTGGCTTTTCTCAGCCCAGGGTTACTCAGATTGGAAAGTCTCTTCTTGAAAGCAAACTCCTCAACACAAACTTCCTTGGCGGTGATGAACTGGAGAGGGGGTCATTGACAAAGCACAAAGCTCCTCTTGGCTATGACAAACCATTTCTCCCCCTTCTCAGAGCAGAGGAAAGCTTTCTCAAAAGGGTGCAGAGGAGGTCTAGGTCTAGCTAGGTCTAGGTCTACCCAGGTCTACCAGAACCGCCCCCAGTCAAGGACCTGTGCTCCCATTTCTGGCCAGACACTCGCATTCAGACAGGACCATCAGAGTGTCTTCAAGCTCTCTAAGCTTGAAAAGCTTGACGGACGAAATGCACTATTTTAAGCTGTGAACTTTTGTCCTCTTCCAAATTAAGCAACGTTGGACAGGATTAGAGCTTAGCAAAGAGGCTCCCAGTGTACTGTAGCTGTTGAACAGTCAGCGGTGCTGGCCTCTGTGGTCCAAAACCGAGCTGACCTCGGTAGGTTTTACTGTGCTGATAGTGGAGCTGCTCAGAGAGGTGCTGGCACGCCGTGCAGCGGGGCGGCAGCCTGGCCACGTTCTGGTTTGGACAGTGGTGTACTGTCTCAGCTGCTCATTCCTCTCCCAGCCCCATGAGAAGACTTCACATCTGCTGGTAACAGCTGCTGCTCTGCCTGCCAGAGCATGCGTTCGCAAAGAAATCGCTGACTTTCCCCTTACTTAGATGGAGGATTGCTGCTGTAATTTATTTCGCAATAAATACGCAGAGAGTACGTATGTAAGGCTTCCAGGGTCTGCGTTGCCTGGTTCCTTGTTGCTGTACGCCGTGGGTCCTGGCCCGTGCGGCGCAGCCCTGCGGTGGCTGGTGTGGGTCCGTGGCACTGGTGGGGAAGGGGAGCTCCGTGCTGGAGCTGCAGAGCAGCCTGAGGGCTCTCCTCGTCCTCCCACGTGCAATACAGGCTGGGGGAGCTTCGCGTGGAAGGGTTTTGCACTTGATCGGCTCGAAAGTCTTGCAGCCACGCAGGGAACAGCTAAGGACAGTGTTTGTGTGAAGAAGAAAGAGCTGCAGTCAAGATGCCAGCGGCATTTAAAGTATTTGGTAGTGATTTCCTAGGTCATGAGGCCTCTGCAATTAGATGTCTCCTAGCAGTGCAAAGTTCATGCGTGGGCCATTTGGCTACGAGGACTTGAAGAGAATACACTGAGCTGGGATGGGAGCTTTGTTTTCCTGAAAAAGAATGCAAGCCCTAAAGCTGCAGAAGCCACCCCTGTGAGTGCTCATCCCGTAAACTGGTGTCTCACTGGGCTGTTGGGGAGGAAAGGAGGCATCTGGCTGCAGAAGAGCCTTTAGAGGTCGTGTCCACAGGTGGCCACCAAAAAGAAGAAAGTCTTTTTTTGCTGGCTAGAATTGTTAACCCTTGCTTTTTGGTTAATCTAAGGACACTTAATTCCCTGGAGCACTCCAGCATCACGGGTTAGTCTAATTTCTTCAACGTCT